>NC_057419.1:62207608-62238445 GCF_019320065.1 Cervus canadensis
TCCCACCAGCAATGTGTGAGAGTTATAATTGCTCTACATCTTTGCCAGCACTTGGTATTGTTTATACTACTTTTATGTTAGCCATTCTAACAGATATGTAGTAGAATCTCTTAGTGATTTTAGTATGCATATCATTTGTTAAAAGGACAATTATTTCTCCATTGAATCTGCATCTTCGCTTTAAAAATCAATTCATTGTATTTGTATTGGTCTATTTCTGAATGCTCTATTCTTTTTCACTGATCTGTGTGTTACTCCCTCACCAGTATCATACTGTCCTGATAACTATGCATGTGTGCTTAGTCACTTAGTTGTGTCCAACTCTTTTCAACCCCATGGACTGTGGCCTGCCAGGCTCCTTTGTCCATGGGATTTTCCAGGCAAGAATACTGGAGTGGATTGCCATTTCCTCCTCCAGGGGATCTTCCTGACCAAGGGATCAAACCCAAGTTTCCTGCATCTTCTGCATTGGCGGGCAGATTCTTTAACACTGAGCCACCTGGGAAGTCCCCCTAATAACTGTAGTTTTAAAGTAAATCTTAATGGCTGATTCATGTCAATGTATGGCAAAAACCACTACAATATTGTAAAGTAATTAGCCTCCAACTAATAAAAATAAATGAAAAAAAATAAAGTAAATCTTAATTTCAAGTAGTGTGATTTCTCCAAATATATTTTTCGTTTTCAAAATTGGTTTGATGATTCTAATTGCTTTGACTTTCCCTATAAATTATGGAATCAGCTTTTCTATAACTACCAATAATCCTGTTGTGATTTTGATTGAAGTTATGTTAAATCTATAGATTAACTTGGGATAATTGTTATCTTATTAATAGGACTCTACAAATCTATGAGCACTAGATCATCTCCATTTCTTTATATCTTCTTAGTTTCCTTTAATCAGTGTGCTATAGTTTTCAACTTTCAGATCCAGATTTGGTTTATTTTGTTGTTGTTAAATTCACACCTAACTGTTTTCCTTCCTGAGTTATCATAAATTGTATTGTTTCTTCAATTTTGCTTAAATGTTGGAGCTAGTACAATTTTTAAAAATTTCACTATTTTGTGCTGACCTATATCCTGAGTTTTTGTTAAACTCACTTGATACTTCTAGGGGTTTTGGTTTTGTAGATTCCTGGCAACTTTTCTAGACAATATGTTTTCTGAAAATAAGGAATCTTTTTATCCCCCTTTCCAATTGATGTAAATTTTATTTCTTTTTCATGCATAATTGCACTGTTTAGGACTTACAATACAATATTGAATTGAAGTGGTGAGAATAGCCTCTTTGCAGAAATTAGGGAGAAAGCATTCAGCTTTTCACTATTAAGTATAAAAGCTGGAGTGGCTACAATAATATTAGAAAAAATAGACTTTAAAACAAAAATGTTTACTATGCATAAAGAAAAACATTTAAAATGAAAAAAGAGTATTTCTGTAAGATATTAAATTTGTAAATATATATGCACTCCAAAGCAGAGCATTAAATGAAAGAAGGAGAAAGTTGTAGAATTGAAGAGAGTTATGGAGAAAGACAGGGAAGCCTGGCATGCTGCAGTCCATGGGATCACAAAGAGTCATATGTGACTGAGTGACTGAACTGAACTGATGGAGAATTCAACAGTAATAACTGAACTGATGGAGAATTCAACACTCTACTTTCAGGATATTCAGAACAATAAAGCAGAAGATCAACAAGGAATTAGAAGACTTGAACAACACTATAAAGAACATAAATTTAATAAACATCTATAGAACACTCCACTTAAAAAGACAGAATAGATATTCTTGACAAGTACACACAGAACATTCTCCAGGTTAGACAATTATGCTAGGCCATAAAACAACAAATTGAAAATCAAGAGAACAAAAAAAATCAATTCTCTGAAAAGACCAACAAAATTCATAACTCTTTAGCTAGAAGGACCAAGAGAATAAAGGCAGAAAACTCAAATTACTAAAGTAAGGGATGAGAGAGTGGGTGTTACTACTGACAGTAAAGAAACAAGAAAGTATATGAGAATGCTATGAGCAACTGTTGCCAATAAATTATAATACTTAGATGAAATGGAAAATTCCTAGAAAGAATCAAACTATCGAAACTAATTCAAGAAGTGGAGAATCAAAATAAACCTATAACAACTATAGAGATTGAATTTTTAATTTAAAAAGCTTCCTACAAGAAAAAGTACACATTCAGATTCACTGACAAATTCTACCAAACTTTTAAATGATTAATTAGAATCAATAATAATTCTTTTCAAACTGTTACAGAAAATAGAAAAAGAGAAATATTTCCCAAATTCTACAAGGCCAATATTTTCCTACTAACAAAAGCAGACAAAGGAATGACAAGAAAAGAAAACTACAGGTTTTTACACAAAAATCTTCAAAAAATATATACTACTACCAAACCAAACCTACCAGCATATATAAGGGATCATATTATGACCAATTAGAATATATCCTATAAATGTAAAATTGGTACAAAATCATAAAATCTATTAAAATAAGTCACCATATCAATAGGATAAAAGACAAAAACCATGACTTATTTGAATAGACACAGAAAGAGCATTTGACAAAATCCAATCCTCCTTCAAGATTTTTTTTTTAAATAGGCCAAACTAGAAATTGAGCAGAACTTCCTCCATCATATAAAGGTCTTCTGTGAGAAATGCACAGTTATTATCATACTTAATAATTAAAGAATGCGTGCTTTCTCCCTAAGATAAACAATAAGGCAATGATAGACATGTCCACATTTTTTAAACACTGTACTAGAGCATTGTGCTAGAGGTTCTAGAGAGGGCAGTTAGGCAACAAGATTAAAAAAGCAAATCTTGATTGAAAAGAATAGGTAAAACTATCTCTATTTGCAGAAGACATGATCTTATTTAGGGAAAATCCTAAGAAACCCTATTAAATCCAAAAGAAACCCTATTAAAACTAATAAATGAGTTTAATAAATTTGTAAAGTACAAGACCAATATACAAAACTCAAATTATATTTTTATACATTAGCATGAAACAATCCAAAAATGAAATCAAGGAAGTGATTCCAGTTACCATAGAATTAGAAAACATAATTAGGAGTAAATTTAATAAAAGAAGTTTAAAAAATATACTCTTAGGCTAGAAAACATTATTAAAAGTAATTCAAGAAGACCTATATAAAGGGAAAGAAATCACATGTTCATGAATCAGAAGACTTAGTATTGTTTAGATGGAAATGCTCTCCAAATTAATCTACAAATTCAATGCAATCCCTTATCAAATCCTACATTTTTTTTGGTAGAAATTGGCAAGTTAACCATAAAATTCATAGAACTGATAATGGCTAAAACAATCTTTATTGTCAAAACTGAAGGACACAGACTGCCTGATTTTAAGATTTTCTACAAAGCTAAAGCAATCAAGACATTGTGGTATTGGCATAAAAATAGACACATAGATAAATGGAATAAAACGGAGAGTCCAGAAATAAACTCTTGCAATTGGTCTATAGATTTTCATCATTAGGTCTATTAATTTTCATCATTAATAGACCAAGAGTACAAGACAGTTTATAGTGATAGAATAGTCCTTTCAGTGGTCCTCAGAAACTGAATATCCACATAAAAAAGAATGAATTTGGACCCCTATCTCATGCTAAACACAAAAATTAACAGAAGAAAAATAAGAGGACGAGGAGGAGAAAGAGGAGGAGGGGGGAAGGAGGAGGAGTGGGAGGAGGGAGTGGGGAGGATGAGATTAGGCCTTAGAGGCTTCTGAGGTAATTCTTATGATAAACAAGGTGAGAAAACTTGAGGGGCAAAAGAAACCTCCCTGGGTTCTCTCAAAGGAATTTGGCAAAGACTGAAGTTTCTGAAGACTAGGTGGGAGCAGAATCAAAGAAATATTCCTTATTAGTTATTTAAGTTTTTGGCCATTGTGGCCTGGGAAACATGAAAAATTGGTAATTGGCAGATGAAAAAATAAACTCAGGAAAGAATATCATTGATTTAAAAATAAAGTTTTTGTCTTGCTATCTAGATAGGAAAGATGAAAAATAGGAAGTAAACCACTAGTTTTTCTACAGCATCCTGCCACTTTTCTTGATTGGAGTAATGGTTGTAATTCTATTAGCATCATTCACTTTTGCTAGCACCTATTGATGTTCTACTATGTGAATGATAAATAACTGGTAACAGACTGGGTGTACAAGCAGGATTTAGAAAAGGCAGAGGAACTAGAGATCAAATTGACAACATAGAAAAAGCAAGGGAATTCCAGAAAAAAACATCTACTTCTGCTTCACTGACTATGCTAAAGTCTCTGACTGTGTGAATCACAACAAAATGTAGAAAATTCTTAAAGAGATGTGAATACCAGACTACCTAACCTGCCTCCTGAGAAACCTGAATGCAGGCCAAGAAGTAACAGAACAGGATATGGAACCGCAGACTAGTTCCAGACTGGGAAAGGAGTACATCAAGGCTGTATATTGTCACCCTACTTATTTAACTTATATGCAGGGTTCAGTTCAGTTCAGTTGCTCAGTTGTGTCCGACTCTTTGCAACCCCATGAATCGCAGCATGCCAGGCTTCCCTGTCCATCACCAACTCCCAGAGTTTACTCAAACTCATGTCCATCGAATTGGTGATGCCATCCAACCATCTCATCTTCTGATGTCCCCTTCTCCTCCTGCCCCCAATCCCTCCCAGCATCAGGGTCTTTTCCAATGAGTCAACTCTTCGCATGAGGTAGCCAAAGTATTGGAGTTTCAGTTTCAGCATCAGTCCTTCCAATGAACACCCAGGACTTATCTCCTTCAGGATGGACTGGTTGGATCTCCTTGTAGTCCAAGGGATTCTCAAGAGTCTTCTCCAACATCACAGTTCAAAAGCATCAATTCTTCCGTGCTCAGCTTTCTTCACCGTCCAACTCTCACATCCATACATGACCACTGGAAAAACCATAGCCTTGACCAGATGGAGCTTTGTTGGCAAAGTAATGTTTCTGCTTTTTAATATGCTATCTAGGTTGGTCATAACTTTCCTTCCAAGGAGTAAATGTCTTTTAATTTCATGGCTGCAACCACCATCTGCAGTGATTTTGGAGCCCAAAAAAATAAAGTCAGCCACTGTTTCCATTGTTTCCCCATCTATTTGCCATGAAGTGATGGGACCAGATGCCAGGATCTTAGTTTCTGAATGTTGAGCTTTAAGCCAACTTTTTCACTCTCTTCTTTCACTTTCATCAAGAGGTTTTTTAGTTCCTCTTCACTTTCTGCCATAAGGGTGGTGTGCAGGGTACATTATGCTAAATGAGAGGTAAGAGATGAGAGTTGGGACATAAAGAAGGCTGAGTGCCGAAAAACTGATGCTTTCAAACTGTGGTGCTGGAGAAGACTCTTGAGAGTCCTTTGGACAGCAAGAAGATTAAACCAGTCAATCCTAAATGAAATCAACCCTGAATGTTCACTGGAAGTACTGATGCTGAGGCTGAAGCTCCAATACTTTGGCCACCTGATGTGAAGAGCTAACTCACTGGAAAATTCCCTGATGCTGGAAAAGATTGAGGGCAGAAGGAAAAGGGGCAACAGAGGATGAGATGTTTGGATGGCATCACCGACTCAATGGACATGAGTTTGTGCAAGCTCTAGGAGATAGTGAAGGACAGGGAAGCCTGGCGTGCTGCAGTCCATGGGATTGCAAAGAGTTGGACATGACTTAGCGACTGAACCATAACAATGGATTGGGTGGGTTTAGTGTCAAACTGGGAAAACATGAATACTCAGGCTCAGTACTGTTTGACAAAATGTGCTGGCAAGGATGTAAATGAAAGGGAACTCTTGTGCACTGTTGATGGGAATGTAAATTGGTGCAGCCACAATCAAAAATAGTATGGAGGATCTTCCAAAACCTAAAAATAGAACTATCATATGATCCAGCAATTCCATTTCTGGCAATTTATCCAAAGAAAACTAAAACACTAACTAGAAAAGATATAAGCATCCCCATGTTCATTGTAGCATTATTTACAATAGCCAAGATATTTGAGAAAACTGATGTTTATCAGTGGATGACTAGATAAAGATGATAATATCTATCAGTGGAAGATAATAGATAAATGGACTACTAGTCAGCTACATAAAAAGAAGGCAATCTTGCTATATGCAGCAGCATGGATGAAATTTGGGGTTCTATGCTAAGTGAAATGTCAGACACAGATAAATATCATATGATCTCATTTATATATAAAATTAAAAATAAAGCAAAAACAAACCAAGCTCATAGATACAGAACACAGATTGGTGGCTGCCAGAGGCAGAGGGTAGAGGTGGGCAAAATGGGTGAAGGGGGGTCAAAAGGTATAAACTTTCAATTTTAATATAAATGAATCATTATAATATAAATAAATGAATATAAATGGTGACTATAGTTAGTTAAAAATACTGATTGTATATCTATGGTCAAAAGTCTTCATCATAAGAAGAACATTTTTTGTAACTATATGTGGTGACTATTTTATTATTGTGGTGATAATTTTGTAATATATACAAATATCACCTCATTATTATACACCTGAAACTAATATAGTGTTATATGTCAATTACACTTTAATTTTCCCCCCAAAAGTTTGTTTTCCACTATGTTGGTTGATCAAAAAGTATCCTGTGTTTTTTTCTAATTTTTATTACTTTCATTTCCTACTTAGGATTGTCATGTCTTTGAATGTAAATGATCTGTACTTTTTATTTTATATTGATCCATATGTTCTTTAAGAAATCTTTATATTGTCAGTTAACTCTTTAATACTCATGTCTTGTTTGACATTTGAAGGTAGTAAATACCTCAGATAATCACTGTGGTGGTTTAGTTGCTAAGTCGTGTGTGACTCTTGAGACCCCATGAACTGTAACCTGCCAGTCTCCACTGACCATGGGATTCTCTAAGCAAGAACACTGGAGTGGGTTGCCATTTCCTTCTCCAGGAGATCTTCCTGACCCAGGAAGACAGATTCTTTACTGACTGAGCTACAAGGGAAGCATAATCACTATCAAATAAACGCTGTGGCAGATACTGTTGCCCTGCCCATATCCTGTCCACACTCATGTCTTTACAATGAAGGTTGCCCTTATTGAACTTCTCAACTTTCTGTCTGAAGGAACTTTTGATTTTGTTTCTTGCTATAGGATAGGAGTACACGTATTTTTCCCCCTACTCTGTGTGGCTTGTGGTATCTTAGTTCACCAGCCAGGGGTTGAACCTGGGCCCTTGGCAATGAAAGCATAGAGACCTAACCACAGGACTGCCAGGGAATTCCTAGAAGTACGCTTATTTTCAGTCAGAGCAAGCCAAAAGTGTTTGAGAGATATTTCCCTTAGAAAAACTAGTAAGTGATGGGAATGAGTGGCTAAATACAGTAGTTTCCTATACCTTAATTGATATAACTCTAAGATGCATTTACTATTTCCCAGAGTTGTTCAACTGGGTGAACTCCAATTGTGCACCTATGTTGGCTTCTTTCTGTTCTTTGTTATTCTCTCCCACTACCATATTTACTTCTTTTTAAAATGTTTATTTTTTAAAATTGAACTGGAGATGATTTGCAATGTTTCAGGTATATAGCAAAGGGATTCAGTTATACATACACATATCTATTGTTTTTCAAATTATTTTGCTTTATAGGTTATTACAAGATATTGAATATAGTTCCCTGTGCTATACCATAGGTCCTTGTCATTTATATATTTTATATATAGTAGTTTGTATTTGTTAATCCCAAATTTAACCCTCCCCGCTTTTCCCTTTGAGAAATCGGTTTGTTTTCAAAGTCTGTGAGCCTATTTCTGTTTTGTAAATTAGCTCATTTGTATTTTTAGATTCCACATATACATAATACCTTATGGTATTTCTCTTTCTCTGTCTAATTTATTTCATTTAGTGTGATAATCTCTAGGTACATCCGCGTTGCTGCAAATGGCATTATTTTATTCTTTTTTAGGGCTGAAAATGTTTCCTTGTATATAGCTACCAAATCATTTTTATCCGTTCATCTGTAAATGGACACTTAAGTCACTTCCATGTCTTGGCTATTGTAAATAGTGCTGCTATGAACACTGGGGTGCATGTATCTTTTCTAATTAGAAATTTCTTTGGATATATGCCCAGGAGTGGGATTGCTGGATTATATGGTAACTATTTTTAGTTTTTTAAGGAACCCCCATACTATTCTCTGTAGTGGCGATACCAATTTATACCCCCACCAACAGTGTAGGAGGGCTCCCTTTTCTCCACACCCACACCAGCATTTACTATTTTTAGACTTTTTGGTAACTCATGTGAGGTATCGGTTACCATACCTCAATATGGTTTTGATTTGCATTTCTCTAATAATTAGTAATGTTGAGCATCTTTTCATGTGCCCATTGGCCATTAGTATGTCTTCTTTGGAAAAATGTCCATCTGGGACTTCTGCCCAGTTTTTCGATTGGTTTTATTTAAATTCAGCTATAAGTGCTATTTGTATATTTTGGAAATTAATCCCTTGTTGGTCACATAATTTGCAACTATTTTCTCCCATTCTGTGTGTTTTTTGTTTTGTTTATGGTTGCCTTTGCTGTGCAAAAAATTTTAAGTTTAATTAGGTACTGGTTGTTTGTTTTTGTTTTTGTTTAATTACTCTAGGAGACTGATCAAAAAAAAATACTGCTGCAATTTATGTCAAAAATTGTTCTGCCTATGCTTTCCTCTAGGAGTATCTGGCCTTAGATTTAGATCAGTATCCATTTCAAGTTTATTTCTGTATATGGTGTTAGGGCTAGGGCTAAGGGCTAAATCGCTTCAGTTGTGTCCAACTGTTTGCAACTCCATGGACTGTAGCCTGCCAAGTTCCTCTGTACATGGTATTCTCCAGGAAAGAACACTGGAGTTAGCTGCCATTCCCTCTTCCAGAGAATCTTCCCAACCCAAGGATAAAACCTGTGTCTTTTATGTCTCCTGCATTGTAGGCAGATTCTTTACCACTTGAGCCACCAGGGAAGCCACATGGAGTTAGGGAATGTTCAAATTTCATTCTTTTACATGTAACTGTCCAATTTTTATAACTCAACTTTTAAAAAGTAAAACAAAAAGATCTACTCTGTTCTGTGATAGCTATCTGTAAAAAAAAAAAAAAAAACAGAAGTGATAACACTTCTAGAAGAAAAAAGACAGGGATTGATAGCTGAAGTGTGGCAGCAAAAAGATCACATGGACTTTTCATGGCTGTAGCCTAAGAACAAGGAGACTGCCTTGCAATGAAACAGTAGTGGAGGAGGAATGGGAAATCTAGGAATGCTTAAAAATTTTAATAACTTGATCTGGACAATGACTGCACATTGGTAGATAATTGAGCTGTACACACCTGAGTAGTGCATATTCAGTCAGTTCAGTCTTGTCCGACTCTGCAACCCCATGGGCTGCAGCATGCCAGGCCTCCCTGTCCATCACCAACTCCCTGAGCTTGCTCAAACTATATCCATCGAGTTGGTGATGCCATTCAATCATCTCATCCTCTGTCATCCCGTTCTCCTCCTACCTTCAATCTTTCCTAGCATCAGGGTCTTTTCCAATGAGTTGGCTCTTTGCATCAGGTGGCCAAAGTACAGCATCAGTCCTTCCAGTTCAGGACTGATTTCCTTTAGGATTGACTGGTTTGATCTCCTTGCAGTCCAAGGGACTCTCAAGAGTCTCCAACACCACAGTTCAAAAGCATCACTTCTTCAGTGCTCAGCCTTATTTATGGTCCAACTCTCACATCCATACATGACTACTGGAAAAACCATAGCTTTGACTAGAGGGACCTTTGCCTGAAAAGTAATGTCTCTGCTTTTTAATATGCTATCTGGGTTGGTCATAGCTTTTCTTCCAAGGAGCATGTGTCTTTTAATTTCATGGCTTCAGTCACCATCTGCAGTGACTTTGGAGCCTCCCCAAATAAAGTCTGTCACTGTTTCCATTGGTTCCCCATCTATTTGCCATGAAGTTATGGGACTGGATGCCATGATTGTTGTTTTTTGAATGTTGAGTTTTAAGTCAGCTTTTTCACTCTCCTCTTTCACTTTCATCAAGAGGCTCTTTAGTTTTTCTTCCCTTTCTGCCATAAGGATGGTGTCATCTGCCTACCTGAGGTAATTGATATTTCTCCCGGCAATCTTGATTCCAGCTTGTGCTTCATCCAGCCCGGCATGTCTCATGATGTACTCTGCATTTAAGTTAGATAAGCAGGGTGACAATATACTGCCTTGACGTACTCCTCTCCCAATCTGAAACCAGTCTGTTCTTCCATGTCCAGTTCTAACTGTTGATTCTTGACCTGCATACAGATTTCTCAGGAGGCAGGTAAGGTGGTCTGGTATTCCCATCTCTTGAAGAATTTTCCACAGTTTGTTGTGATCCACAAAGTCAAAGGCTTTGGTGTAGTCAATAAAGCAGAAGTAGATAAAGCAGAATAATATGCACTTATTGCCAGTGCATATTATTGCATGTAAAATACTTCAGTTTAAATGACAATAAGAAAAATTACATATATCTCTACTTACGGACAATATGGAGTAAAAACCAAAATTTACACTCAAAGCTGAGACAACCAAAAGATGTGTCAAACTATATGAAACATCAGTTTTTAAGACACTGGAGATCCAGAGGTCCAGCAATGGGAACAAGTGTGGTGAACTCAAGGGTTGCCTCAGTTTATTACTTTGAGAGGTTTTCTGGGCTATGGTGCAAGGAGAGAGAATCGAGGATAGAGTGATGGACTTCTTGCACTGAGAACATGAGGCTGAATGTCCAGAGAGGCCTAGGTGGCTAGAATTTTCAGCAGAGAGTACTATAGAAGAGAAACTGCACAGAAGTCAAACTACAGATATCTACTGAGATTCCCCTTAGCATTCAGCTGAAGACTGATCAGAACATGCATGTGAGGAAAGTATCCAAGGCCAGATAGAGAATCACCCAAAAGGATTAGAACTAACAGTATCTGGCAGAGGGAGGCAGGGCCAGAAATAATACCTATTCCCACCAACCACACTAAAAAAAACTCCCTCAAAATTCATGGTACACAAGATAGAGTATACAGAACGGTAGCTTCATTAGTGAGGAATCATTGGGCCTAGAATGAGCACTATGGCAGTCCTGTGGTGTAATCACAAATCAAAGTATGACCCAAGAATATCAAAGCATTTTCAGGTACCTTAATTATGTCCCAGAACTTTGTCAAGAATATTTATAGGAATACAGACATATTTAGCACTGAAAAAGTTAAAATTGACACTATCAAGGTAGTATTTGGGGCTTTCCTGATGGTTCAGATGGTAAAGAATCTGCCTGCAATGCAAGAGACCTGGGTTCAATCCCTGGGTTGGGAAGATCCCCTAGAGGAGGGCATGGCAACCCACTCCAATACTCTTGCCTGGAGAATTTCATGGACAGAGGAATCTGGTGGGCTACTATTCATGAGGTCGCAAAGATTCCGACATGACAGCAACTAACACTTTCACTTTTCATTTTCAGGTGGTATTTACTTTAAAATGACAGAGAATGTAAAAAGCATAAAAATATAAACAAAAATTATTGAGGAAAAAATCAAACTAAAAGTTGGAACTGATCAAAAGCTGAAATGTTGCATTTAGCAGACACAGTCATTTAAATAGACAATATAATCACGTTCCATATGTTCAAAAAGTTAAGTAGAGACATGGAATATATGAAGAAGACTCAAATAGACATTGTTAAGATGAAAGCTAAAATTTTTAGGATGAAAATAATGATGGATAGAATTAATGGGTGATTACACACTGCATAAGAAATGATTAATGTACTTGATGGTATAACCTATCCAAAATGAAACAGGGAGAATTATAAATGAATTATAAAAAAAATGAACAGAGTATCAGTGAGCCATGGGACCAGTAACTAACAAATGGATAATTGGAGTCTCTGAAAGAGAGGAGAGGGGAAGGAGACAGAAAAAAAAATTGAAGAAAAATGGTTGAAAATTTATGAATTTGATAGAACTATAAACCCACAGAACCAAGAAGATAAATGAATTCCAAGCACAAGAAAAAAGAAGAAAACTACACCTATGCACATTATGATCAAAGTGTTTAAAACCAGTGAAAAACAGAAAATCTTAAAAGCATCCAGAGTAAAAGGCTTGTTATGTACAGAGGGACAAAGAAAATGATGACATCAGATTTCTCCGGGAAATGATGCAAGTAAGAAGACAGTGGAGAAGCATCTTTAACATTCTGAAAGAAAGTAAAATGGTAAAGCAAAATTCTGTATCTGATAAGAATGTCTTTCAAAAGTAAAGCCATTTTTCAGACACACAAAAGCTGAAATAATTTATTACTGGTGATATGTACTATGATAACTAGTAAAAGTGCTTAATGAAGAAGGAAAATGGTACCAGAGGGAAATATTTATCTAAAGAAAACAATGAAGAAGGCCAGAAATAGTGTGATATTGTTATTTATAATAAGAAATATATACTTGGTATTTGGGCACATAGCCCCTAAAATTCTTGTAATTTCCTGTATAAGAGCTATAAGGGCATTTTTTGCTATAACATTTAGTCTTTTTCCTCAGTTCCTGAAATAGGTTCAAGGCATAAAGGTGAAATGGATGTCTTGTTATTCATAACAAATCCCTGTCAATCACATTTAAGATTATGTTAATGAGGTGACTTTTGGAAAGCTCCTAAGGATAGAAGCTAGTAGCCAGGAGAAACAACTTTGATTTGAAATTTTCAGCCTTAACCACCCCCGCCCCACACACATAGCAGTGAAAGAAGAGGGGCTGAAGATTGAGTTCAGTCACTGCCGGCGTCCGGCCCCAGCAGGATCCAGGGGAACCCTCAGGATGAATGGCATCAACGAATGAGAGAGAGAGAGAGAGACCAGACCGGGATGTGCAGCAGAGTCTGGCAGTTGCTTTATTTTTCACCATAGCCTTTATACCCTAAGTTGGTACATTTCTAAGGGGGAGATATCACACAGACTTAGTTTAACATTATATCAGCTTGTCCTTCATGAAACCAGGTATTCTCTGTATATTTTTTATTTATGAGAGTCTTTTCCCATAGATTTTTTGTACATTATCTTCTGGCCTTGAGCTTAGCAGAAAACGGAAAAGTGGCAGTCTCATGGTACAGCAGGTTGTAACATAGCAGAAATACAATCCTGTTAACACAAAGGTCAGTCTTTTTGCAGAAATTCTCAGCTAAATTTATCTAAAAAGTTTAACACACAAAGACTCTGTGGCTCCGGTGAGGCAACCCCTGTTTAGCACTCCTGGTTAAAATTAACAATTATCTTGTTTTTACACTAGGGCTAAACTCTTATTTTTCTATATCTCCAACTATATTAACAGTTTCCACTGCACAACCTCAGTACATTAACATCAATCAAACGTTGATCCAATAACCACTTTTAAAACAATATTTTTTGTGTTCTCTAATAGGGCTTCCTCGCCCCCCAAAGGGCTCTGTGCCTATTAGGGCCTTTTTTTTATTAGGGCCTTTTTTATGGTTAATCTCTATGTATAATATCTTTTGGCTTTCAGGCCTGTTGACAATTTATGGCTTGCACCTGGTGTAACTTTAAGCAACTTCAGTAGCCGACCCTGTCTTTTTTGTGGTTAATCTATTTTCTTTCTATTAGGCGTCATCTCTATGGGAACTAGATAGGATTACATTATTATGGGACAGAAATGCAAAGGATTGCAAAAACAGCAGATATAGCACAAAACAGGCTCTTAGTCTAAAAGTTAACTACCTGCAAGAAGTCACCAGCTAACCTCTTGCAATGGGAGCACACATTTATCAAACAATCCAGAATGCCAGGAAAAGGGTTTGAATTGAAGCATTTCTTTCATCCCTGGCCCCTTCATAGGGTACCAGCATCTAGGAGATTTATTAATTAGGATTTTAAGTTGGTCTTTATTCAATGAAAGAGGAGCGGGAGAGCTCTCGGCAGGCAACACAAGAATCTGCAGCAGGGCAAACAAGAACAACAGCAGAAAAAGGGGGGAGGATACAGGGTGGGGTAGAGGCTGAGGCCAACCTGGAGGGTCCCTTGTATCCTGAACTGCCTTGCGTGTCAGGTCTTTTCCTCATGACCTCGTCATGGGTGGGATCTCCCACAACGGCTCCTGGCAAGTCACCAAAGGCCAAAGATTTATTTCACCATGCCTATGTAATAAAGCCTCCACAAAAACCCAAATGAACAGATTCAGAGAGATCCCAGGTTGCTGAATATCCCAAGATGCAGGAAAAGTGGTGTGTCCAGAGAGAGCATGGAAAATCTGTGCCCCTTCCCACATCCCTTGCTTTATGCATGTCTTTCATTGGACTGTTCCTGAGTTATATCCTTTTATAATAAACCATTAATCTAGTAAATAAATTTTCTCCTGTAGTCTTTGAGCTGCTCTAGAAAATTAATTGAATCTGAGGAGGGAGTCATGGAAACCTCCAATTTATAGTCAGCAGGTCAGAAGTAAAGGTAACAACTTGGACTTGCAATTGACATCTGAAGTGAGAGGGACAGTCTTGTGGGACTGAGTCCTTAACCTCTGGCATATGATGCTATCTCCAGGTAGACAATATGAGAGTTGTAGAACACCCAGCTGGTATAGAATTGTTTGGTGGGGGGACACCCCCAACACATCTCATGTCAGAAGTGAAGAAGTGTTAGAAAACTGAGAATGGAGGAGACACACAGTAACGTGTTTTTCCTCTGGAAATCGTATACAAAAGAATAATATATTAAATATACTAAAATAAATCTATTACATAATTATATAACATAATATGATATAATATAATATATATATAATTACATATAAGGCACAAAAAGAATTATATATGATTCTTATATTGCTATTGCTGTTGTTCAGTCACTAAGTCATGTCTGAGTCATTGTGACCCCATGGACTTCAGCACACCAACCTACATAATAATAAATTATATAAAAATAATATATAATATCTACAATGGTATGTAACATATTAGAATATACATAATAGCTATGTTAATATGTTGTTGTTCAGTCTTTCAGTCATGTCCGACTCTGCGACCCCATGAGCTGCAGGCACCAGGCTTCCCTGTCCTTCACCGTCTCCCAGAGCTTGCTCAAACTCATATCCATTGAGTCAGTGATGCCATCCAACAATTACATCCTCTGTCTTCCTCTTCTCCTGCCTTCAATCTTTCCCAGCATCAGGGTCTCTTCTAATGAGTCGGCACTTTGCAACAGGTGGCCAAAGCATTGGAGCTTCAGCTTCAACATCAGCCCTTCTAATGAATATTCATGAATGATTTCCTTCAGCATTGACTGGTTTGTTCTCCTTGCAGTCCAAGGGACTCTCAAGAGTCTTCTCCAACACCGCAGTTCAAAAGGATCAATTCTTCAACACTCAGCTTTCTTTATGGTCCAACACTCACATCCATACACGACTACTGAGAAAACCATAGCTTTGACAAGACGGACCTTTGTTGGCAAAGTAATGTCTTCACTTTTTCTTATGCTGTCTGTCATAGCTTTTCTTCCAAGCGTCTTTTAATTTCATGGCTGCAGTCACCATCTGCAGTGATTTTTGAGCCCAAGAAAATAAAGTCTGTCACAGTTTCCATTGTTTCCCCATCTATTTGCCATGAAGTGATGGGATCAGATGTCATGATCTTTGTTGTTTTCTTTAATTAATTTTTTAATTGAAGGATAATTACAGAATTTACATAATTTTGCTGTTTTTCTGTCAAACCTCAACATGAAAAGGAGAAATATAGACCAACTGAACAAGATAGAAAGCCCAGAAATAAACCCACACACCTATGGGTACCTTATTTTTGACAAGGTAAGTAAGAATATATATAATGGGGCAAAGACAGCCTCTTCAATAAGTGGTGTTGGGAAAACTGGACAGCTACATGTAAAAGAATGAAAATAGAACACTTCCTAACACCATATACAAAGATAAACTCAAAATGGCTTAAAGACCTAAATATAAGACCAGAAACTATAAAACTCTTAGAGGAAAACATAGGCAGAACACTTGATGACACAAACCTTCATTTTTTGAATGTTGAGCTTTAAGCCAGCTTTTTCACTCTCCTCTTTCACCTTCATCAAGAGGCTCTTGAGTTCCTCTTCACTTTCTGCCATAAGGGCTGTGTCATCTGCATATCTGAGGTTACTGATATTTCTGCCGGCAATCTTGATTCCAGCTTGTGCTTCATCCAGTCTGGCATTTCGCATGATGTCGTCTGTATATAAGTTAAAAAAGCAGGGTGACAACATACACCTTTCCCAATTTTGAACCAGTTCATTGTTCCATGTCCATTTCTTCTTGACCTGCATACAGGTTTCTCAGGAGTCAGGTAAGGTGGTCTGGTATTCCCATCTCTAAGAATTTTCCACAGTTTGCTGTGATCCACATAGTCAAAGGCTTTAGCGTAGTCAGTAAAGCAGAAGTAGATGTTTTTCTGGAATTCTCTTGCTTTTCTGTGATCCAACAGATGTTGGCAATATGCTAATATGTAAATACCATATAATATATATTATAATAAAGCATAATGAGACATATGTGAATACATAATATATATGCTTTGTATATTATATATGTACATACATATACATTATATTTCATACCTATGCATGCATATGGATATAATACATATATATTAGTATTAATATCAATATATAGTAACTTGTTATATAATATATATAATAATAAGGTACAATAAGAGATATATATGAATACAAAATAGATTATGTGATATATGTTATATTTATCATGCATGATATATATTATGAATATATATTTTACTTATATAATGTATTAATATACATAATGAACATACATTATATCTGTATATAATATTCATAATATATTCTATATATAATATATAAAGATATAAAGAGCTTGTATATAGTATGCATTATGGATATAGTATATTACAAATAATATATATTACAATATGTGTAGTATACAATATATATAATGCATATGAAATATGAAGTATATCAGTCCTGGTGTCTGAGTGATTCCCTGCACCTAGCAAAAGAACCAAAATTCCACAGCCTTGAAGACAAGTGCTAACACTCCAAAATATGGACTAATTTTCCATTCTACCTTCATTGGCTGAGCAGCTGCCAAGAACAAAGGCTGCATCTCCCAATACCTGGTGAACAAATCCAGTATTGCCTCATGAACTGATTGGTTCTCTGAATTACCCACCTGTATATTTGGAGAGACACTTCAAGGACAAGATGTGGAGCAGCTGTCCTTCTATGAGACTGGAGAGATTCCATGAAAAAATTTGGATGTCATGAAGGAGGCAATAGTTCAGGCAGAGGAAGTGGCTGTTGAGATTTCTAGGAAGCTGGAGAAACAGGAGAAGAAACACTTGAAGAAGGAAAAGAAAAGGCTAGCTGCAGTTGTCCTGGCCTGAAGGACTGGAAGGAGACAAGTGAAAGACCCAAAAAGAAGAAAAAGCAAAAGCCCTAGGAGGCTCCTCAGGAGAATGGAATGGAATTCCCATCTGTCTCCTATACAAAAAAAGATCTTCATGACCCAGATAACCACAATGGTGTGATCACTCACCTAGAGCCAGACATCCTGGAATGTGAAGTCAAGTGGGCCTTAGGAAGTATCACTATGAACAAAGCTAGTGGAAGTGATGGAATTCCAGTTGAGCTGTTTCAAATCCTGAAAGATGATCCTGAGAAAGTGCTGCATTCAATATGCCAGCAAGTTTGGAAACTCAGCAGTGGCCACAGGACTGGAAAAGTTCAGTTTTCATTACAATCCCAAAGAAGAGACGAGAAGAGAGAGAAGTCACTCAGTTGTATCTGACTCTTTGTGACCCCACGGACTGTAGCCTACCAGACTCCTCTGTCCATGGGATTTTCCAGGCAAGAATACTGGAGTGGGTTGCCATTTCCTTCTCCAGGGGATCTTCCTGAGCCAGGGATCGAACCCAGGTCTCTCACATTGTAGGCAGATGCTTTTACCGTCTGAGCCACCAGGGAAGCACTCATCTCACATGCTAGCAAAGTAATGCTCAAAATTCTCCAAGCTAGGCTTCAATAGTACATGAACCGAGAACTTCCAGATGTTCAAGCTGGTTTTAGAAAAGGCAGAGTAACCAGAGATCAAATTGCCAACATCTACTGGATCATCGAAAAAGCAAGAGGATCCCAGAAAAACATCTACTTCTGGTTTATTGACTATGCCAAAGTCTTTGACTGTGTGGATCACAACAAACTGTGGAAAATTCTTTAAGAGATGGGAATACCAAACCACCTGACCTGCCTCCTGACAAATCTGTATGCAGGTCAAAAAGCAACAGTTAGAACTGGACATGGAAGAACAGACTGGTTCCAAATCGGGAAAGGAGTACATCAAAGTTGTATATTGTCATCCTGTTTATTTAACTTATATGGCAGAGTACATCATGAGAAATGCCATGCTGGATGAAGCACAGCTGGAATCAAGATTGCTGGGAGAAATATCAATTACCTCAGATAGGCAGATGACACCACCCTTATGGCAGAAAGGGAAGGAGAACTAAAGAGCCTCTTGATGAAAGTAAAAGAGGAGAGTGAAAAAAGTTGGCTTAAAGCTCAACATTCAGAAAACCAAGATCATGGCATCCAGTCCCATCACTTCATGGCAAATAGATGGGGAAACAATGGAAACAGTGACAGACTTTATTTTGGGAGGCTCCAAAGTCACTGCAGATGGTGACTGAAGCCATAAAATTAAAAGACACTACTTGGAAGATAAGTTATGACCAACCTAGACAGCATATTAAAAAGCAGAGACATTACTTTGCCAACAAAGGTCTCTCTAGTCAAAGCTATGGTTTCCCAGTAGACATGTATGGATGTGAGAGTTGGACCATAAAGAAGGCTGAGTGCTGAAGAATTGATGCTTTTGAACTGTGGTGTTGGAGAAGACTCTTGAGAGTCTCTAGGATGCAAGGAGATCAAACCAGTCCATCCTAAAGGAAACCAGTCCTGAATATTCATTGGAAGCTTCATTCACCTGAAGCTCCAATACTTTGGCCACCTGATGTGAAGAACTGATTCATTCGAAAAGACTTGATGCTGGGAAGGATTGAAGGCAGGAGGTGAAGGGGACGACAGAGGATGAAATGGTTGGATGGCATCACTGACTCGATGGACATGAGTTTGAGTAAGCTCCAGGAGTTGATGATAGACAGGGAAGCCTGGTGTGTACTGCAGTCCATGGGGTCACAAAGAGTCGGACATGACTGAGCAACTGAACTGAACTGATCTGAGACAGAATGGGACAGCCAGATATTTCATCCTGTTACCCAGAAGGGTGCACAATTTAAAACTTATGAATTGTTTATTTCTTGAATTTTCCATTTAGTATAACAGTTTTGGACTTCAGTTGACCATCAATAACTGAAACCACAGAAAGCAAAACCTCAAATAAGGGGGAATAATGTAGTCAGTTCTTGTTTCTCACTGTAATTTCTGCTATCTTCATGAGCAATTTCAACATTTATTTGGATTATCCATCCAAATTTAGCCTTAAAGCTCCTTGATGTCCACATCTCCAACAGCCATTAATTCTATCCTCCTCAAGTTCTAAACTCTATGACTTTTACTATGCATCCAATTTAATTTAATTTGTCTCTCAATATTCACCAATGATGACATTTTGAAAATTTGATAACCTTTCTATCTCTTGCTTCTACTATTTGGTACTATTGGCCTATGTCCCTTTTTTCTTGACGTCCTCCCAGGAGCATCATACTTTAGGTACATATTCTATTTCGAGGACAACTGCAGTTGATTGATACTGATGACTTGAGGCAATATGTCAAGAAAATTTCAAGGCCATATCTGAGATCAAGTAGTGTCTGCCCACAGATATAGGAAGGGTGTGGCACATCCCTGCCCTCCTAGATTTAATTCTGTATATCCAAACCTCGGTGTTAATAAAATCACACATGTAACAACTGGGTACAAATTCTGACATCATCTGACATATTCCAAAACTTTGGATTCTCACAGCATTTTGGCAATCCCAACTCTCGTGGCATATATCTTATCATAGCTTTTATAGTAGCTGTTTTTGTACCCACTTTATCCTTCTTACTTTTTGACAGGCTCCGTGAAGACAAGAATAATGGCTTACTACTGTTTCCCTTGCATTGCTTGGGATGATACAAAAAAATGACAATAGGAACTACATTTATTGGGTATCAGGCATTGTGATAAAGCATCTTAACTAACAAAATGATCTAATTTAGCCGCTACAACCATCCTGTTAAATAGGCATCTGCTTAAAATTCTCCAAGCCAGGCTTCAGCAATACATGAAGCATGAACTTCCAGATGTTCAAGCTGGTTTTAGAAAAGGCAGAGGAACCAGAGATCAAATTGCTGGATCATTGAAAAAGCAAGAGAGTTCCAGAAAAACATCTATTTCTGCTTTGTTGACTATGCCAAAGTCTTTGATGGTGTGGATCACAATAAACTGTGGAAAATTCTGAAGGAGATGGGAATACCAGACCATCTGACCTGTCTCTTGAGAAACCTGTATGCAGGTCAGGAAGCAAGAGTTAGAACTGGACATGGAACAACAGACTGGTTCCAAATTGAAAAAGGAGTACGTCAAGGCTGTATATTGTCACCCTGCTTATTTAACTTATATGCAGAGTACATCATGAGAAACGCTGGGCAGGAGGAAGCACAAGCTGGCATCAAGGTTGCCGAGAGAAATATCAATAACCTCAGATATGCAGATGACACCACCCTTATGGCAGAAAGTGAAGAGGAACTAAAGAGCCTCTTGATGAAAGTGAAAGAGGAGAGTGAAAAAGTTGGCTTAAGGCTCAACATTCAGAAAACTAAGATCATGGCATCTGGTCCCATCACCTCATGGGAAATAGATGGGGATACAGTGGAAACAGTGTCAGACTTTATTTTGGGGGGCTCCAAAACCACTGCAGATGGTGATTGCAGCCATTAAAAGATGTTTACTCCTTGGAAGGAAAGTTATGACCAACCATATTGAAAAGCAGAGACATTACTTTGTCAACAGAAGTCCTTCTAGTCAAGGCTATGGTTTTTCCAGTGGTCATGTATGGATGTGAGAGTTGGACTATAAAGAAGGCTGAGCGCAGAAGAATTGATGCTTTTGACCTGTGGTGTTAGAGAAGACTCTTGAGAGTCCCTTGGACTGCAAGGAGATCCAATCAGTCCATCCTAAAGGAGATCAGTCTTGGGTGTTCATCGGAAGGACTGATGCTGAAGCTGAAACTCCAATACTTTGGCCACCTGATGCAAAGAGCTGACTCATTTGAAAAGACCCTGATGCTGGGAAAGATTGAGGGCAGGAGGAGAAGGGGACAACAGAGGATGAGATAGTTGGATGGCATCACCGACTCGATGGACATGGGTTTGGGTGGACTCGGGGAGTTGCTGATGAACAGGGAGGCCTGGCGTGCTGCAGTTCATGGGGTCACAAAGAGTTGGACACGATTGAGCGACTGAACTGAACTGAACTACCCCAGGTTTACAGATGAGGAAACTGAGTCTCAAAGAGGTCAAAGTACTTGCATAGGTCAATTAATATAGTAGTAGTAAATAGTAAAGTTTGGATCAACTATTATGTCTCTTACTCTGTACTCAAAATTTTCAGAATCATAATAATGATTCAAAGAACACAAAGCATTAGCATTAGTATAGTTTAATTTATTAGGCAGGATGGTGTGGGCATGGGCCTAAACTGTACAATTTTGTATACCTTTTTAAATGTCTTTAACCTGTTACGATATTTTAAACTTAGTGATCCTAAGAACTTTAGATAATCGAGTTCTCTCTTTCTCTAAACTTATGAAGTCATTTTATCACGCCACTAAAATGTATTAACTTTACTTTAAAATTTTATCATGTATTATATTATTCAGATACCAAAATGCTCTTAAATAATGTATCATGGACTACCATGTTGCTTTATTTGCAACCATGTTTACAAATTTGTCTGAAGTAATTTAGCAATACCTAAGTAAGTGTTAGTCGCTCAGTCATGCCCGACTCTGCAACCCATGGACTGCAGCCCACCAGGCTCCTCTGTCCATGAGATTTTCCAGGCAAGGATAACTGGAGTGGGTTGTGATTTCCTTCTCCAGGGGATCTTCCCAACTCAGGGATCAAACCCCGGTCTCCTACATGGCAGGCAGATTCTTTACTGACTGAGCTACAAGGGAAGCCCATACCTAGGTCCATATAAATGACAAGAAGTACAATATGAAAATCATAGGTTAGAATCCAAGAAACTTGAAGTCTAATTCTAATAGACTATATTAGACATAGACTGTAGAAAACTAGTAAACAAGGAGTGGGTGCAGTGTCAATAATTAAGAAGAAGATGTGAACATTTAATTCCTTTGTTAGAAGTGATAAGTTCATTGACATAACCCATAAGAATCATAATCTGTAAGGTTTGATCTTATTTATTTATGCACCAAGGAATCTTTCTCACTCATTAGGACTTTTTTCCACTGTAGATAGGAAGAGAACATACTTATGCAAAGGTGTAAATTATTGATCCACTTGAAAAATAAAATTCTCATTAAAAATCAACTGTCACGTTATGTGACAAGATAGAGTAGACACACTTCTTGCTATTCTTCCCACTAATAACAACCAAAAACCCTACACATGATAGGTGAAGAGAAGAAATCAGACCAGCTAGGAACCTCAGAACATGAAGTACAACACAGCAGTGAGTTCCTGGATTTTTTTTCCCCTCATATATCCAAGACTGTGTGCAACAGAATCTAGCAACCCAGAAATGCCAATGGGTACATTTTCAAGAAAAGTTTTCTTTCTGTAGCAAAAGAACCAGGATAAGATAACACACCTCAGTACAATATGATAGGAAACTTTAGGCAATTATTGCCTTGCTCCAGCCAATCTTCACGGAAAAGAATGAAGCCTTACTTCACACCTTGGTCCAAAATAAAGGCTGAGTGGAGAGCTTAGACTTCCATTTTCACCTGGCTGTAACAAGGCACATCTTTTCCTGAATCAGAGTGGTTTTAGATGAAGCCAAGTAGGGAATTGAAATTTATCCTCCCTGGTGGTTCAGACAGTAAAGAATCTGCCTGCAATGCAGGAGACACAGGTTCGATCCTTGGGTTGGGAAGATCCCCTGGAGAAGGGCATGGCTACCTACTCCAGTATTCTTTCTTGCAGAATCCCATGGACAGAGGAGCCTGGTGGGCTACAGTCCATGGGGTTGCAAAGAGTCAGACATGGCTGAGCGACCAGCACTTTCACTTTTCCCTTTTCAGTGATAAAGAAGCATTCCCCTGTGATTTCAGTAGAGGCCACATAGGTAACAGTAATGAGGCGCCCTTTACAACAACCAGATAGGGTTGTCTCAGTGTTGGCCTAGTGGGGAGCCTGAACTCCTGCTCACCTTCCAACAGTAATGAGGAGCCACTCCTTTTCTGAGTATCAGGGGAAGCTGAGTGAGGAACCCAGACTTCCACAAACACCTGGAAATAATAAAGTAGTACTTCCCCTTCTCCCAGGGCAGGTCTGGTGGCTCAGATATTAAAGAATCTGCCTGCAATGGCAACATATCCCTTTATCCCACTAGTATCTTGTCAGAGGAGATCTGTTGAAATGAAGGATTTAAATAAGATCCAGAGCCTCATAACATGATATAAAAATGTCCAAGATACAAAACAAATCACTCATCACATCAAGAACCAGGAAAATCTCAACTTGAATGAGAAAAGACAATCAACACGTGCCAACACCGAGTTGACATATATATTAGCATTATCTGACAAAAAATATTTTAAAGCAGCAATCATATAAATGTTTCAATGTGCATTATAAACACACTTCAAAAAAAAGTAGAAAATTTTAGCAAATAAAGTATCAGCAAAGAAATAGAAGACATAAATAGAATAGAAATAGTATAGCTCAAACAGAAATTTTAAAATTGAAAATACAAAAACCAGAATAAAATCACTGGATGGTCTCAAAACCAGAATAGAGAAGACAAGAAACTGAAAAAGTGGAATTGAATATAGAACAATAAAAACTGACTAATATTCACAAAGACTGGAAAAAAAAGAACAGACCTTCAGGTACTTGTTGTTGTTCAGTCGCTCAGTCATGTCCAACTCTTCACAACCCCATGGACTGCAGCACACCAGGCTTCCCTGTCCTTCACCATCTCCTGGAGCTTGCTCAAACTCATGTCCATTGAGTCAGTGATGCCATTCAACCATCTCGTCCTCTGTTGTCCCCTTCTCCTCCTGCCTTGAATCTTTCCCAGCACCAGGGTCTATTATAAAATATAACGTTCCTGTCATCAGAGACTCACAAGAAGAGAGAAAGAGAATGCAACTGTGAGTGTATTTGAAGAAATAATGGAATAAAAATTCCCAAATTTGGAGGAAAAAATTCTTGAAAGCAGCAAGAAAGAAGTGATGCATGATATATAAGGAAGAAAAATTTATTTTTAAGTATTTATTTATTTTTAATTGATGATTGGTTTATAATATTGGTTTGATTTCTGTCATACATCAACATGAATTAACCATAGATATACATATGTTCCCTCCCTCTTGAATCTCCCTCCCACCTCTTGCCCATTCCCACCCCTCTAGGTTATTACAGAGCCCCAGTTTGAGTTTCCTGAGTTGCACAGCAAATTTCCATTGGCTATCTATTTACATGTTAGTGTATATGCTTCCATGCTACTCTCTCCATTTGTCTCACCCTCTCCCTCTTTTACCCCACTTTTGTCCATAAGTCTGTTCTCTATGTCTGCATCTCCATTGCTGCTCTGCAAATAGATTCGTCAGTACCATCCTTCTAGATTCCATATATTTGCATTAGTATACGATATTTGTTTTTCTCTTTCTGACTTACTTCACTCTGTATAATAGGCTCTAGGTTCATCCACCTCATTAGAACTGATTCAAATGCATTCCTTTTTATGGCTGAATAGTATTCCATTGTATATATGTACCACAGTTTCTTTATCCATTCCTCTGTTGATGGACATCTAGGTTGCTTCCATGTCTTGGCTATTGTAAACAGTGCTGCAATGAACATTGGAGTACATGTGTCTTTTTCAGTTTTTGTTTCTTCAGGGTATATGCCTAGAAGTAGTATTGCTGGGTCATATGGTAGTTTTATTCCTAGTGTTTTTTTTTAAGGAATCTCCATAGTGGCTGTATAAATTTATATTCCCACCAGCAGTGTAGGAGGGTTCCCTTTTCTCCATACCCTCTCTGGCACTTGTTGCCTGTGGATTTTTTTTTATGGCCATTCTGTCTGTGGTGAAGTGATATCTCATTGTAGTTTTGATCTGCATATCTCTAATAACGAGTGATGTTGAGCAACTCTTCATATGTTTGTTAGCCATCTGTATGTCTTCTTTGGAGAAATGTCTATTTAGATCTTTTGCCCACATTTTGTTTGGGTTTGTTTTTTTGGTATTGAGTTGTATGGGCTGCTTGTATATTTTGAGAATTAATTCTTTGTCAGTTGTTTCATTTGCTACTATAGGAAGAAACAATTTAGATTAGCAATAGATTTCTCATCAGAAACATGGAGGTTAAAAGGAAGTAGCAAAACATTTTTCAAGTGCTGCAGGAAAAGAACTGTTAACATAGAAATCTATATCCAGAGAAAATATCTGTCAGAAAAGAGGAGGAGATCAAGACATTCTCAGATGAAGTAAAACTAAGAATATTTGTCCCCAGAAGACCTACCCTAAAAAAATGTCTAGAAAAAAAATTCTAAATAAAAAGGAAATGATGAAAGAAGGAGTCTTTTGAATATCAATAAAGAAGAAAGAACAACACAAAAAGAAAAATTAGGGATAAATATAATAGACTTTCTGTTTCTTTAGTTTTCTAAACCATGTTTAGGAACTGAAGGAAAATTAAAGTATTTTCTTAAGTGGTTCTCAAAGTATGTAGAGAAATAATTAAGATGATGATAATATTATAATAGGGAAGGTCAAAGGGAATTAATAGCTGGAAAGTTTTCTAATCTTGAATTAAAAAATGAAGACATGGTTAGACATTGATAAATTATGTACATATAGAGAATAATATGTATAATGAAATAATATGTATGGTATATAATATAATACTTAGAACAATGTAAAAATCTATACAAAGTGATACATTCAGAAACACTATAGATAAGTAAAAGAGGAATTCTAAAAATAGTGAGTAGCAAGACCATGGTCTCACTTTTTTCCTGTTCCTCTCTTCTAACTATAAGCTCTGGAAATAATGCATGAAGGAATCAAATAAGAACTCTGAAAGGTAGAAAGGGGAAAACAATCTAGTTAGGGTCCCAGGATTGTAGGAACAACATGGTGGCAGAGTATCTTATGACAACCCCCCACCACAACACACACACACACACAACCCCGGCCTGGCATTTCCTAAACTCCAATCTGTTAGCAGTAGAAAGCCCAGGAAGGCTTATTTCTTGCCTGAGCTGAATAGAAATACCATCACCAACACTCAAAGGAGTCTGGTGGTAATGGCCAGGAGGATCTATCAGGACACCTGCTGATAATAAGCAGCCAGAGGAAATGCATTTCTTCCCTGCTGGGCTACCCTCTGCTACAAGAGATAAGAGGCAAAGGGTGGCAGGATCCAGAGTGCTTCTGCCACAATAAGCAGCTCCACTGGGGAAGCTTCTTCATCCCCAGAGCCTGAGACACCCTTGACAAGAATTTTAAAGCAGCCATCATAAAAATGATTTCACAAGCAATTTTAAATTCACTTAAATGAAAAATTAGGAACTCTTGGAAAGAAATAATGTAATACTGAAATAAGAAAACTCAACTCAATAGTATAGTAGAGAAGAGAGTATAAAATCACTGAATTGAGGCTATATCAAGTGAATTTATTCAATCCAAAAGTAGAATAGACCAAATACAAACCAGAACCTCAAGATTCTGTGACAAAATAACGAGTGCTGCTATTTACAAGAAACTCAGTAAAGCTTCACTTTACCTATGCCATTAAAACTCAGTGATATAGGTAAAGTGAAAACATACAAAAAATATATAATGCAAGTGTTAACAAAAAGAAAGTCTTTGAGAAAAAGCCAATAACATTAATAAACATTTTGCTAGATGAGTAAAAATTAAATGAAAGGACTCACAAATCACCATTATCATGAATAAAATTGGGGAAATTGTTAAAGATTCTACATAATTAAAGATATAATAAATAATATACAAATAATTTTCCATTTATAAATTTGACAACACATAAGACAAAGGCATATTCTTCAAAAATCATA
This sequence comes from Cervus canadensis, assembly GCF_019320065.1. Lineage (NCBI taxonomy): Eukaryota > Metazoa > Chordata > Mammalia > Artiodactyla > Cervidae > Cervus > Cervus canadensis. The sequence continues at coordinate 62,234,982 of NC_057419.1, forward strand.
ACCTGCCAAAATCTAGCCAAGATGATATACATAATCTGATGATCTGATTAATCCTATAACCGTGAAAGATATTCAATTTGCAATTTAAAAGCTCTAGAAAAAGAAATCTCCACGCCAAGATGGTTTCACTGGACAAACCTACTGAATATTTAAAGAATAATTAATGCTATAATAAATAGTGTTATAAATATATAAATTACACAGTATCTTTCAGAAAATAGAAGAGGGGAGAATACTACTTGTATTATTTTATGATTTAAGATGAAACTGGAGCCTATTATACAGAGTGAAGTAAGTCAGAAAGAAAAACACCAATACAGTATATTAATGCATATATATAGAATTTAGGAAGATGGTAATGACAACCCTATATGCAAGACAGCAAAAGAGACACAGATATAAAGAACAGACTTTTGGACTCAGTGGGAGAGGGTGAGGGTGGGATGATTTGACAGAATAGCATTGAAACATGTATATTACTATATGTGAAATAGATCACCAGTCCAAGTTCAAAGCATGAAACAGGGCACTCAAAGCCAGTGCACTGGGACAATCCTGAGGGATGGGATGGGGAGGGAGGTGGGAGGGGGGTTCAGGATGGGGGACACATGTACACCCATGGCTGGTTCATGTCAATGTATGGTAAAAACCACCACAATATTGTAAAGTAATTAGCCTCCAATTAAAATAAATGAATTAATTTTAAAAAGAAATATATATTCTAGGGGAAAAAATTAATTGCAAAACCAGACAAGAGCAGTACAAAAACAAGTATATGAACGTAACTTCAATAGAACAACAAAATATTTTAAACAAAATCTGAAAATGCAAAAGATGAATTATAGATCGTGGTCAAATGGGATTTGTTCACCACTGCATTCCCAGTACATTATAAATGTTTAGCACTGATTCATGGGAATGAATGAATGGATTAATTAGTTAATTCTTACTGAGCCATTCTTTTCACTTAGTTGTCCCAAACTCAGCTCAAATGCAACATGATTAAAAATTTACTTATTAATTTATATGTTCCTCTTCCCACTCAGCACAATGTCAGTAATATACTCAATAATACTACAAATAATCAATATTTATTGAAAGAATAAATGCACCTGTTAGAGACTGACCACCGTCATCCAAACACCTAAGCCCAAACTGAAAGACTATAGTGGTCAATGGCATAAACTTTGGAATCAAATAGAATTGAACTGAAATTCAGTTTTACCATTTATCACATGTGTGAACAGAAATAAGCTGATTTCTCAGGTTAAGTACAATAGTTAGAAAAGACTAATATCCCAGCTCAGTGAGGAGAGGCAGGAAGAGAGTTCCTTCTTACTCCATTTATTCTATCCAGGCCTTCAACTGATCGGAAGAGGCCATCCAAGATTAGAGAGGGCAATCTCCTTCACTTAGTCCACCAATTCAAATGTTAATCTCATTCAGAGATGAAAGAAGGATTAATATTCTCACATACACACCCAGAAATGATGTTTTGCCAAATGTCTGAGAGCCCCTGGACACACAAAATTAACCACCAGAGGGAGTAACAACTGTGAAATGAAAAGGAAGAAGAAAGATTCAGCAGACAGAGCCATTGAACCATGATGCGGAGCTGGAAAAGTTTCTCTCAGAACAGTGATGAGTTCTAGGGCAAATATTGTTTGTTAGAGGAGCCTGTGTTTGGTGGAAATGGTTATGTCCTTGTGTAGCCATCTTACTCAGATAGTGGCTAGGAAACACCAGTAAAAATCTTGAAGTTGGCTACCATCATCTTGTTCAGTTATTAAGTGGGGGACATCAGAGATTAAGACTTCATTTGGAAAGCAAATGCAGGCTCAAGGAGCTAACAGTTGTCAGTTAAACACATTCTTCTCAATTGGATGGCAAGTTTCACTTTGAAGAAGAATACAAGGGGTGCAACACAGATATATGTGCCACAGCATCACGTCCTAAGTCACCATTATTTCTTATTTGGATAATTTCAGTGGCCTCTTAGCTATTTTCTTGTTATCAGTCTTGTCCCTCACCTCTCGCTCCTGTGTCAGTACTCCTCACAAAGTCCTGAGAAATCCTAGTAAAATGTAAGTTAAATCCCCTATTCACCTCAACAAACTCCTAATGCTCTCCATTTTCTTTGAAAAAAAAAAAGCTAATACAAAGACTAACAAAGGCTTACATAATCAATCACTGCATTTATTATTTATTTCATAGTACTCTGAGCACATAATCTCCTTCTCAGAGAGACATTCTTATCTGCCATATCAGATGGAGAGAGTACTCCTCCATTCTCAATGACCACATTATATTTATTTCAGCCATTCAGGTATGATCTGAATAAAATCCCTTAAGATTATACAGTGGAAGTGACAAATAGATTCAAGGGATTACATCTGATAGAGTACCTGAAGAACTATGGACAGAGGTTCATAACATTGTACAGGAGGCAGTGATCAAGACCATCCCCAAGAAAAAGAAATGCAAAAAGGCAAAACACTTGTCTGAGGAGGCCTTACAAACAGCTGAGAAAAGAAGAGAAGATAAAGGCAAAGGAGAAAAGGAAAGATATATCCATTTGAATGCAGAGTTCCAAAGAACAGCAAGAAGAGATAAGAAAGCATTCCTCAGTGAAAAATAAAAAGAAATAGAGGCAAACAATAGAATAGGAAAGACTAGAGATCTCTTCAAGAAAATAGAGATATCCAGGGAAAATTTCATGCAAAGATGGGCACAAAAAAGAGAAATGGTATGGACCTAACAGAAGCAGAAGATATTAAGAAGAGGTGGCAAGAATACACAGAAGAACTGTACAAAAAAGATCTTCATGACCCAGATAACCACAATGGTGTTATCACTTACCAGAGCCAGACATCCTGGAATGTGAAGTCAAGTGGGCCTTAGGAAGCATCACTATGAACAAAGCTAGTGGAGGTGATGGAATTCCAGTTGAGAAATTTCAAATCCTAAAAGATGATGCTGTGAAAGTGCTGCACTCAATATGCCAGCAAACTTGGAAAACTCAGCAGTGGCCACAGGACTGGAAAAATTCAGTTTTCATTCCAATCCCAAAGAAAGGCAATGCCAAAGAATGTTGAAACTACTGCAGAATTGCACTCATCTCACATGCTAGCAGAGTAATGCTCAAAATTCTCCAAACCAGGCTTAAACAGTACATGAACTATGAACTTCCAGATGTTCAAGCTGGATTTAGAAAAGGCAGAGGAACCAGAGATCAAATTGCCAACATCCGTGGGATCATCAAAAAAGCAAGAGAATCCCAGAAAAACATCTACCTCTGGTTTATTGAATATCAAAGCCTTTGACTGTGTGGATCACAACAAACTGTGGAAAATTCTTTAAGAGATGGGAACACCAGACCACCTGACCTGCCTCCTGACAAATCTGTATGCAGGTCAAGAATCAACAGTTAGAACTGGACATGGAACAACAGACTGTTTCCAAAT
>NC_057419.1:62238455-62328955 GCF_019320065.1 Cervus canadensis
ATTACAGTATACTAACACATATATATGGAATTTAGAAAGATGGTAACGATAACCCTATATGCAAAACAGAAAAAGAGACACCGATGTACAGAACAGACTTTTGGACTCTGTGGGAGAAGGCGAGGGTGGGATGTTTCAAGAGATCAGCATCGAAACATGTTATATTATATAGGGTGAAACAGATCACCAGCCCAGGTTCGATGCATGAGACAAGTGCTCAGGGCTGGTGCACTGGGAAGACCCAGAGGGATCGGGTGGAGAGGGAGGTGGGAGGGGGGATCGGGATGGGGAACACATGTAAATCCATGGCTGATTCATGTCAATGTATGACAAAAACCACTACAATATTGTAAAGTAATTAGCCTCCAACTAATAAAAATAAATGAAAAAAAAATAAAAAGCAGAGATATTACTTTGCCAACAAAGGTCCATCTAGTCAAAGCTATGGTTTTTCCAGTATGTATGGTTGTGAGAGTTGGACTGTAAAGAAAGCTGAGCACTGAAGAATTGATGCTTTTAAACTGTGGTGTTGAAGAAGACTTTTGTATTGCAAGGAGATCCTACCAGTCAATCCTAAAAGAAATCAGTCCTGAACATTCATTGGAAGGACTGATGCTGAAGCTGAAACTCTAATACTTTGGCCACCTGATGTGAAGAACTGACTCATTGGAAGACTCTGATGCTGGGAAAGATTGAAGGCAGGAGGAGAAGGGGACGACAGAGGATATGTTTGGATGGCATCACTGACTTGATGGGCATGAGTTAGAGTAAGCTCCGGGAGTTGGTGATGGACAGGGAAATGGTATGGACCTAGGACTGCGTGCGGCAGTACATTGGGTGGCAAAGAGTCAGACACAACTGAGCTACTGAACTAAATTGACTGAAATCTTATCAAAGTAACCTTGACTACAGGAGACAAATTATATCCATTTTTTTCTCTGCTGCATTGCTAGCTTTGAGAACAGTGTGTTATTTCTCTCAGTTTCTCACTAAATATGTGTTGAGGGACTTCTATAATTCTTATATTGTTTCATTCCCTGGTGAAAATGTAATCTACACCAGGGCCAGAATTTGATCTGTTTCAGCTTTGGATTCACAAGTCATAGAATAGTGACTAGCAAATAACAGGTATAAAAATTATTTGCAGAATGAGTAAATAACAACTATTGGGTTGTGACAATGTACCAGACCTACTGATAGATAAAGCATAATAGTAATAAGCAACGTAGATGTGGTAACTACATTTAGATATAAAAAATAAAAATGTGTACTATAAAATATGACACATACAAAGGAAAATACATAGTACTATCAGAATATAAAATCAAATTTTGCTTAGAAAGTAAGGAAAGCATGCTATAGAAAGCAACATATATGCTAACAAATTCAGCATAGGGAGGGTTTAGTAAGGGAATGGAGGTTAGAACTGTATTCTAGGCAGACAGAACAGTGTATGCAAAGCCCCTGTGAAAAGTTGAAGTCACTAAGTTGTGTCTGACTCTTTGTGACCCCATGGACTATTATATGGTCCATGGAATTCTTCAGGCCAGAATACAGGAGTGGGTAGCCTTTCCCTTCTCCAGGGGAGATTCCCAACCCAGGGATTGAACCCAGATCTACCACATTGCAGGCGGATTCTTTACCAACTGAGCCAGAAGGAAAGCCCAAGAATACTGGAAGGTGTAGCCTATCCCTTCTCCAGTGGATCTTCCTGACCCAGGGATCAAACTGGGGTCTGCTGTATGCAAGCGGATTCTTTACCAACTGAGCTATCAGGGAAGCCCAAAGTCCCCGTCGCAGGAAAGAAATTGGCATGTTTGATAAGCTGAAAGAACTACTGACATTGAAGTAGTCAATGCCATCTAACCAAAGACACCAGAAATATTTAGGGGGTTAAATAAGTGGTATTTATCACTAATTGCAGTAAAGAAGTGAATGACTTGTGGAACCGTGAATGTGTGTCAGGAAGATCATGTTAGAAAAGATATATTATGGGATTTGAGTTTGGGTTGGGTGATTTGGTTGTTTATGTCCAATGGGAGAATTACAGGGTTTAACCATCAATAGCAGGAGCTGTTATCAGCAGCACTGAGGCCTCTGTCTAACCATCAGACAAGTGGCACACGTCAGCACCTGCTTTTTTCCTTCACGTGACTAAAGAGCAGAGAGTTGTGGAGGAAAGCGGCACAAGAACCTGGAGAGGTAGGCAGGCGCAGGCCAGGCAGGGCCTAGAAGACCATGTCGGCAAAGTTGGCCTTTATCTTAAAGCAAAGGGAAATGGAAGAGTGATGTATTTCAATGTGTGTGTTCAGGACTGTGGAGGGTCTGAGATTTTATGCTACTTGCAAATTCATGAGTTAATTTGCTACAGATTGACAGATCCTGACATAAGACTCCTGGGTGAGACAAAGAGATTTCCACTGGCAGCAGAGGCAGAACATGAGGTTTGAACCAGTGCTGCATATGCCCAAAGTCCCCTGGGGGCAAGGAAGGTAGACGTGAATGCTTACACGTGCAGAGGGTTGTGATACACAAATGGACCCGAGAATTTGGGAGATTTCCTGTTTTTGTAGTGAGCAGAAGTACCCCTGCTTCCTGAGGGAGGTGTTATCTCATCCCTCATATCCTCAGGACAAATAAAACCCAGAGAAATCTCCCTGGTTAAGAGCAGTTAGGGCTTTATACTCTTGGCACACCCAGCAAAACCACAAAGGAACACTCAGGGCCCATAGGAGACTTCCATTCCCAGCACTGTGTTGTTGAACAGACAATTTGGAGAACCTGCTCATTACATGGAGAAAACTAACACTGACTCATGAACTTAGACCATGTCTGACCATTCCCATCAGGCTACAAACCTGCTATAATTCCTCCTGTGTTGACCCCCCACACTCCCCTGTAGCTATTGCCCCACCTGGTCACCCTATTAATGGGGCCAGGTAATGTAACACACCCCAGGATAACCCCAGTGAGAGAGTATGTACAGAGACAGTGGCACCTTGCTAAGTGAAAAGGAGAAGCACCCAACCCCATGAAGAAGGAAGGACAGGTGGAGACAAGGAAGATGGTGTCCTGGGCTGGGGACACGGAAGATGCCTGAACCCCTGAGCACTGGTGCTCCATGAGGCGTGCAAGTGCACCCCAAGAGGTGTTTTTGAGGGCCTGGTGTAAATTGGACAGGACCCAGAAGAGAGGCACCAAACCCTCCAAGCAACTTCCAGGCCTACTTCTTAGAGAAACCTCACCTTGCATTTTCCATGGGAGATGGAGTTCCTTGAGATCCTTGGTTGCCATGGGAACTCAGTTACTTGATCCAGCTTCTGTGAACCACATGTGTCTCATCACGACCAATTTTCCCCAAATGGATTCATGATAGTTGGATGCCTTGTTCTGAGCTTGCTGATATTGTCTGCAGATGGGTGAATAGCTGACAGCTTTAGGGGGTGGAATGGGACACATTACTCCAACCAAAACTGTAGGAGGAAACTCTGGTTTAATCTGCAGGGGTCGATGGTTCTATCAGGTGTGATGTTTGCATGTGCTTATTATATCATGTATATATACCTTCTAATATTTTAATAAAGTATTTAACAATTAGAATTCTGATACCATACCTATTCATTGTTTATAACATAACAAATTATAGTCTCGTTAATACCCCATGGACAGAGGAGCCTGGCAGGCTATAGTCCATGGGGTCGCAAGAGTCGGACATGACTTGGTGACTAAACCAACCAACCACTAATGGAATAATTATATTCAACATGTAAGGATTTGTGGCATGGTTTCAGGTAATATGCTAAGCACTTTACACATAAAATCTCACTGAAGCTTCACAGAAAGGTAAGCAGTTTCGTGTTTTTATTTTTAAACCTCCATTTTGCTGATGAAGAGATTGATGCCCCAGAGAAGTTCACTAATGACACACATGGTGGGTGTGGGCACAGGAAGGGCCAGGGTGGAGAGTGCCATGTCCAGGGCTTGGAGAGACATAGACACCTGTGAGGATCTTAACTGCATAACACAGCAAATGCAAAACACAATGGCAAGTCAAAAGAAGACTTGTGAGAACGTGGGGAAAAGCTTTGCACAGGTTTTTCAGTGAGAAATCTTGCATTTTCATTGTGCACCAAGCCCCTCCTTAAATAGCTGGACTGGAGTGGTAGAGAAGATCACAAAATCAGATTGCATAGCTCCAAATCTCGTGTAATTACTTTTCTTTTCCTCCTGCCGTAATGAGAAAATTGATGACTAGGTGGTACACACACATGATATAAAATTCAGAAGTTGCAAACATTCAGTCAAAAGTATGTCTCTCGCCCCAGTTGTTGGAACATACAGCTCTCCTCCCCAAAGGCAGCACTTTCCCAACAGGTTCTTACACAGCCTTCCTTTTACGTTAGGAAGGATGAGCAAGCATATAGGTGTATTTCAACCACTTCTCTTTATATACAAATGGTTAAATACCAAATAGCAAGTGTTCTGGGCCTAAATTTTTTCATTTCCAACATATCTTGGAGGTCTTTCTGCATGATCATAATGAAGTAAAAGTTAGAGAGTGCCTGTCATGTCATTGTGTTAAGTGCTTTAAACCTGTTGGTTTAACCCTCGCTATACCCAATGAGGTATTAAATATTATCCCCTTTAATTGATGAATAATTTAAAGTATATAAAATTTGAATAACTTGTCAAAGGCAATATGGCTAAAAGTGGGGAGAATCAGGATTTGATCTGAGTGTAGTTGCAGATTGTAAACTTAAGTAACATTCTTTTTTTCTTAAATACCTGCATGATATCCTTTTACATCGATGTACTTACTTTTATTTACAATTCTGCTACTGATAGATGCTTCTGGTTTTTCCAATCTCATGTCATCACAGACAAAGCTATGTAAGTTGAATAAGCTTACATATGTTATCATGCCACACATATGCAAGTACATACAATGGCTAAATTCATAGGAGTAGGATTTCTGAACCAAAGGGTAAATGCACACATGATTTTGACAGATATTGCCCTCTCCAGGTGTTGTATCAATTCACACCAGTACTAACAATGCAGGAGTATTTCTGTTTCCCCACATCCTCACCTAAACAGTGTGTTTCAAATACTTGTATATTGGGCAATATGGTAAGTAATGAGTGATCAGTTATAGTAGTTAACATACCCATTAGCCTTATTATGAACTAGGCTGGGGATTTTAAAAACACATTTAGAGGCATTATGCATTTTCCCTTCCATAAACGTATTTGTCACACCAGTAGCAGAACTGAATAGCTGTTCCTTCAACCTGTTCCTTTACCTGCTGGAGTTTCCCAGCCCTACAGCACCTAACTTGGGCCCGTGGACTGTGTCCTGGCCAAGGGAAAGTGGATCTAAGTGATGTACATTGACCAGATGACTCCTAAAAGCCTCCTTTGAATTCTCCTATTCTCTTTCTTTCCCCATGCGCTGGCAGAAGATTCAAAGCAGAGTGGTCAATGCAGCCAAATGCTGATGCTGGCAGAGATTCTTCTGTGGGTTGATCCTTGAGTAAGTTCCGAAAGCAAAGCCAAGGCTCCCAAGCCTGCTTCCACTTGAATTTTACATGGGAAACATTTCTAGGGTGCAAGGCCACGAGTTTTGGGAGTTTCTCTCTTACATTAGCTTGTGTTATCACAGACAACAGAGAGGCCTTTGTTCCTCTTTTTTTTTTTAATGGTTGAATGAAAGATTGTCTTATTTGGGAAATTAGTCCATCCACTGTCTGTGATATAGATAACAAATATTTTTTAAACTTGGCCTTTGAGTCTTAACTTAGTATATAAATTTGTAATCTCTTTTCAGTCTTGTCGTACTAAAATTTTTCAAGACCATCTTTTTCTTCTGTGAATTCTACTTTGTAACATGCCTAGAAAGACCCTGTTCACTCCAAACTTATACCAAAAAAATCTTTGGAGAGTCTCTTCTACATCTTTTTTTCTAGCAGTTGTTTCAGCATGAATGAATGATGAGTTTTAAGAAGATATGTTTCTGTATCTATTGAGGAGATCATGCTTAGATTTCTCTACTTCATCTATTAACGTGATGGATTACCCTGACTTATTTTCAAATGTTAAATCAATCTTGCTTTCCTGGGATAAAAGCAACTTTGTCATGATAATACATCTTTTCTATATATTGCTGGGATTTTTTTTTCATTTTTTGCTTAGGATGTTGTCATCTACGTTTATGAAAAAATAGGTTTGTAATTTAAACTTCTGAAAGTACCCCGTCTAGTTTTTGTACCAATGTAATGCTACAGAAAATGCAAGAGGGTAGTGTATCCTCTATTTCTATTCTCTAAAAAGGTTATGTAATATTGGAATTATTGCTTATTTAAATATTGACAGAACTCATTTATGAAGCTATTTGGGCTTAGAGGTCATCTGTGGAAATATTTTATTCCACCTATTTCATATTTTTAGTTCAAATCATGTTTTTTAATATCTCCTCTAAACTTTATTAAGTTATATTTTTGTTTTTGTTGCTGTTGTTTAGTCTCTAAGTTGATTGCAACCCTTTTGTGAACACACCCCCCCACCCCACGGACTGTAGCCCACCAGACATCTCTGTCCATAGGATTTGCAAGATAAGAATACCGGAGTGGGTTGTCATTTCCTCCTCCAGGGGATCTTTCAGACCCAGGGATCGAACCCTTGTCTCCTGCATTGACAGGTGGATTCTTTACCGCTGAGCCACCAGGGAAGCCCCCAAGTTGTATTTTACTTTGTGTAAAATACAGTTATATTTCCCACTTCCTCTTCATTTTCATATTTGGCATAAAGGTCTCTAGAAATGTCATCTTATTTGAATCCTGGTATTAATAAATTTTGCCTTTATCATTTTTCCCTTGAAGTCTAACCAGAGGCTTGTCCATTTTATTGACTATATAATGCTGTGTTAAAATGCTGTGTTCAGTTAGGTTCAGTTCAGTTACTCAGTCGTGTCCGACTCTTTGCGACCCCACGGACTGCAGCATGCCAGGCTTCCCTGTCCATCACCAACTCCCGGAGCTTGTCAAACTCATGTTCATCGAGTCAGTGATGCCATCCAACCATCTCATCTTCTATCATCCCTTCTCCTCCTGCCTTCAATCTTTCCCAGCATCAGGGTCTTTTCTAGTGAGTCAGTTCTTCCCATCAGGTGGCCAAAGTATTGGAGCTTCAGCTTCAACATCAGTCCTTCCAATGAACACTCAGGACTGATCTCCTTTAGGATAGACTGCTTGGATCTCCTTGCAGTCCAAGGAACTCTCAAGAGTTTTCCCCAACACCACAGTTAAAAAACATCAATCTTTGGTGCTCAGCTTTCCTTATAATCCAAATCTTGCATCCATACATGACTACTGGAAAAACCATAACTTTGACTAGATGGACCTTTGTTGGAAAAGCAATGTCTCTGCTTTTTAATATGCTGTCTAGGTTGGTCATAGCTTTCCTTCCAAGGAGCAAGCATCTTTTAATTTCATGACTGCAGTCACCATCTGCAGTGATTTTGGAGCCCAAAAAAATAAAGTCTCTCACTGTTTCCATTGTTTCCCCAACTATTTGCCATGAAGTGATGAAACCGGATTCCATGATCCTCGTTTTCTGAATGTTGAGTTTTAAGCCAACTTTTTCATTCTCCTCTTTCACTTTCATCAAGAGGCTCTTTAGTTTTTCTTTGCTTTCTGACATAGGGTTGGTGTCATCTGCATATGTGAGGCTATTGATATTTCCCCCAGCAATCTCGATTCTAGCTTGTGCTTCATCCAGCCCAGCATTCCCCATGATCTACTCTGCATATAAGTTAAATAAGCAGGGTGACAATATACAGCCTTGACGTACTCCTTTACCAATCTGAAACCAGTCTGTTGTTCCATGTCCAGTTCTAACTGTTATTTCTTGACCTGCATACAGATTTCCCAGGAGGCAGGTAAGGCGGTCTGGTATTCCCATCTCTTTAAGAATTTTCCACACTATGTTGTGATCTACACAGTCAAAAACTTTGGTGTAGTCAATAAAGCAGAAGTAGGTGTTTTTCTGGCATTCTCTTGCTTTTTCTATGATCCAATTTATGTTGGCAATTTGATCTCTGGTTACTCTGCCTTTTCTAAATCCAGCTTGAACATCTGGAAGTTCATGATTCACATACTGTTGAAGCCTGGCTTGGAGAATTTTAAGCGTTACTTTGCTAGCACGTGAGATGAGTGCAGGTGTGTAGTAGTTTGTTTGGCATTGCCTTTCTTTGGGATTGGAATGAAAAGTGACCTTTTCCAGTCCTGTGGCCACTGCTGAGTTTTCCAAGTTTGCTCTCATATTGAGTGCAGCACTTTCACAGCATCATCTTTCAGGATTTGAAAGAGCTCAACTGGAATTCCATCACCTCCACTAGCTTTGTTGGTAGTTATGCTTCCTAAGGCCCACTTGACTTCACTTTCCAGGATATCTGGCTCTAGGTGAGTGATCACACCATTGTGGTTATCTGGGTCATGAAGATCTTTTTTGTATAGTTCTTCTATGCATTCTTGTCACCTCTTCTTAATATCTTCTGCTTCTGTTAGGTCCATACCATTTCTGTCCTTTATTGTGCCCATCTTTGCATGAAATACTCCCTTGGTGTCTCTAGTTTTCTTGAAGAGATCTCTAGTCTCTCCCATTCTATTGTTTTCCTGTATTTCTTTGTATTTATCACTGAGGAAGCCTTTCTTATCTCTCCTTGCTATTCTTTGGAACTCTGCATTCAAATGGGTTTATCTTTCCTTTTCTCCTTTGCCTTTCTCTTCTCTTCTTTTCTCAATGATCCATAAGGCCTCCTCAGAAAATCATTTTTCCTTTTTGCATTTCTTTTTCTTGGGGATGGTCTTGATCAATGCCTCCTGTGCAATGTCACAAACCTCCATCCATAGTTCTTCAGGCACTCTGTGTTTCAGATCTAATCCCTTAAATCTATTTGTCACTTCCTCTGTATAATCATAAGGCATTTGATTTAGGTCATACCTGAATGGTCTAGTGGTTTTCCCAACTTTCTAGTAGGGAAAGTACTGGTACTGGTCTAGTACTTTCTGTACAAGGCAAGCTATTCAATATCACAGTAATCCAAGTCTAAGTCCCAACCAGTAATGCTGAAGAAGCTGAAGTTGAATGGTTCTATGAAGACCTACAAGACCTTATAGAACTAACACCCAATAAAGATGTCCTTTTCATCATGGGGACTGGAATGCAAAAGTAGGAAGTCAAGGGAGGGGGGATCATGATGGGGAATACATTTAAATCCATGGCTGATTCATGTCAATGTATGACAAAAACCACTACAATATTGTAAAGTAATTAGCCTCCAACTAATAAAAATAAATGGAAAAAAATAAATAAAATTTAAAAAAAGTAGGAAGTCAAGAGATAGCTGGAGTAACAGGCAAATTTGGCCTTGGAGTACAAAATGAAGCATGGCAAAGGCTGGCAGAGTTTTGCCAAGAGAATGCACTCGTCATAGCAAACACCCTCTTCCAACAACACAAGAGACCACTCTGCACATGACATCACCAGATGGTCAATACCAAAATCGGATTGATTATATTCTTTTCAGCTAAAGGTGGAGAAGCTCTATCCAGTCAGCAAAAACAAGACTGGGAGTTGACTGCAGCTTAGATCATGAACTCCTTATTGCAAAATATTGTGTTAAGATGCTCTATTGTATGTTTGCTTTCACTTTCATTATTTTCGTTTTATCTTTAATGATTCTTTGTTTTTATCTTGTTATTTTTTAACTTATCCTGTTATTTCTTAACTTCTCAAGGATGGTTAGCTCATTTTCTGCCATTCTTTGTTTTTAAAATTTTATTTTTATTGAGATATAATTTATATACAACATTACTAGTTTTAGGTGTATAACATAAGGTTTTGTTATTTCTATATATTTAAGAAAGATCACCATGGCATGTCTATTCAACATCTGTTACCATTCATAGTTCCAAAATTTGTTTTCTTTTGATGAGAACTTTTAAGACTGACTCTCTTACTGTTCAGCTGCACCCTGCAGGCCTATAAGATCTGTGCTTGCTCAGCTTCAAAACTGAAGAAAGAGCCCAGAGCCCAAGACAGAGGCATCAGTGGTTTAATGGATGGGAGGGATCTTACATGTCTGAACCAAAGTCCTGGTGCAACACCTCACTGTGTGTTGTGGATGGCGGGCAGGATATGGCTGCAGTCTTCACTCTGGGGAAGGGGAGATGGCCAGTTATAGGCAATTAATGTCAGGTTGGCTCATTGGTTACCAGGGAAACTAGCAGAGGAGCACACTCCTCACTGCCCCACTGATAAGAACATTTGTGTGTAGCTGGGGCTGGGGGCATGTATGTGGGAAGGTCAGTCATGTGAGTAGGGTATAGGTGAAGCAGACACTGGTCAAGCAGGGGATGGACAGAGAGCAAGACAACAGCCATCTTGAGAGGCCTGATTGTACACTTATCAACTACTTATAACTACAGTCACCATACTGTGCATTACTTCCCCATGTTATTTGTTTTATAGTTGAAGTTTGTACCTTTGATCTCTCTGACAACCAGTGAACACTTCTCTGTATCTATCAGTTTGGCTTTTTGCTTTTCTTTGTTTTCAAATCCACATATAAGTGACATAATGTGGTATTTGTCTTTCTCTGGCTGACATATTGGGCTTCCCAGGCAGCACTAGTGGTAATGAACCTGCCTGCTAATGCAGGTGATGTAGTAGACCTGGATTCGATCCCTGGGATAGGAAGATGCCTGGAAGAGGGCATGACAACCCACTCCAGTATTCTTGCCTAGAGAATCCCATGGACAGAAGAGCCTGGCAGGCTACAGTCCATGGGGTCGCAAAAAGTTGGACACGACTGGAGTGACTTAGCATGCACATCTGACTTATTTCACTTAGCATTATACCCTCCAAGTCCATTCATATGGTTGCTGATACTGGATCTCCTTCTCCTTTATGGCTTAATAATAACCCATTGTATTAATATCCATTAATATCTCATTGCACACCATGTCTTCTTTATCCATTCATATGTCTACGGACACTTAAGCTGCTTTCATATCTTAGCTATTGTAAATAACACTGAAATAAAAATTGGTGTGCAAATAGCTTTTTGAGTTACTATTTTCATTTTCTTCAGATAAATATCCAGAAGTAGGATTGCTGGATCAGAGGGTAGTTCTATTTTTGTTTTTTCTGAAGACCTACCATCCTGTTCTCCATTATGGCTGCACCAATTTACATTCCCACCAACAGTGCAAAAGTACTCCCTTTTCTATACATTTTTGCCAGGGAAACATTTTTGCCAACACTTGTTATTTCTTGTCTTTTTGATAATAGCAATTCTGACAGATGTGAGTTAATATCTCATTGTGGTTTAGATTTCCATTTCCCTGATGATAAGTGATGTTGAGCACCTTTTCATGTACCTATTGGCCAGCTCTGTGTCTTCTTTACTCTTTTCTAATATATACATTTAAGGATATCAGTTTCACCTAATTGAGCTGTCTTCCCAGGTTTGGTCTGTTACATCTCCGTTTTCACCCAGTTGAATGTGCTTTCTCATTTGCACCCAGATAGATGTGAAAGTGAAAGTGTTAGTCACTCAGTCATATCTTACTCTTTGTGCCCCCATGGACTGTGGCCCACCAGGCTTCTTTGTCCATGGAATTTTCCAGGCAAGAATACTGGAGTGGGTACCCATGCCTTTCTCCAGGGGATCTTCCCAACTCAGGAATCGAACCCAGTCTCCTGAATTGCAGGCAGATTGTTTACCGTCTGAGCCACCAGGCAAGCCCCCCCAAGATGATACAAAGTGAAATGGGAACTGATTTACTTGTGGTTCAGTCACCTGACTCAGAGGGTGTAAGTTGTTGGGGTCTCAGATAAAATTAGGATGGTCACCACTTTTGGTTAGCTCTGAGACTTAAAGCACAGCTCAGTTTTATAACTGTTTACTTTTATGTAGACAACTCTGGATAGAAGCTGTTTTCAGTTGTAGGCTTGCTCTGCCAGTCCTGTCTTCTCCTAAGAGATCCAGTAATTACACAAAGTAATTCCTCAGCATCCTCTTCAAACCAAACTGATTTAATGTTTTTCTTTATGTATCCCCTGAGCTTTTTAATTACCCTCAACAAGTCCACTGGTTCTTGCAACTTACTTCACATTTATCAGAATATGAAGTCTATTATCTTCATGTAGGTGCTGAGTATCATATACATCACTTAGATCTATCTTATTTATTATTTATTTAGTTCTTCTATGTTGTTATTAATTGTGTGCACTTGATCTATCATGCCCTGAGAGAGGCCATGGCAAGTATCATACTGCTAGTTTGTGTCTATCAGAATCACAAGTGTTATATCATCCTAGGAAATGTATTCTTCTGCAATAAAATATACCCTTATTTGTCTGGTGTACTGTATCTCTTCTTCATTCATTCTTTCCCTGTTTTAAATTGTGATTTAAATTTAATTTCTTCTTCCTTCTTTTCTTTCATGTTATTTGCATTTGTCTGGAAAATCGACTTGCCAAGGCTAGGCTATCTCCTTCATGGACCACAGCCTTGTCGTGGAGAAGGGGCATGTGTAACTCAATGAAGTTATGAGCCATGCTATGCATGGCCACCCTAGACAGATGGGTCATAGTGAAGAGTTCTAAAAAAATGTGGTCCTCTGGAGGAGGAAATTGTGATTCACTTCAGGATTCCTGCTGAGAGATCCCCATGAACAGTATGGAAAGGTAAAAAGATATGACCCTAGAAGATGAGGCCCCAGGTTAGAAGGTGTCCATTATGCTACTGGGGAAGAATGAAGGGCAATAACTAATAGCTCCAGAAAGAATGAAGCAGCTGGGCCAAAGCAGAAGCGACACTCAGTTGTGGATGTGTCTAGTGGTGAAATTAGTCCTATGCTGTAACAAACAATGTTGCATAGAAACCTGGAATGTTAGGTCCAGGAATCAAGGCAAACTGGATGTGGTCAGGCAGGAGATGCACTATGACTGATTCATGTTGATGTTTTATAGAAACCAATGTAATACTGTAAAGCAATCATCCTTCAACTAAATTTTTTTTTTTTTAAAAGCAGGAGATGCAAAATTGGTCTTCGACATCTTAGGAATCAGTGAACAAAAATGGATTAGAATGGGAGAATTTAATTCAGATGACCATTATATCTACTACTATGGGCAAACAGGAGATGCACTATGACTGATTCATGTTGATGTTTTAGAAACAATGCAGTAGACTTCATAGTCAACAAAAGTTTCCAAAATGCAGTACTTGGGTCAACCTCAAAAATGACAAAATGATCTCAGTTTGTTTCCAAGGCAAACCATTCAACATCATAGTACTAGTAGTAGTAGTAGCAGCAGCAGCAGTGTTAATCACTCAGTCAGGTTCAACTCTTTGTGACCCTATGGACTGTAGCCCGCCAGGCTCCTCTGTCTATCGAATTCTCCAGGCAAGAATACTGGAGTGTGTTACCATTCCTTTCTCCAGGGGATCTTCCCTACCCAGGGATCAAACCCTGGTATCCCACATTGTGGGCAGATTCTTTACCATCTGAGCCACAGGGAAGACCAACATCATAGTAATCCAAGGTTATGCCCCAACCAATAATGCCAAAGAAGCTCAAGTTGACTGGTTCTATGAAGCTCAAGTTGACTGGTTCTATGAAGATCTACAACACCTTCTAGAACTAACACCAAAAAGATGTCCTTTTCATCATAAAGAATTAGAATGCAAAAGTCAAGAGATATTGGAATAACAGGCAAGTTATTTGTACTCGGAGTACAAAGTGAAGCACTGCAAAACCTAACAGAGTTTTGTCATGAGAATATGATGGTCACAGCAAACACTTTTCCAACAACATGAGAAATGACTCTTTACACGGACATCACCAGATGCTCAATAACAAAACCAGAATGATTATGTCTTTGCAGTTAAAAATGGAGAAGCTGTATACAGTCAGTAAAAAATAAGACTTAGAGCTGACTGTGGCTCAGTTCATGAGCTCCTCAGTGCAAACTTCAGGCTTAAATTGAAGAAAATAGGGACAACTACTGGGCCATTCAGGTGTGGCCTAAATCAAATCCCTCATGATTATACAGTGGAAGAGAGGTGACAAATAGATTCAAGAAAATAGTTCTGGTAGATAGAGTGGCTGAAGAACTGTGGATGGAGGTTCATAACACTGTACAGGAGGCAGTGACCAAAACCATACCAAAGAAAAAGAAATGCAAGAAGGCAAAGTGGTATTCTGAGGAAACTTTACAAATAACTGAGGAAAGAAGAAAAGCAAAAGGCAAGGGAGAAAGTGAAAAATATACTCAACTGAATGCAAAGTTCTACAAGGAGAGAGAAGAAGACTTTCTTAAATGAACAATGCAAAGAAACAGAGGGAAGCAAATAGAATGGGAAAAACTAGATAGAGATTTATTCAAGAAAAATGGAGATATCAAGGGAACATTTCCTGTAAGGATGGGCACTAAAAGGACAGAAATGATAAGAATCTAACAGAAACAGAAGAGATTAAGAAGAGGTGGCAAGAATACACAGAAGAACTATGTAAGAAAAGTCTTAATGACCTGGATAAACATGATGGTATGGTCACTCACCTAAAGCTGGACTTCCTGGAGTATGAAGTCAACTGGGCCTTAACAAGCTTTACTAGAAACAAAGCTAGTGGAAGTGACAGAATTCCAGCTGAGCTACTGAAATCCTAAAAGATGACGCTGTTAAAGTGCTGCCCTCACTATGTTAGCAAATTTGGAAAACTCAGCAGTGTCCAAAGGACTGGAAAAGTCAGTTTTCATTCCAATCCCGAAGAAGGGCAATGCCAAAGAATGTTCAAACTATCATACAATTGCACTCACTTCACATGCCACCAAGTTATGCTCATCAAAGTAGGCTTTAATAGTATGTGAATCTAGAACTTCCAGATGTACAAGCTGGTTTTAGAAAAGGTAGGGGAACCAGACATCAAATTGCTGATATTCATTCGATCTTAGAGAAAGGAAGGAAATTCCAGAAAAAAAAGACACCTGTTTCTGCTTCATTGACTATGCTAAAGTCTTTGACTGCGTGGATCACAACAAACTGGAAAATTCTCAAAATTAAGAGAGTATCATACCATTTTCCTTGTCTCTTGAGAAGCCTATATGCAGATCAAGAAGCAACAGTTAGAACCTTACATGGAATAACTGACTGATTCAAAATTGGGAAAGGAATATGACAAGGCTGTATATTGTCACCTTGCTTACTTAAGTTGTATGCAGTGTACGTCATGGGAAATGCCAGGCTGGATGAAACACAGACTGGAATCAAGATGACTGGGAGAAATATCAATAACTTCAAATATGCAGATAATACCACTCTAATGGTAGAAAGTGAAGAGGAACTAAAGAGCCTCTTGATGAGGGTGAAAGAGGAGAGTGAAAAAGCTGACTTGAAACTCAACATGAAAAAAAAAACAACCAACTAAGATCATGGTACCCAGTTCCATGTTTTCATGGCAAATATAAGGGGGAAAAGTAGAAACAGTGACAGTTTTTCTTTTCTTGGGCTCCATAATCACTGCAAATGGTGACTGGAGCCATGAAATTAAAAGACACTTGCTCCTTGGAAGAAAAGCTATGACAAAGCTAGACAGCATATTAAAAAGCAGAGATATCACTTTGCCAGCAAAGGTCCATATAGTCAAAGATATTGTTTTTCCAATAGTTTTGTATGGATGTGAGAGTTGGACCATAAAGAAGGCTGAGAGCCGAAGAATTGATGCTTTTGAATTGTGGTGGTGGAGAAGACTCTTGGAAGTTCCCTAAACTGCAAGGAGACCAAACAAGTCAATCCTAAAGGAAATCAACCCTGAATATTCACTGGAGGAACTGATGCTGAAGCTGAAGCTCCAATACTTTGGCCACCTGATGTGAG
Source organism: Cervus canadensis (assembly GCF_019320065.1). Taxonomy (NCBI): domain Eukaryota; kingdom Metazoa; phylum Chordata; class Mammalia; order Artiodactyla; family Cervidae; genus Cervus; species Cervus canadensis. Next base: position 62,254,401 of record NC_057419.1, read on the forward strand.
GAGCCAACTCATTGGAAATGACCCTGATATTGGGAAAGGTTGAAGGCAAAAGAAGAAAGAGTGGCAGAGGATGAGATGGTTGAATAGGATCACCAACTCAATGGTCATGTGTTTGAGCAAACCCTGGGAGATGCTGAAGGACAGGGAAGCCCGGCTTATGCATGTGTTCATGGGGTCGCAAAGGGTCAGACACAACTTAGTGACTGAGCAACAAATGTGTGTATCTATATTCATCTGTCAAAGGATATTTAGGTTGCTTCCATGTGTGACTATTGTATATACTTGGTGCTATGAACATAGGGGTGCATGTATCCATTTGAATTATGGTTTTCTTCTTTTCTGTATAGATACCTGGGAGTTGGGTTGCTGAATCATATGGCAACTCTATTTTTAGTATTTTAAGGAAAATCCATAACATTCTGTACAGTGACTGTACCAGTTTACATTCCCACCAACAGTGTAGGAGGGTCCCCTTTTCTCCACATTTTCTCTACCATTTATTATTTGTTAACATTTTGATGAAGGCCATTCTGGCTGGTATATACATACACCTCTTTAACATTCCATCTTTCTTCTTTCCATTCTGAAGCTGTAAGTTTTCTCTAGTTATCCTTCCTTTGTGTTTGGAGAGCTTCTTTAAACCATTTTTCTAGGGATATATCTGTAATTGACTAATTATTGTAACTTTCCTTGTTTTGAGTATGTCTTTTCTTTCCCCTCATTCCTAAAAGAATGTATCTCCGTATGTAAAATTTAAGGTTATGGATTCTTTTCTGAAGAACTCAAAAAATATTGGACAAGGACACAATCTCTTAGGTACAAGATGAATCATTTCTGGTAATCTAATGTACAGCATTATGATTGGATTTAATAATACTTGGCATTGCAAGGAAGAGTTTGTATGTGCTGTCACCACAAAAAAGGTAATTATATGAGGTGATGGGTATGTTAATTAATTTTATTGTGTTTATCATTTCTTTATGTATATGTCAATCAATCATCACATTGTACAACCTCCAAAACAAACAGGACTTGAAAAAATGACATACCACTTCCTTATGTCCTCCATGGTTTGAAACAAAAAAAAAAAAACTACTAGAATCTGTTTTCCTCTCTAAATAATGTATCACTTCTGAGTGTTTCACTTCTTGGTTATTTTCTTGGTTGAGCTTTCAGTAATTCAAAGTGTTGGAAAAGAATATTCTGAGTTTATCCGATTTTGAATTCTCTCATTTCCCAGAGCCTATAGTTTTTTGGTTTTTCATTTCTTTTCCTTAAATTTGGGAAGTTTTCAGACACTATTTTTAAGATAAATCTTTTAAAGAAAATGACTTTTTATGTCTTAAATAATATCTGTCTGGAGACCCCCAAGATAACTGAAAGTACTGCAACATGGTAGCAATATACTTATTAAAAATAAACTTTACATTTTGCAACAGTTTTTAGATTTTTAGAATTACTATAGACAGTGACAGTTCTCATATTATTAATACTATAATTTTATGTTAATATGGTACATTTATCACATTAATATACTGATATTGATAATAATCATTACAAAATCTATGAACGAAATACTTTATTCATACTCTCTCAGCTTTTCTCTAATATCCAAGAGCCCATCCAGGATACTGACTCACATTTAGTAGTCATGACTTCTTAGGCTTCTTGTGGTTATGACAGTTATGTAGATGTGATTTTTTAATGCTCCTGACAATCTGAAAATAATATAGCTATTCCCAAGTTCTCTTGCTTACTGTTAGAATGATATGTTTTTTCCCATCACTTTACCCTATCAGAAACAGTTAATATAAAATGGATTAATATAAAATGAGGACATACATATATCTGGGCTGATCCATGTGGATGTATGTCAGTAATATTGTAATTATCTTTCAATTGAAAATAAAAAATTTTTAAAATATGTTCTTGTTGACAATACTTAGTTGTAAATTTATAAAATCCACTATGACATTTATTTGGAATTTATAGACCATTCAGAAAGTGATTATTGAAATAGTTGCATTAAAATCAGTTATGTTTGAGGATGCTTTCTATCCACTACAAGAAGCTTCTTTTCTTGCCTTCTACGATTGTAACAGAATGTTTTATAATAAGCCAATACATTTCTCAGGCTTCCTTGGTGGATCAGTGGTAAAGAATCATCCTACCAACATAGGAGACGCGGGTTGGATCCCTAGCTTGGAGAGATCCCCTTGAGAAGAAACTGCAACACACTCCAGCATTCTTACTTGGGAAATCCCATGGGCAGAGGAAGCTCGTAGGCTACAGTCCATGGGGTCACATAGGGTCAAACACGGCTGAGCAACTAAGCATGTAATGTCTATGGAGCCCTTGCTGTGTACTGGTCACCCTGCCTGGGTTCTGCCAATATTATGCAGAGACAGACTTAAATATCCCTTCCAATGAATACCCCTTCCTACCCATCTGGCCCTTGGGAGACACTTCTGGCTCCTAATCAAAAAGTCCTAAGGATTTTAAAATATTTTTATTGTGCTAAATTTATACATAACACGACTTTCCTCTTTTAACAATTTCAACTGTACAATTCAATGGGATTAATTAGATTCATGATATTATAGAACTGTCACCACTCTTTCCAAAATTTTTCATTCCTTTGCAAACATCTGTTCACACTGAACAATAATCTCCCCAACACTACCACCCAGTCCATGGTATCCTCTAACCTACTTTCAACTGTTTCTATGAATTTGCCTATTCTACACTTTTCATATCTGTGGAATCATACAACATTTGTCCTTTCTCTCTGGTTTATTTGATTCAACATATGTTTTCAAGACTAACCATCTTGTAGCATGCATCTAGAAGACACACAAGCATAGAAATAACAAGGTTTCCATTTTCTTTTGGGTTGATAAGAAAAATTTAGAAGCAGCCTTTGCTAGCCCACTGTAGGCATGTGCATAATTCACTGTATGTCTTTCCAGCCACATCTCCAATATTTTAGGGGAATATTGCATTTCCCCTTCTCCTGACAAGCCTGCCAAGTAATGGATGTGATGTTTCAACAAATGAGTGAGTGAGAATGTTCTTAATCCTACCAGACAGAAGAGAATTAAAAAGGCTTTTCATCACAGACCATTTACTTTCTACACAGAATTAAATTAAGTGAAATAAGAAATTATCCATACTGATTTCTCAGACCTCTAATAGTAACTTTCTTTTCTCAGTGGGTGAATTACTTTAAGATCAGAGTAGTGCAATTGTACACTCCCTTCCAAACCTCATCAAAGAAGCTCAGCCATCTCAGGTGAGAAAGGCAGAAAAAAAAACCCCAGATATTTCTAGTCTCAATCTCTGTAGAAGCAAACTGTTCACCATTTCTCTCCCTTTAGGTGACTCTTTTCTGATAAAAACCCAACATGACTGACAGCAATAGCAGCAATCTACAACTTCTCCTTTCTCACTTCAGTACCTGAAGCCTTTGCTTCTTTTATTGCATAAGGAACAACATGGAACATGCTTGGAATAACAACATGCATGAAACAATTAATATCAACAAGATATAATAGAATTAATAAAGAAGGGATCCCCCTACTGTCTGTTCTACTTCCTTGTTCTTACTTACCTACAGAATCTACTGTGAGCAGAAATGCTTCCACTTTGCAGTGTCTTGATTTCCTAGTGAGGGCTTAGTAAGTCTGTAATAGGGTTTCAGAGGAAGGAGAATTTAAATGTCTTGTCAACTGGTAAGTCTGCAGTATTATGATTTCTCAATGGCTTTTCATGACATATGAAAAATTTGATTGAAATTTAATGTTATATCTTTAAAACATCCAAAGACTAGACTCTGAGTTTTCCCCACAATGATGGGAAGGTCCCTCTCTTCCCATGTCCTTCTGAACAGACTTATGGAGTGAGAACTAATCAGTCTACAAATGGTGTTGAGCCACAGGCACGTACTTAACTAGGGGATGGCGAGGGTTCAGTCAGCAGGATCTATATCTCACAAGACCCAAGTCTTAAAGGATGGAGGTTAAGGACAGAAGAGAATTGGGTCACAAGATTCTGGCATTGGGTCAAATATGGCAGGGGAAGAAAGTTGACACAATAAAGAACCACTCTGCCTCTGTGAGTGGCAATCTTCCACTGGCATGAAATAGCATAATGAGGCACAAGAAAGGTTTGTAGGAACTATACTTGATGTTACGGCAGAAGCTCTGCTGGACTCAGAAGATGCTCATGGGATGAATATACATCAAGCTCATTCCTTGAGAACAGGTGACCAGACCTGCTGTCCATGTGATCAGCTTGGCAGCACCTCTACCTATGGTCACATCATCAAGCTTCACACCTCCTGAGTTAGGCCCTGAAGTCCTTTCTCAGCCCATAACTGAGTTCCCATGTTCACACTTTTCACTTGTGACCTTGTGTGCAGAATGGCTAGTGTGGGACAGGAGCAGTTGTGAGCCACTAGGTGACCCCTAACTCTAGAAGCATCATCTACCATCACAGTAGGGCCAGAACCAAAGTAGGCCCCCTTCCTGAATTGGAAAATTCCCAGCACAGTGCTGAGCAAACAGTGGACTTCATTCCCTTGCCCTGTCAATATTTCCCACAGTGATTTTGGTGAGCCAGGGGATGGCTGTTAGAACCCCTGGCAGAGGTGCAGAGTAATGTGTGGTGGAGCCACCAATCAGAACCCCATCAAGACACCTTTCCCTTTTTCTCGGAGGCTCTGGTCCCTTATCAAAACAAGGAGATGATGCCACATCCCTCCTTTGCACAATTGTTGTGAGGACTGAACAATACAGCAGGTGTGAAAGTGCTTGGATAGTGTATGTAACTCAATCCTGTGAGTGTATCCCCTTCAGTGCATATTTATTCCTTACCGTTGACTTGATTTTTGGCTCTAGGAGCTCTGCTTCTCCTTTCTTACTGGATTTGTTCATTTCTTACCCTCAGCATTTCCTACCAATGCTCTGTGGTAGGAAAAACTAATTTTGGTCAAAGCAGTAATATGTTTGGTCCCCAGGTGGGAGTTGGGGTTTCTCCAATCCAGTCATGGCTACACCATTTCTCTTTGTCAAGTGATGATTTTTCCAGCCTCCTCTATAGCTAAAGGTGGCTCTGTGATCAAGTCTTGCACAATGAGATGTATGGAGAATGTGTTGCGGACTTCTCTGGTGTTTGCCTTTTTATATTGAGAAGGACAGATGTGGCACAGGAAGGTAGTGGTACTTAGAATGCAATAGAGATGCCTGGAGCTCTTGCAAAGACAGCTGTGTGACTGTATGAGGTTGTCACCTTAACCTGAAAAAAAGAGTGCAGCAGGGGAATGGAAGCCATGGAGACTTGTGATATCCTGGAGCAGATGAATCAGAAAATGGGTGCTTCCAGACTTCTTATAGTAAACAAAAACAAAAAGGAACAAATGTCCAAAAAACAAACAAACAAGAAAAAAGTAAGGCCCTATTTATTTACCTTTAATTCTAAACTTTCACTTAAATTCATTTGAAGTTAACTTTTACAAATTATAATACTAGCTCTATATCCAGAAATTCTGATTTCGTCAGTCTATTTTGTAGATTTGGATATTTTAAACAACTGTCTATTATAGATATTTTCAAACCAATACACAACAGTTAAGTATTATAATGTACTCCCATGTAAGTCTACCCAACTTCAAGTGTAATGACCTCTTGGTCAATTTTATTTCATATAAACCTATTAATTTCCCCGCCCCTTTAGGTTTTCTTCAGACAAATCTTAAAACATTTTATCAGTTAATCCACAGGTATTTCATAATATAACTCTCAAAGATAAAGACAACTTAAAAAGACTCCTTTAGTGACAAAATGCATGCCATTATCATGCTTGAAGTGTTAAAGTGTTAGTCACTCAGTCATGGTCTACTTTTTGTGACCCCATGGACTCTGGCCCACCAGGCTTCTCTGTCCATGGGGATTCTCCAGGGGAGAATACTGGAATAGGTAACTACTCCCTTCTCCAGAAGATCTTCCCAACCTGGGAACAAACATCGGTCTCCTTCATTGCAGGTGGACTCTTTACAGTCTGAGCCACAAGGGAAGCCCATTATCATGCCTAGACAAGAGTTAATGGCCACTTAGTATCTTCAGTATTCACGGTAAAGTTTCCCTTGTGTGCTGCACTCAGTCGCTTCAGTCGTGTTGACTCGTTGTGACCCTATGGACTGTAGCTTGCCAGGTTCCTGTCCATAGGATTCTCCATGGAATAATATTGGAGTGGGTTGTCATGCCCTTCTCTAGGAGATCTTCCCAGTGTGGGTGGATTCCTTCCCCACTGAGCCACGTGGGAAGCCCAAACTTTCCCTTGTGTGGTGGTGTGTGTGCCTGTTCAGTCATGTCCAACTGTTTGTGACCCCATGGACTGCATCCTGCCAGGCTCCTCAGTCCATGGGATTCTCCAGGCAAGAATATTGGAGTGGGTTGGCATTTCCTCTTCCAGAGGATCTTTCTGACCCAGGGATTGAACCCATGTCTTCTTTACCCTCTCATAAATGTTAATGTTTTCACCAATTCTGGATCCCATTTAGTCTCAGGCACTGCAGTTTTTCAATATGCCTGCTAATTCTCTGTAAAATCCCCCCTCTCTTGCTCTCTTTGTTTCTCATGAGAAATGAATCCTTTGCTCTACAGAGTCATCCACATGCAGCATCTTGCTGATTTCATCTCATTGGCATCATTTAACACACTTTCAGCTTTTCCTGCAAATTGGAGTTTAGATCTTGTCTTCTGGTTCAGTCTTCTAATTTGGCAAGAATGGCTCAGAGGCAGTGTGGCATTCATCCACTGGGAGGGGAATACTGTATGGTTGTCCCTATTTTTGTAGAGCAAGCAGATACTGGTGCTCATTGCATACAGTGCTTGTGTCATTTGAGGTTGAAAATGGAGGTATTTTCATTCTATCTATGCTTCTTCATTTATTAGATGAAATTCTTCTCTGATGAGACACTTCCCTCATCCACTGTTTGGTAACCAATGTTATAGTTCATGTGCCACACACAGGATAACTGTTTCATTTTTGCCTCTGCTTACCCAATTTCCAAATAATGAATCTATTTCCTAGCATTTAGTCACAGCGACCATGAGGTCTTTGTTCCTTTAGAGCCACTATGAACCCATGTTTAATCATAGCTGATGTGTTTTAATCCATTTTAGTTGTTAGTCTTATTGGCACTAAACTTGTCCCTACATGATGCAGACTCATAGTGTGAATCTGCCCACACAGGGGCAAGTGCAAAGCCAGTGCTCAGTTAGTGTGGGTTGAAGTACGTCAAACTGAGTAAAGTGTATTGACATCATGCTTGACTGTTTTATTACAACATTATATTACTGTGCTCATCCCCCTACCAGATTTTGAAACTGGCATTATCCCCTTGGCTGTCTTGGGTGTGATGCATACTACATTTGGAGACTGAAGAATGAAAACTCCTTCTCCTTCATTGGAATTTAGTACCTTATTTGGGGGACAAGTGACTCAACTAAGCTCATGAACTTGATTACCTTCTTGGCTTACAAAAGTCCTTTACCCACATGACCATTAATTCTTGCTCACACTGTTTTCTCTGTGCCATCATCTGCTATTGCTCTACTTTCTGGAACCCTGCATGGTTCACATTTCCCCTTTCCCTGACACACTTCTCTCCTCCATATCATTGTACCAGCACCCCTGTGAAAGTAGTTTATCAGTAAATCTCCAATGGCTTCTTTACTCAGCTTCCTCCCCTCAATGGTTTTTTCCAATCATGGCTGTGCACTTCGAGGACAGAGTATTTTGGCCTTGAACACATCAAAGACCCTTTGGTAACTAACCTCCATTTCTCCAAAGTTTAGTTTTCTGATTTCTAACCTGGGGCAAAAGAGCTAGCTTTCCTGTGTCCTTGTGAAATGAGCTTCACAAGAGACCACCAGGACATCATGAAGCATACAGAGTCTAGGATGTGTAAATTATTTTACCCATGGTTGCTTGAGTATGGGCTGCTACCTGAGAAGTGCTGAATAAAATGTAGGGGGTTAGACAGCCCCTTGAATTTGTCTCATTACGCTGAGAGATCACAGTAATCTTTGCATAGGAAATGCTGGGACTTATGCAGAATTGTTGGCCATCATGTTAATGTCTACAGATATTTTTCCACTTTTTATCCCCCAAATAATTTTACTTTCTGGTTAGGCTACCTCAGCACTCAGCTATCAGGCAGTTCAGTTCTAGCTGAACATGCTTCACTAATTTTTTTTTATTGAGATATAATTGACATATAATATTCTATACTTTTAAGTTGGATGGTATGTTGATTTTTACATTATATATTGCAATATGAATACCACTCTAGCATTGGGTAACATCCCCATCATGTCACATAGTTATCTTTTTATTTCTGTTTCACTAAATTTTATTGTGGCACTTGTGTACACTGGTGGAAAGTGAGCAATTCTGAGTGACTGATTATCTGTTTTCATAGTTCTTCATATTTCCCGTATTGTTTGTGTGAATTAATATGAAAACAACTGCTTGATAGTTTAACCTCTTTTGCGATTACATTCTCACCTAGGACTGGAAACATTGGATAGAGTATGGTGTTGACATTGCAGTCATTAAGGATTGCCTTATAATGGAGATACATTCCCCCCCACCCCCGCATTTAACCTCAAAATTAGGCTATTTTCTTCCTGTTTACACACATGTTTGGCTATCAGGCATTTCATCCATGATGTCCCACAATTTACCATATTGGTGTTTAGTAATGATGATGTTACTGAAGTGTCTTATAATTCCAGCCCCTGTGGCTCTTTATACTCACCATGACGTTTGCCTCTAGTACCTCAAGGTGGTATGTGTGGATGTGGATTCATCTCCACTCATCAGATAAGGAAAATGAGGCACAGAGTGGTTAAGGATATCAAACAAAGAAAATAGTTTAAAATGTCAGGCCTTGAATTTGAACCCGTCTTTTGGTACTTGTACTAGTCAATGTCTGGTTGCTGTCAGCAGAAAGCATTCTATGTTAATTAGCACAGGGATTAATTTCAGGAGTTAGGAGCATATAAACACTGTCTTTCTAGGGCCTGGAGATACAGGTCTATTCATGGCCTCTCAGAATGATTATTATAGTCATTCAGCAAAGTTGGTCCCCAAGGGCAGATGCCACAGTTGAGTGGGGAATCAGGATGTTTCCAGCATATCTGTTGGCTTTAGGCATAGGGTGTCTTAATTGCTTTCCTATAAGCAGGAAATTCCACCAGAATTGTTAGCTCTTAATTGCTTTCTTGGAAGCAGGAAATTCCACCAGAATTGTTAGCTCTGCAGCTACATTCACAACTCCAGCATGCCCATCTTAACATCTCTCTACCTCTCTCATTAAAATGCCTCTAAAATAAATTTGATCAGTGTGCATCAGATTGACAGAAGGTAAAATGCATCTGGAATCCTACTAAGTTAAAAACTCTAGGAAATGGAAAACTAAGCTGCTGCCCGGTCTCTTCAGTATAGAGAGGGATATTTTTGAATGGAGCTTGAAGAACCAATGCTGAGAAAACCAATATAAGGCATCCAACACAGTGTTCTTAACCCTGTGCTCTCTAGTCCCTTGATATATTTCTCTTCTTCTCCTTCCAGTCCATTTGGCACTACTATTCATAAAACCTGGGTGAAACTTAAAACTCTGTTTGTGCTCTAGGCTGCCTAATGAATTTAGATGTACGCTGGAGAAAAAGAGGAATCTCAAAGCCTGAGCATATTATGTTTTCCAGTATAAAGTACTTTTGTTTAAATGGAATTCTTGAGAAAATAATTTTACATTCTCAAATCAGCCACCTCCCCCCAAAAGTCTATCCTAAATCTTCTCCCATTCCTCATTTTTCTTATTTCATTCTTCCTTAACAGTCTCCACAGGGTTACTTCCTACTTCAGGAAGAAAACATGTCCTCATAAAAGAACTTCACTGTGTTATCCTTTCTCTCAAAAATTCACCAATATTTCCATTCTCTCCAGATAATCTAAGATATTTCCATCTTTTCTCATTTTGTGATTTAAACCTACCTAATCTCCTGATTCATTTTTTAGTATATAATAGATATTACAAGCCAGTATGGCCTTAGAATTGTACTGTCTGTGCTTGAACACAAAGCCCACTACTTACTAAGTTATATGATCTTGGATAATTCACTCAGCTTCTCTAAACATCCATTTCTTCTCTGTAAAATATAGTGATAAGATTACCTTATTCACAGAATGATAGGGAAAATGAAATAAGAAAATTCATAGAAAGTAATTGAAATACAACCTGCACCCAGGAAACACTCAACAAAAGTGAGTTATTATCAGATAAATGTAGTTCAACCATAATGTACTGGCAGAGAATGTGAAGAGCTTATGGAAAAAAACAAATCTGTTTTCTCTAATTATATTGGTGATGGCAGTACTAAGAATTCTAATACATGTGTAGGTGGGGTAAATTAAGTGAATAAGTATTTTATTTTCTAATTTTATCATCCCCTTTTATCATTGAGAACCAGTATTTCTGGTTTGGCAGAAACATATAAAATTGGTCTGGTACATTTTGTCTTACCAGATAATAAAAAAACCATGAAGGACTACTAGCATAGTCTCAAAACCACTCAGAATTCAACTTCAAGAGGCTTCCACTGGTTGATGAAGGGCCATCTTAAATTCAGTAAGTGTAGTAAGAAAAATTGTTTAAAACATCAAATATATGTAAATCCAGTAATTCAAAGTTATTCTTTTGTAATATCCTTGTCATCTGTGAAGGATTGTAGGCAACAAAATTATCATTTTGAAAACACTCAAAGAAAAATAATCAGGCACTTCCCCGACTTTCTTTTACAGTCTGTACCTGAAAATAACAAAACTGTCAATAAAAGGAAATTGTTTTAAATGTGTATCCCAATTAATAAAGGAAGAATGATAGAAGTACAACATCACAATTTTGCAAACCCTATTGATGTAATGTCTCTACACAATCATCATTAACTTTTGCTAACTGTAAAAGGAGTCACAACTTGACATTATGTGCCTCTTTATGGAAATACTCAAAATTCCCCTTCAAGTATTCTTGCTTAAAAATTACACCTATATCTGGTTCACAGATTCAATTATTGATATACAAGAAATACACAGAAAAAAAGGATATTCTAAACTATACCATAGGGATACAATCAGTAAAGTCAAGAATGTAGAAAACTCTACAAGTCACATGATCTACCTTCTCCAATGAATAAATGATGTGAAAAAATAGAGGGTAGATTGGGAACCTGTAGATAGAGAGACTTAAAAAAAGTATTCAAAAGGCTAGGCAAAATTGAACTGCAGCGTTTGAGTATACACTTGTGTGATAAAACTATATGGAAAATCATGAAGGTGATTACTATAAATGTCAGGATAGTGGTTACATTTAAGGGTGGAAGGAGTGGGTTGTGATTGGACAGGGTAGAGAGAGGCCTTCTGGATTGACTGGCAAAGTTCTAATTGCTGATTTGAGTGGTGGTTACAAGTGTGGTTTTCTTCTAAGTCAATAAGTTATAATTTTGTGTTATGCAATTTCCTGTATTTGTGCTCTATTTTGCAATAAAAATTAAGTTGAAAATGATTAATTAAGCAGTGACCAGATATTTCCTACACTTTCTTAAAAAAAAAAAAAGCCTTTGATGAGACTTCTCCCATTTACTAATGAACTCTTTCAAAGTTCTAGGCAGATCCACCAGAGACAATTGCCCCATCACACAAATCTAGGGTTTGGTCCAAGGTTAGTCTCCGTGTATATTCCTGGTCAGTGTTTCTCTCTCTGGTATATCTGCCTTCTCCTGAACCCCAAGGATGATGGTTTGTGAAGACATCCAGTCATTTCTCATTTCTCCTTTAAGGTTCTAAAAGTGACTCATCCTTTGTTCTCTAACAGAGATAATACTAAGTAGCAGTTATGCTAATATTCTCATGATTAATACAAATGACCGAGGTCAAGGAAACGTCCCTGGTCTGTCCTACTTCCTTGCTATTGCTAACTTTATGTGAACACAATTCCCTAAACCTTGACAAGTTCTCCCAGAGACAATTTACTAAGTCTATTCGAGGTTCACAGAATGCCCAAGAGAGTCTTCAGCACATGGCTTCCGCACATTCACCCTTTCATTTCTTCCTATTCATTGTGAATAGGTGTGCACATTCTCTTTGCTGCTGCTGCTAAGTCGCTTCAGTCGTGTCCGACTCTGTGCGACCCCATAGACTCCACCAGGCTCCACCGTCCCTGGGATTCTCCAGGCAAGAATACTGGAGTGGGTTGCCATTTCCTTCTCCAAGGCATGAAAGTGAAAAGTGAAAGTGAAGTCGCTCAGTCATGCCCAACTCTTTGCGACCCCATGGACTGCAGCCTACCAGGCTCTTCCATTCATGGGATTTTCCAGGCAAGAGTACATTCTCTTTAAGTGACAGCAAATAATTAAGTCTTTTTACCTGAGGCAAAAAGAATGAAAGGGTTTGACATCTAATGGCTTAGGAATAGCACAGAACTAGTAAAATAGTGGCAACCAGGCTGAAACCACCAAGCATGCAAGTGTGTTAGACATAGGACATTTTTTTCTACCCTTGAAATGTTGAGAACAAAATTTTTGTTTTAAATCTGCTTCTAATTTTTATATTCTGGCTTGTTGTTGGATTTATTTAATATGACTTTATCTCATACTAACAAATTACATTTTCCCATGACCTTTTTTTCTATTTCAGTTTGATCTAAATTAAGATAATTTACAAACCAGCTCTTCTAGGCTTTGGCACAAGTGTTACAAACGCTAAGAGTGAGATTCTATTGCTTAGGGTCTTATGAATTTTGTCCATCTCAGAGGTCTTAATTGGCTTAATTATGCTGATACCCACAACACCTGTAAGGTTCCAATATGACACTGATTCTTTCTTAAGATCAAACCCATTATCAGCAGTTAGGAAGGTTCTAGGTCCCCAGAATTAGAGGGAAGCCTAATGCTGTGCACCTCAGCTGTACTCCAGGGAGGTTAGTGAGGCAGGTACACCAGAATACAGTTGATGAAAAGAATACAAGAGATCTGAGTCCCCTACCTGTCTATCTGACCCACCACCACATCACAGGCTAGCCATTGTCCAGGCACCTGCACAAATGCTATAGGTTGTGCAGCTAGACTGGGACACGGGTCTCATTGGGAACTTCTTCCAAGCAGACACAGCCCAAGTGTTTTACATGAAAAGAGGTTATAAGCCCATCTTTACACCATGAAAGCCATCAGCCAAAGTTACAGGCTTATTTATTGGGGGGGGGGGGCAGCACACTGGAAAGGGTTTCAAATTAATGTCTGATCTGAAGTCGCATTTCCAAGGTTCATCTTCATCTTCCTGTATTTCAAGAGCACCTCCCTAATCACTAATTTCTTCTTTCAGTTGCTGGGTAAAGCTTTAACCCCTATCCTACCTCCATTTGTTCAATAGGAATGTCCATTTTCACTAGAATCTGAGTAGAATTGGAAATCAGGTGCGCCTGTCTAGGTTTAATCATTACATCGTGGTCAAATCGCTCTCCCGGAGCGCGTATACAAAAATGAATGGAAATTTTCATTTAAAAAAAAAAAAAAGCCTTTTGGACCTCAGCCAGGACTAAGGATGCGGGAGGCCGAGCATACGGATGGCAGCTAGGGGTCAATCCCCGCCCGGCACCGGGTCGGCAGTGGAAGAGTCGGAAGTGGTCGGGGTTTGGGGGAGGAGATCCGCTCACACACAACAGGAGAGGCTGCGCCGCCATATCTGCTGCCGCCGCCGCAGTTGCGAATGCAGTGTCGGGACCCGGCTGCCTCCACGCCGCCGCTAAGGTTCGTGTCGCTTCCCCATCCCGACTCCCCACTCTTGCCGCCTCACCCCCGGCGGCACTGCCAGCTCTTTCTGGCCCATTAAACCCATTCCCTTCCCGCATCTATCAGGGCTGAAGACGATGGATTTGGGCAGCAGCAGCAGCAGCGACTCGGCTCCCGACTGCTGGGACCAGGTGGACATGGAAGCACCGGGTTTGGCCCCGAGCGGGGACCGAGCCTCCTCGGCGTTGGCGGCGGCCGCCGCGGAGGTCCAGCATGAGCCCCTCAGCTCGGCCTTCAGCCGTCAGCTCAACATCAACGCCAAACCCTTCGTGCCTAACGTCCACGCCGCGGAGTTCGTGCCGGCCTTCCTGCGGGGCCCGAGCCAGCCGCAGACCCCCCCGAACGACGCCCCCGGCTTCTATGAAACCTGTACAGGCGCGGGCGACCCTCAAGGTAAAAGGCTGGGACGGGGGGCACCTGTGGAACATTCCAAAGAGGAACAGTTATTGTGGCGTGAAGGTTCCAATTCAGCCGTTACCATGGAACTTTCAGAACCTGTTGTAGAAAATGGAGAGGTGGAGATGGTTTTAGAAGAGTCATGGGAGCACAATAAAGAAGTAAGTGAAGCCGAGCCAGGGGGTAGTTCCTTGGGAGATTCGGGGCCCCCAGAAGAAAGTGGCCAGGAAATGATGGAGAAAGAGGAAATCAGAAAATCGAAATCTGTGGTCGTACCCTCAGGTGCTCCTAAAAAAGAACACGTAAATGTGGTATTCATTGGGCATGTCGATGCCGGGAAGTCAACCATTGGAGGACAGATCATGTTTTTGACAGGAATGGTTGACAAAAGAACACTTGAGAAATATGAAAGAGAAGCTAAAGAAAAAAACAGAGAAACTTGGTATTTGTCCTGGGCCTTAGATACAAACCAGGAAGAACGAGACAAGGGTAAAACAGTAGAAGTGGGTCGTGCCTATTTTGAGACTGAAAAGAAACATTTTACAATTTTAGATGCCCCTGGCCATAAGAGTTTTGTCCCAAATATGATTGGTGGTGCTTCTCAAGCTGATTTGGCTGTACTGGTGATCTCTGCCAGGAAAGGAGAGTTTGAGACTGGATTTGAAAAAGGTGGACAGACAAGAGAACATGCAATGTTGGCAAAAACGGCAGGGGTGAAATACTTGATAGTGCTTATTAATAAGATGGATGATCCCACAGTAAATTGGAGCATTGAGAGATATGAAGAATGTAAAGAAAAGCTAGTGCCCTTTTTGAAAAAAGTCGGCTTTAGTCCCAAAAAGGACATTCACTTTATGCCCTGCTCAGGGCTGACCGGGGCAAATATTAAAGAGCAATCAGATTTGTGCCCTTGGTACACTGGATTACCATTCATTCCATATCTGGATAATATGCCAAACTTCAACAGATCCATTGATGGACCAATTAGACTGCCAATTGTGGATAAGTACAAGGATATGGGCACTGTGGTCCTGGGAAAGCTGGAATCAGGATCCATTTTTAAAGGCCAGCAGCTTGTGATGATGCCAAACAAGCACAATGTGGAAGTTCTTGGAATACTTTCTGATGATGCTGAAACTGATTATGTAGCCCCGGGTGAAAACCTTAAAATCAGACTGAAGGGAATTGAAGAAGAAGAGATTCTTCCAGGATTCATACTCTGTGATCCTACTAATCTTTGCCATTCTGGACGCACATTTGATGTTCAGATAGTGATTATTGAGCACAAGTCCATCATCTGTCCAGGTTATAATGCAGTGCTGCACATTCATACTTGTATTGAGGAAGTTGAGATAACAGCCTTAATCTCCTTGGTAGATAAAAAATCAGGAGAAAAGAGTAAGACACGGCCCCGCTTCGTGAAGCAAGATCAAGTGTGCATTGCCCGTTTAAGGACAGCAGGAACTATCTGCCTTGAGACATTCAAAGATTTTCCTCAGATGGGTCGTTTTACTTTAAGAGATGAGGGTAAGACCATTGCAATTGGCAAAGTTCTGAAACTAGTCCCAGAGAAGGACTAAGCAGTTTTCTTGATGCCCCTATACAATACTGTGAGAATTGACTATGATAAAGTTCACCATCTTCTCTTATTTACTACACATTGACAAACTTTTCTCATATTTTGCAAAGAAAAATTTCACAGCAAAAATCCATGTTTTGTCAGCTCTCATGTTGAGATCTCAGTTATGTCACTGTTGAATTTACCCACAAGTTTCCTCCTCCTATTCCATTCTGCTTCCTTGAACAGAATCAGTAAAATCTTTGTAACTGATGTGGATGTAATTGTCTATAACAATGAAAAATTAATATATTTTTAATTTTTCATTTTCCTTTAGGATAGACAAACCTTGTTCCAATCAGACCAATCAGAGTATGTCAGTGTGTGTGTACATGTTAAAGACAACTAACATGTGAATAAAATATTCCATTTGAAACTCTTATTGGTATTTGAAGTGCTTTTGAATATTTTTTAAATTTATAATACTTCTCAGTTAGCTTTTTCACTTTCTCAAATAACTGAATACATTTATTACCTGGGTTTTTAAAAACTGTCCTGCATTCACTGCTTTAAATGAAGAATTTACAAATAATGCACAGGTTTGTGTTAAAGGAAAGGTTTTAATTTTGATGAAAAAAAATTTAGAGCTCTTCCCAATGAACTTTGTTTTCTGTATTCAAGTCCAGTCAATAAAGGAGCTCTTCTGCTTCCCTACTTGGTATTTGGAAAAAAAAAAAAAAAACTCATGCCATCTACCAAGTCCCCAAATGTTGAACATGGCCAGATTACAAATATACCCGGGGATTCAGATAGTATGTTGACTAGACTGTTATCTGTACTCCTTGGGCTTTATTGGTGGCTCAGGCAGTAAAGAATCCGCCTGCAATGTGGGAGACCTGGGTTTGGTCCCTGGGTTGGGAAGATCCCCTGGAGGAGGGCATGGCAACCCACTCGGGTATTCTTGCCTGGAGAATCCCCAAGGACAGGGGAGCCTGGCGAACTATAGTCCCTAGGGGGGGTCACAAACAGTTGGACATGATTGAGCGACTAAATACAGCACAGCTTCATCTTAACACACCCCTTTGTTTTATTCACTGAGAACCTTGTGGTGTGGGGCACAACACAACAAGGGGCATTACTGTTGAGAAGATAAATGCTTGCAAGAGTGAGTCAGTCATTGACTGACAAATAAGGGTTAGTGAGAGTCCTGAGCTTAGAAATGGGGAGACCATTCCACTCTCCCATTCTTCACTGCTTGGGGTTAGTAGGAAAGGTGAGGGGTCATTTTTACAGTCAAATCACCCCATTCTTGGGGTCAGAGAAAACAGGACTTGTCCATGAAGAGTACATTGAGGAAAACACCAACTGTAGAGCCTGAGGTGACTACTTTTATTGCCAGGAGAGAGGCTTTATAACCTGTGTAACTCAACAACTGCAAGAACTTTCTGTCTTGGTAAGTGGGTAGTGGCCCAGTGTAAACACTGCCCAGTGGTGGGCACAGCCAATTCTTCACACTCATGGGGTGGTTGAACAAGGGTGGGGATTGCTGCTGGAACACCCTGGGCAATGCTCAGGATCCTTCTCCACGGTCCCCTCTGTTTGTGTCCCCATGTACCTTCAGAATCAGAGATAGCCACAGGTCTTTTCAGAGCATCAGTAGCATGGCTCTGTGAATCATCCAACCATAGATCTTCAGGATACCCACAAAGGAAAAGATGTTTTTTATTTTGTCATATGGCAGCTGACCTAACCCACAAGGAAGTGTCTCATGTTGTCTTGGACCCAGTCCTTTAATACTTAGAGTATCAGTGGCAAGAGTTTCATCTTACTTTTGAGTTCATTCTTTTGCCTCTGTGCTCTGAACTTTGTACAAAATGGAGTGTTTGCTAAAAGTTTTACTGTGGCAGCCACTTTTAAAAAATCTATTTCAGATGCTGCATCAATCTCACTGATTTTACAATTTTAGTAATTTACCAATAGGATCATTGTAGATAGCATCTACTAATAGGTCAAAGCCACAAGGCAGAGCAGAACTCTCTTTCTCCATCCAATTTGGATAACTTTCCATCAAAAACTGTCTCCTAAATGTCTTTCCATTAGCCAGTTGTATAGAAACTTCTCCACCAGGAGCTCTGAACTATATATAAAAAACAACATTCAGAAATCAGGACATAAATCTTTGGGAGTGGATTTTAGAAACTAATAATTTTCATTTCAGAGATGATCCAGGTGGTTGGAGACTCTTTAGGAAAATATATACACTCGTAACAGTTTTTTTCTAGCTTCATGAATAACTTTCTTTATAGTTCTTAATGTCTGGTAGTGTTCTCCAATACTGCAAATTAAGGCCATTCACAAGCACAGTACTGTTTCCCCAGGACATACAAAACAGTGTCCCTTCAGAGGTCCCCTGTTGCCTCTAATTTAGACCTATTTAACTTAACTGTGCTAAGAGCATCTCAAATTCCTGACAAGCAAGATAAATGTAGAAACTCCCCAAGTCTGGCTGCATCCTGTAAATACATCATGAACTTCCTACTTCAGGATTTCTCAATATGTGCCTACCCATTTCACTCTTGGCAACTTTTCTCCCAAGGCTCTTCCTTTTATTCTTCTGGTCATTATAGGACATTTAGGAGAGGGTGCCAGTTTATTTGGTACTTCAGCAAAGACCCATGAAAGAAAGAAAGTGGAAAGTTTGGGCTGGGCAGAAGTTAGCAGGTCTCCACATTACTCACTTCGAGCACCTTTCTCTGGTACCCAGGACAAATTGTCAGTGCTATTAATACCCACTATGGTTACCATTCTTGTCTCCCAATAGACAAATCCTTTCTCAAAATAGACCTTTTAACAGTGCCATGATTCTGATTTACTACAATGCAAGAACCTGTTCTTTTAAAGTTTACGTATGCACATTTTGCAGTGCAAATATTCAACTCACACACTAATTAAAATGGCCTATTTAGTGGCAGGAAAATTATTACTGTTTCATGGCCATTCAAAAGAAATTATCCAGCAACCACAGAACTTCTGCCAAAACTTGAGCATTTGGACATGTTCACATTGATCCAATGCCTGTTTCTATGTTCAGTATGATTCTATATTTTCTTTCTTTTAAATTTTTGAAATTTATGTATTAATTGAAGGATCATTGCTTTATAGAATTTCATTGTTTTCTGCCAAACATCAACATGAGATTCTCTATTTTCTGTTGAAAGTATTGACATTTTTTCATTTGTCCTAGTTTTCTTTTAACAATATCTGCTCATGTTTGGCCACTGAGGGGAAGGAAAGTTTGATCCCAGATTTCTCACTAGGGACACGACCACTTTTGGGGAAAGTGGACTTGCCTTAGTATTTGGGAGAGGCTTCTTCAAAACACCCTGGGTGTGTTCATGTTCGACCAATCACCAAAATCAACAAGGGAAAAGGAAGAGAAAATAAAACCCTTCTGTATGAACATGCCACGAATGAGAAAACAAAACGAGGGGAAAAAAAGCTTTGCTTACATGTAAGAGAGCACAGTATACAGTTGGACACTATAGCCTATAGAATATTGACTGTAGGCTTCCCTTACAGTTCCATCTTGCACTCAACACTGCCAGATCGTTTTAGAGGAAATTTGTCTAAATTCTAGGGGGATTCTCTTTTCCTTCACTTACCCTTTAAAAATCATACAGTTTTCTTTATAACTCAGTGGATGAACAGTTCAGTCAAGTTCTAAGAATCAGACATCAATCAAAAGGGGTTTCAGCAAAGCCCCTTATTTTCTACTCAGATTAATGTTAAACTATCTGAATTTTCATGGACACATAATTTGCAGATAGTCCTCAGCCCCCTAAGGAAGATATTTGTATCTTTCACTGTTGAACTTAAAAAGTTCAGAGAATATTGAGACCTGCCCCCAGTTTTAGAATGAGAGGACAAAAAGGAAAAAAAAAAAAAGGTTTGTATCTCTCATTTGATATGATATATATCCAATAAGTAAATTACAGCTCTTTCCTCACATTTGGAGCTCTGATTAAAAGGCTTCCTCTCATCTCTGAGACTTAGATGAATTATCTCCTCCCAAAACTGCTTTTACTAGCTCTACCACAGTCTTTCAGTGACCTTTTGCCACAGCAATAAATTTACAGAAGAAGAACACATTGTTACATAGCAGATGAGCAAGAAAGACTCCCAATGACTTCTGCTGGTTTAGCTGACATTTCGTGGATTAAAGGTTTGTTGTTGTTTAGTGATTAAGTGGTGTCTGGCTCTTTGTGACCCTATGGACTGCAGCACCAGGTTCCTTCTGTTCTCCACTATCTGATTAAAGGTTAGTGCTTGATTTCTACTTTTGTATTTCTTTTTGCACCCTGCTTTAACTGATGCTCACATGACATATATTATTTAGCTTTCCAAACTGCTTTAGCTTCTTTTGTCAATTTTGTAAGTTATAAATGAACAGGTGAAATAAAATATATTAATACATTTTTAAATATCTAAAGGGTTAACTCTTTGAGTGATGCTAATGACAGAATGCTCCATCCCCATCTGTGTTCTTCAATGCATGCAAAACCCAAAAGAACTCTGAAAGGGTAAATGAACCTCAAGCATGCATTTTACACATTTGAGAAGGGAACATCAAGGTTCAAAGGGAAGAAGATACATCTAAGGAGGCTCTACCCTTAAAGGATGGTAATTCAGGACAGATAGGTGGTGGCTTCACAAGATCCTGGTGGTGGGTGAAAAGTTGCTATGACCAAATTGAACGTAATTCAAGAACATTTGCCTCTATGGATGGCACACTACTCAAGGCCTGGAGGGAATTTCGGGACATGAGAAAGGTCATATTGATTTCCCAGCAGAATCTGAGCTGGGCCTCCAAGTGGCTAGGGGACAGATGCACATCAGATTCATTTTGTGAGACAAAGAGGTCAAAACCTCTGGCACTACTAGTAGTATGGCAGCCAACTCTGAGGATGGTAATATTATCAAGCCTCATAGGTCCCCAAGTATCAGTGTTCGGTCTCACACTATCTACCAATGCCTGGGTGAATTAGCAGCAGCTCATCTATTTACACCTCTCTAGTTCACAGTATGAGCAGTGCCACCCAATAAGTTTGGCTGTCTGTCTGCTAGTCTCTTCATTAACTGATGCTCACCCCATTTAATCCAGTATTTAGGGATATTTTGTTTATTTGCCTGTAGGTAGTTAGATTGGATAGCAGTGAGCAGATAGTCTTGGCTGAGTTCATAAAAAACATCCAAAGTCATGACCTGGGAAAATTCCTCACAGAGAAAATATAAAGCTTGTTGTGCACCCATTTAGAGCCATATGGATGAGAGCTCCACTTGAGGATGGCAATTAAGGCATCTAATAAGATGATTTCAGTGATGATATCCTCACAGCCTTGTGAAAGCATGTTAAATTCCAAGAACAGTGCTATATGGTAAAGTTACATGGCTTCTTCTACCCTGATCATGTTTGGCTTCCCTGCGACGAGAGCCTGAACTTCACTGAGACTCCACACAGAGGTGCTACAGTGCAAGACAGAGGTCCACCATATCATATTTGCATATTTTTTGGTATAATTCTTGTGGGAGTCCTCAAAGTTGAGTCTGATTTCTTCACCAGTCCGTATTCTCCTTTGTAATAAATTTCAAAAAAATGGAGACTATGCTGAAATAATAGCCTTGTGAGCTTTGAGCTCGCATCTAAACAGTTTGAATTTCAACCAAAGTCAGAATTCAATCTTTTTTAATGCTTAATCTTTCAGTGCTGTGCTAAGATAAATGTGAAGTCTGGGTAAGATTGCTCTCAGAAATACTATAAAATTTAGGCCAGAGAACCTAGAGTTTACTTAGTGTAGAAATTTCTTGAGAATGAAATCTCAAGATACCAAACCTCTTCTTGAGGCCATGGACAATCAGGCCATTAGACAAGTTCCACTTTTGGTGCCCACTGTGTTGAGGTTAACAAATACCAGTTAGATCCTAGAATGGAAGGAGAAGATCCATGGTTCTTCAAGATGCTATTGGTCTTATTCTTATATTTTTGTTTTAGTTTTGTGATTAATAATTTCAGTTCAAAGTCACCTGTGACTCCTAAGAGGAAAAGACAGCTGCATGAAAGGCAAAAATTATTCCTGAAAAAATAGTTTGAATTTTCCATGTACCATGCATACCTTCTCTCACATGCCCCTTTAGCTTTTCCTAGGCACATCCCTAGACCTGAACTTTCCTGACATTTTAGTAACCAGGTAGATTTTAAATTAATTATTTTTATTTGAGTTTTCTGTTGAACCCTCTATGAAAACTTACCTAACTCTTGTTTCTGTTGTTGTTTAGCTGCTAAGTTGTATCCTACTCTTTGTGACCCCATTGACTGTATGTAGCCCACTAGGTTCCTCTGTCCATGAGATTTCCTAGGCAAGAATACTGGGGGGTTTCCATTTCCTTCTCCAGGCAATTATCTCGACCCAGGGGTGGAACCTGTGTTTCCTGCATTGGCAGGCAGATTCTTTATACTTCCTTTAAAAAATGTTCTTTATTGGGTTTTCTTTGGATTTGTTGTTCAAGCCCTAGTAGCAGTGGACAATACTTGTCCATTTGAATTTAGGTGATAATGGAGAAGAAACAGCATATCAGCAGGAAGGTGCAAAGATGACCTCTGTGTGTCGGTCTCTAGAGGTGAAAGATGAACGCTTCTCAGCAACTACTCAGCAAAATATGTATTTTCATGTTTAAATCCGCCTTTTAGGGGGAAATGTGTTTTGTGAAGCACTTGTAAGATGCTTTTTGCAATTTTAAGACATTTATGTTTTTTTTTTTAATCTTAGGACTGAACTCAAAGGGAAATGTTTATTTGACTTTTTAAAAAAATTATTCAATTGAACTTCAACTTAGTGTTGAAAGTTACTATTAAAGCAGCAGTGATGGGTGCTATTCCCTGTTCTGCAATGGTTTACTCTGTCTACTAAGGAGTTTACTTTCAAACCTCATTACAGATAACCTTACTCAATTAAGATTACCATTACACAGTAAAGGTATTGTGCTATTTTCCAGTAATGCTATTGTGTGAACAATATTTTATGAAATGTTGTCTTTTTGTCCTACATATTGCAATAGCTGTCATGTAATTGTTGTATTGACAAGTCTTTTGATTTTTTTCCTCTCGAAAACTCTCAGATCATGAGTCAAGTCTTCCATATTCTGAATATTTTAATACTGTGGCCATTTCTATAGAAAGATTACTTGCAGGTGTATATCTTGAAAATAACCTCTTGTGTTTGTGTTTACATGGGTTCTGTCTAAGAGCTCAGATGAGCTCTGGAAGCTTCATCACATACTTGCACGTGACTGTGTATCTGGGTACCATGGGCAGGTGGAATGGAACCCTGCTCTTAGGTGGGGTGGCTGAAAGATAAAGATTCCTGGACTCTACTTGCTGTTTATCCACCACATCTTTACTTCAGAGAGGTAGTATTTTCTACAACACTGCATTTTTTGTGGTTGTGTTGTTACTGGTATAAAGTCAAGTGCCTGCAAAGCTAAAGGCTCAGAAATTTTTCTGAAACTGATTTCATGTCCTGTGCAAGTATTTTCTACAACGTGCATAACAAGTACATTATAAATTTTTTAAATTGTACATAGTGTTTTTTAAAGAAATATATATATAGTATTTTTTTTTTCTCCAGGATCACCTTAGGAAATTCCAAACTTGAATTCATCTGTGTGAAGCATTGTAAAATGATACATTTCTCTTTTGAGTATCATTACAGTTGCAGAGGTTTTCACTGGTTCTATTTTTCTACTGTTACTGACAAGCATGCAACACTGACTTTATCCTACATATAACTGGTGTTTCAAATAAATGGCATTGACAGAAACAAAACAACACATATGATCTGAGTTTGCAGATATAACAGCTACAATGAAGGGCAAGTTCTGCTCTTGGCCACCTTGGTGTCCCCACCTCTTCCAGAAGATTCTATTATCAGAGAAGAGGCCAGAATCAAAATATATCCCCTTCCTGACATAGAATATACCTAGCATGGTGCTGAAGAAATAGTGGGCCTCTTTTTTCCTCCCATTTATCTTTTAGACCATGATCTCGGTAATCCAAAGAAGGGACTCTGACCCATGGTACAGGGGTAGTGTACCATGAAGCCACTAATTAGAATCCTGAATAAGCCACCTCACCTCTCTTCTATGAATCTCTGGTGCCTCATGCATGACATAGAAGGAACAAGACCTGCAAGGCCTGTACTTGCCCAGTCTCAAGACCGAAGAAAGAACCTGGAGTCAGTGATAGAGACATCAGTGATTTAATGGGTGGGGGCGCTGATCTTATGTGTCTGAAGCAAGGTCTTGGAGCGACACCCCACAATGTGTGGTGAAAGGCTGCAGTCTTTGCAACATGGTAGCTGTCTTTGCTCCCAGGGGTAGGGAGAGGTTACCAGTTATGGGAGAATTTAAGTCAGGTCAGGTCATCAGTCACCAGGGAAACCAGGAGAGGAGCACACCCTTCACTACCCTTTTGATAAGCTAACAAGTGGAGATGTTCTGATCTAATGTTCTGTTCTAAGATTAGAACAGTCATTAGCTGGGGCTGGGGACAAGTGTATAAGCATTTACTAATTAGGCTCTATGATTAAAAGGGAAGGTCCATCATGTGAGTATGGTGTAAGTAAAGCAGGAACTGGTTGAGCAAGGCATGTACAGAAAGTAAGGGAATAGCCATATTGTGTGGCCTGATCAAACACCTTGTTTACAGGATTGTTGTGAGGACTGGACTGAACAAGGTAGCAGGTACGAAAATGTGGCTCAGTTTTTGTGAGTTAATTTCCTTCAGTGCATAGTGAATCCTTACCCTTGACTGTGTTTTTGATCCTAGGAACTCTGCTTTTCCTTCTCACTAGATTTGTTGATTAGTGACCCAATAGCCTTTCCTACCAATGCCCTATGGTATGAAATACTGATTTTTTCAAAAAGAAGCAATATGTCCAGCCCTAGGGGGTAGGAGTGGGGCAAAGGGGACTCAGAATTTCTCTAGTCCTGTCATGGTTATTCTCATTCCCCTTTGTCAGATGATGGTTTTCCCAGCCTCCTCTACACTTAAGGATCACCATGTGGCCCAGTTCTTCCCAATGATGTATACAGGAATGTGTTGGGGACTTCAATAGGAAAAGATGGTAACTGGGATGTGATAGAGATGACTGGAGCAGTTGCAACTGTACTGTGACAAGCATATGGTCATAGAGTCAACCTGTTGAAAAATGGCTGAGCAGGAAGATGGAAACTGTGGTATCCTTATGACATCTTTGAACGGTTGAACCAATGCAAGTGTACTTCTAGAGTTTTTATAAGGAGAGGGAAAAAGAGTAAGGCCTTGTTTAGACCATTGTCTCTAAACTTTAGCCACATAGTAAACTCATTTGAAAGTAACTTTTAACAATACTAATGCCCTTGCTTCATATCCAGGAATTCTGATTAATTAGTCTATATTATGGCTGTGGACATTTAAAAAAAATCTTTGTTATACTGTCAGATACATGACAAAATGTACCATTGTAAAGAACCCATGTAGATCTCACATAGCTCCAACAGCTAGAAATCTTATTTAATTTTATTTAATCTACATTCCCACCTACTTCTCTTCACCTGCAGATTACTTTGAAATTAATCTAAATATCATATCACTTAATAAAAGATTATTTCAGTGTGTATTTCTAAAAGATATAGTTAAAAAATACAAGCACAGTAACATTATAACATATAAAGTTGTAATTCCTAAATATCTTCAAATATTAATTCCTAGTTTAAATGTTCCAATTGTGTCATAAATATTTATTTTTTTTAATTTGATTTCCAAATCAAGATCCAGTTTACACCCATGCATTATAATTTGTCAACATGATTATTAAGTCTCTTTCAACCTAGAGGTTGTCCCTTCTTTTTTTTCCCTTGCAGTTTATACACTAAATATTTTGGGCCCTTTATTTCTCTAGAGTTTCACACAATCTGGATTTTGCTGACATCCTCCCTTCGTCATTGTTTAACAAGTCTCTCTGTCTCCTGACTTCCCTGTAAATTGGTTGTTAGAGATAGAAGCTTCATTGGAATCAGGTTTGTTTTTCTTCTTCCCCCTTTTTTAAAGCAAGAATACTTCACAGGGCCCTGTGAGGGACAGGGAGGCCTGGCACACTACAGTTCATGAGGTTGCAAAGAGTCAGACACAACTGGGTGACTGAACAACAGCAACAACTTCACTGGTAGTGCTATGTACTTCTGTCTGGATATACATAATATCTGGTCATCTCTTGTTTTATGATGGAAGCAGACACTGATGATTAGTACCTAGATCCAGTATCTCATTGAAGTTTATAGTATGAAGATATTCTATTTACCTTTGTTCATTTATTAACTAGAATACCTTTCTTAAGAGAATATTTTCCTCATTAGTTATTTGATTAAACAGTAGATATATAGATAGAAGGATAATTATTTGATTCTTTCCTTCTATTTAAGAGTTTTCAAATTATGAATTTATTTCTTAGCACTTTTAAAGGTGACCACAGAGTAAATTTTAGAATCACCATGAATATAATATCTAAGCACATTTAATGTGTTCAAATCTGTTTACTTATCATTCTTATAGATGCTCAAACTGTACCATTTTAAGGAATTTAAGCTCTTCAGACTAGCACTTGAATCCTTTTTAGACGACCTTGGTAGGCCTTGCTCTTTTCTGGTGCATCAAGTTGCTCAAGGCTCACCTTATACTTTTCTTGAAATCAGTTAATTCATCATGCAATCTAGATTTATTTTTTAGTGGAAAATTCTTGTTTTGTAAGGGGGCAGAGCAATTCTTTTTAAAGCAAAATAGAGCATGAGTTTATACTGATACTACCCATTCAAATTCAGGGCTCCAGGGTATTTGCTTTATGACATTGATCTTTCATAAGTATATCCTTTCCATGAAGCCATAAGTCTTGACTCCCAGTGAAACCAAATAATTAAAAATTACTCATTGTTTTCCCACAGTTCACAACCAACAGTGTCCAAAAAATCATGCCAACACTACCAATAAAAATACTGATTCTGAAAAGAGTTTAAAGTTTTCATGTGATTGTTTTGGTCCTCAGGTTGTATCCTCTAAGAATGTGCAGAACAAATGGCTATATTTTAAACTCATTAAACATAGTTTCTGTATGGTAATGATACCAATTGGATGCACAATGAAGTATAGTTGGTTCATTTTGCTTTTCCTTGATTTTAACTTAATTAGTTTTTATAAATATGCAGAAAATTTACATAATACCAATGTCAAATCTATAAAACAATGCATTTTAGCAGAATCCAGCTTGGCTTCTTGTTCCTACCACTCTGAACATTCTTACACATGTACATTATTTTTACTTTGGTGATTACAGCTGATATGTATTCATACTTACCATGAGAGGTAAGCGATAATGTACTATACAGTTTCCCCATCTTGATTTTTCCTCACTTGTCAATATATCCCAGAGAGTGTTTCAAATCAATATATAGAAATAGTCATCATTCATTTTTTAAATTTTTATTTTAATTGGAGGATAATTGTTTTACAATGTTGTGTTGGTTTCTGTCTTACAAAGAGACAAACCCAGCCATAAGTATATATAGATATACATATACATATATATATGTATATATAGATACATGTCATATATATGACATTATATACATACATATATATGTCATACACATATATATATATGATATATATACATATATATATCCTCCCTCCGGAGGCTCCCTCCCACTCACCACCCCCCCATCCCACCACTCTAGGCACTCTAGGTCGTCACAGAGTGCTGGGCTGGGCTCCCTGTGTTATATGGAAGCTTCCAAATGGCTGTCTATTTTACTCATGGTAGTGTATATATATCAATGCTAGTCTCTCAGTTTGTCCCATTCTCTCCCTCCCTCGCTGTGTCCACAAGACCATCCTCTAAGTCTGAATCTCTATTGCTGCACTACAAATAATTTCATCAGTACCATTTTCCTAGAGTCCATTTATATGATTTGTTGTTGTTTTAGTCACTAAGTTATATCTGACTCTTTTGTGACCCCATGGACTGCAGCCTGCCAGGCTCCTCTATCCATGAGATTTCCCAGGCAAGAATACTGAAATGGGTTTCAATTTCCTTCTCCAGGGGTATCCTTGCTCCAGGGATCCAATCTGAGTCTCTTGCATTGGCACGTGGATCCTTTACTGCCGAGCCACATGGGAAGCCCTATATATATGTATTAACATAAGATATATTTTTTTAAATTAATTTATTTATTTTTTTCAGTGGGTTTTGTCAAACATTGACATGAATCAGCAATAGATTTACACGTATTCCCCATCCCGATCCCCCCTCCCACCTCCCTCTCCACCCGATTCCTCTGGGTCTTCCCAGTGCACCAGGCCCAAGCACTTGTCTCATGCATCCCACCTCGGCTGGTGACCTGTTTCACCATAGATAATATACATGCTGTTCTTTCACAACATCCCCACCCTCACCTTCTCCCACAGAGTTCAAAAGTCTGTTCTGTACTTCTGTGTCTCTTTTTCTGTTTTGCATATAGGGTTGTCGTTACCATCTTTCTAAATTCCATATATATGTGTTAGTATGCTGTAATGTTCTTTATCTTTCTGGCTTACTTCACTCTGTATAATGGGCTCCAGTTTCATCCATCTCATTAGAACTGATTCAAATGAATTCTTTTTAATGGCTGAGTAATATTCCATGGTGTATATGTACCACAGCTTCCTTATCCATTCATCTGCTGATGGGCATCTAGGTTGCTTCCATGTCCTGGCTATTATAAACAGTGCTGCGATGAACATTGGGGTGCACGTGTCTCTTTCAGATCTGGTTTCCTCAGTGTGTATGCCCAGAAGTGGGATTGCTGGGTCATATGGCAGTTCTATTTCCAGTTTTTTAAGAAATCTCCACACTGTTCTCCATAGTAGCTGTACTAGTTTGCATTCCCACCAACAGTGTAAGAGGGTTCCCTTTTCTCCACACCCTCTCCAGCATTTATTGCTTGTAGACTTTTGGATAGCAGCCATCCTGACTGGCGTGTAATGGTACCTCATTGTGGTTTTGATTTGCATTTCTCTGATAATGAGTGATGTTGAGCATCTTTTCATGTGTTTGTTAGCCATCTGTATGTCTTCTTTGGAGAAATGTCTGTTTAGTTCTTTGGCCCATTTTTTGATTGGGTCATTTATTTTTCTGGAATTGAGCTTCAGGAGTTGCTTGTATATTTTTGAGATTAATCCTTTGTCTGTTTCTTCATTTGCTATTATTTTCTCCCAATCTGACGGCTGTCTTTTCACCTTACTTATAGTTTCCTTTGTTGTGCAAAAGCTTTTAAGTTTCATTAGGTCCCATTTGTTTATTTTTGCTTTTATTTCCAATATTCTGGGAGGTGGGTCATAGAGGATCTTGCTGTGGTTTATGTCGGAGAGTGTTTTGCCTATGTTCTCCTCTAGGAGTTTTATAGTTTCTGGTCTTACATTTAGATCTTTAATCCATTTTGAGTTTATTTTTGTGTATGGTGTTAGAAAGTGTTCTAGTTTCATTCTTTTACAAGTGGTTGACCAGTTTTCCCAGCACCACTTGTTAAAGAGGTTGTCTTTTTTCCATTGTATATCCTTGCCTCCTTTGTCAAAGATAAGGTGTCCATAAGTTTGTGGATTTATCTCTGGGCTTTCTATTCTGTTCCATTGATCTATATTTCTGTCTTTGTGCCAGTACCATACCATGACTGTGGCTTTGTAGTAGAGTCTGAAGTCAGGCAGGTTGATTCCTCCAGTTCCATTCTTCTTTCTCAAGATTACTTTGGCTATTCGAGGTTTTTTGTATTTCCATACAAATTGTGAAATTATTTGTTCTAGTTCTGTGAAAAATACCGTTGGTAGCTTGATAGGGATTGCATTGAATCTATAGATTGCTTTGGGAACATAAGATATTTGTTTTTCACTTTCTGACTTACTTCACTCTATATAATGGGCTCTGTGTTCATCCACCTCATTTAGACTAATTCATTTTTTTTTTCCTTTTTATGGCTGAGCAACATTCCATTGTGGGCTTCCCAGGTGGCTTAGTGGTAAAGAATCCACCTGCCAATGCAAGAGATGCAGGAGACACAGGTTGGATCCCTGGAGTGGGAAGATCCCCTGGAGGAGAAAATGGCAACCCACTCCAGTATTCTTGCCTGTAAAATCCCATGGACAGAGGAGCCTGGTAAGCTACAGTCCATAGGGTTGCAAAGAGCAACACAACTGAGCAACTGAGCATGCACACAATATTCCATTGTATGTATGGACCACAAATTCTTTATCCATTCATCTATTAATGGACATCTAGGTTGCTTCAATGTCCTGGCAATTATAAATAGTGCTGCTATGAACATTGGGGTACATGCGTGTCTTTTGAATTGTGATTTTCTCAGGGGATATGTCCATTAGTGGGATCACTGAGTCATTTGGTATTTTTATTCTGAGTTTTGAAAGGAATCTCCATACTGTTCTTCAAAGTGGTTATATCAATTTGCATTCCCACCATCAGTGCAAGAGGGTTCCCTTTTCTCCACATCCTCTCCAGCATTGTTTATAGATTTTTTTGATGATAGCCATTCTGACCTCTGTGAGGTGATACCTCATTGTAGTTTTGATTTGCATTTCTCCAATAATGAGGGATGTTGAGCATCTTTTGACGTGTTTGTTGGTCATCTGTATGTCTTTGTTGGAGAAATGTCTGTTTAGATCTTCCGCCCATTTTTTGATTGGCTTGTTTTTCTGATGTTGGGCTACCTGAACTGCTTGTATATTCTGGAGATTATTCCTGTGTCAGTTGCTTCATTTGCAATTATTTTCTCCCATTTTGAGGATTGTCTTTTCATCTTGTTTATGGTTTCCTTTGCTGTGCAAAAGCTTTTAAGATTAATTAGGACTCATATCTTTAGTTTTGTTTTTAGTTCCATTACTCTAGGAGATGGGTCAAAGAAGATCTTGCTGCATTTTATGTCAAAGAGTGTTCTGCCTATGTTTTCCTCTAAGAGTTTTATAGTGTCTGGCCTTGCATTTGTGTCTTTAATCCATTTCAAGTTTATTTTTGTGTATAGTGTTAAAAAGTGTTCTAATTTCATTCTTTTACACTTAGCTGTCCAATTTTTCCAACACTACTTATTGAAGAGACTATCTTTTCTCCATATTATGTTCTTGCTTTCTTTGTCAAAGATAATGTGCCCATAGGTGCATGGGTTTATCTCTGGCCTTTCTATCTTGTTCCATTGATCTATATTTCTGTTTTTGTTCCAGTATCATACTGCCTTGATGACTATAGCTTTGTAGTATAGTTTGAAGTCAGGAAGGTTGATTCCCAGCTCTGTTTTTCTTTCTCAAGATTTCTTTGGCTACAAGGTCTTTTATGTTTCTATACAAATTCTAAATTTTTTTGTTCTAGTTTTGTGAAAAATGCCATTGGTAATTTGATAGGGATTGCACTGAAGCCATTGGTAATTTGATAGGGATTACATTGAAGCCATTGGTAATTTGATAGGGATTACATTGAAGCCATTGGTAATTTGATAGGGATTACATTGAATCTATAGATTCTTTGGGTAATATAATCATTTTCACAATATTGATGCTTCCAATCAAAGATCATGACCCATCTCTCCATCTGTTTGTTTTGTATTTGATTTCTTTCATCAATGTCTTACAGTTTTCTGCATACAAGCGTTTTGTCTCCTTAGGTAGGTTTATTTTTAGGTATTTTATTTTGTTGCAATAGTGAATGAGATTGTTTCCTTAATTTCTCTTTCTGATTTTTCATTGTTAGTGTATAGGAATGTAAGGCATTTCTGTGTATTAATTTTGTAACCTACAACTTTACCAAATGCATTGATTAGCTCCAATAATTTTCTGGTGGCATCTTTAGGGTTTTCTCTGTATAGTATCATGTCACCTGCAAATAATGAGAATTTAATTCTTTTCCAATCTGGATTCCTTCTAATTTCTTCTTTTTTTCTGAATGTCATGGCTAGAACTTCCAAAACTATATTGACTAATAGTGGTGAGAGTGGGTACACTTGTCTTGTTTCTTATCTTAGAAGAAATGCTTTCAGTTTTTCACCATTGAGAATAATGTTTGCTGTGGGTTTGTCATCTATGTCCTTTATTATGTTGAGGTAAGTTCATTCTATGCCCAATTTCTGGAGAATTTTTATTATGATGGGTGTTGAATTTTGTTGAAAGCCTTTTCTGCATCTATTGAGATGATCATATACTTTTTATCTTTTGATTTCTTAATATGGTGTATCACATTTTTTGATTAGCATATATTGAAGAATCCTTGGATCCCTAATATCAACCCCACTTGATCATAGTGTGTGATCCTTTTAATGTGTTGTCTGATTCTGTTTGCTAGGATTTTATTAAGGATATTTGCATTTGTGTTCATCAGTGGTATTGATCTGTAAGTTTCTTTTTTGTGACATCTTTGGTTTTAGTATTAGGGTGATAGTGGCCTTGTAGAATGAGTTTGGAAGTGTTCCTTCCTCTGCAATTTTTTTTGGAGACCTTCAGCAGGATAGGTGTTAGCTTTTCTCTAAACATTTGATAGAATCCATCTGTGAAACGTCTGGCCCTGGGCTTTTGCTAATTCAAAGAGTTTTATCATAGCTTCCATTTCCATGCTTATTATTGATCTGTTCATATTTTCTGTCTCTTCCTGGTTCAGTCTTAGAAGGTTGTACTTCTCTAAGAATTTGTCCATTTCTTAAACTGAAAATGGATTAAAGATCAAAATGTAAGACCAGAAATTATAAAACTCTTAGAGGAAAACATAGGCCGAACATTCTCTGACATAAATCATAGCAAGATCCTCTATGACCCACCTCCCAGCATAATGGAAATAAAAACAAAAATAAACAAATGGGACCTAATTAAACTTAGAAGCTTTTGTACAACAAAGGAAACTATAAGCAAGGTGAAAAGGCTGCCTTCACAATGGGAGAAAATATTAGCAAATTGAACAAATGACAAAGAATTAATCTCCAAAATATACAAACAGCTCATGAAGCTCAATACCAGAAAAACAACCAAATTAAAAAGTGGACCAAAGAACTAAACAGACATTATCCAAAGAAGACATGCAGATGGCTAATAAACACATGAAAAAATGCTCAACATCACTCATCATTCATTCATTCAGTCAGTTCAGTTGCTCAGTCGTGTCTGATTCTTTGCGACCCTATGAACCACAGCACATCAGGCCACCCTGTCCATCACCAACTCCTGGAGTTTACCCAAACTCATGTCCATTGAGTCGGTGATGCCATCTAACCATCTCATCCTCTGTCGTCACCTTCTCCTCCTGCCTTCAATCTTTCCAAACATCAGGGTATTTTCACATGAGTCAGCTCTTTGCATCAGATGGCCAAAATATTGGAGTTTCAGCTTCAACATCAGTTCTTCCAATGAGCACCCACGACTGATTTCCTTTAGGATGGACTGGTTGGATCTCCTTGCAGTCCAAGGGACTCTCAAGAGTCTTCTCCAACACCACAGTTCAAAAGCATCAATTCTTTGGTGCTGAGCTTTCTTTATAGTCCAACTATCACATCCATCCATGACTAATGGAAAAAGAATAGCCTTGACTAGATGGACCTTTGTTGCCAAAGTAATGTCTCTGCTTTTTAATATGCTGCCTAGGTTGGTCATAACTTTCCTTCCAAGGAGTAAACATCTTTAATTTCATGGCTGCAATCACCATCTGCTGTGATTTTGGAGCCCAGAAAAATAAAGTCTGACAGTTTCCATTGTTTCCCCATCTATTTGCCATGAAGTAATGGGACCAGATGCCATGATCTTAGTTTTCTGAATGTTGAGCTTTAAGCCAACTTTTTCACTCTCCTCTTTCACTTTCATCAAGAGGCTCTTTAGTTCTTCTTCACTTTGTGCCATAAGGGTGGTGTCATCTGCATATCTGAGGTTATTGATATTTCTCCTGGCAATCTTGATTCCAGCTTGTGCTTCATCCAACCCAGCGTTTCTCATGATGTACTCTGCGTTTAAGTTAGATAAGCAGGGTAACAATATACAGCCTTGACGTACTCCTTTTCCTATTTGGAACCAGTCTGTTGTTCCATGTCCAGTTCTAACTGTTGCTTCCTGACCTGCATACAGGTTTCTCAAGAGGCAGGTCAGGTGGTCTGGTATTTCCATCTCTTATCAGAATTTTCACTCATTATTAGAGAAATGCTAATCAAAACTACAATGAGGGATCATCTCCCACTGGTCAGAATGGCTGCCATCAAAAAGGCTACAAACAATAAATGCTAAAGAGGGTGTGGAGAAAAGGGAACCTTCTTACACTGTTGGTGGAAATGCACACTGGTACAGCCACTATGGAGAGCAGTGTGGAAATTCCTTTAAAAACTGGAAATAGAACTGCGATATGACCAAGCAGTCCCTCGGTCATATGGCATACCAATGTTACCAGACTTGAAAGAGATACATGTACCCTAATATTCATCACACCACTGTTTACAATAGCTAGGACATGGAAGCAATCTTGACTTCCATTGGCAGACGAATGGATAAGGAAGTTGTGGTACATATACACAATGGAATATTACTCAGCTATAAAAAAGAATGCATTTGAGTCAGTTCTAATGAGGTGGATGAAACTGAAGCCCATTATCCAGAGTGAAGTAAGTCAGAAAGAGAAACACCAATACAGTATATCAATGCATATACATGGAATTTAGAAAGACGGTAATGACGATCCTATATGCAAGGCAGCAAAAGAGACACAGAAGTAAAGAACAGACTCTTGGACTATGTGTGAGAAGGTGAGGGTGGGATGATTTGAGAGAATAGCATCGAAACATGTATCTTACTATATGTGAAATAGATGACCAGTGCAAGTTCGATGCATGAAGCAGGGCACTCAAAGCTGGTGCTAGGGATAACCCAGCGGGATGAGGTGGGGAGGAAGGTGGGAGGGGGTTTCAGGATGGGGGAACACATATGCACCCATGGCTGATTCATGTCGATGTATGGTAAAAAACCACCATAATATTGTACAATAATTATCCTCCAATTAAAATTAATTAATTAGTTTAAAAAAGAATTCATCCATTTCTTCCAGGTTGTTGATTTTTACTGGTGTATAGTTAGCTGCTTGTAGTAGTCTCTTATGATCATTTGCATTTCTGCATTGTCTGTTGTAACTTCTCCTTTTTCATTTCTAATTTTATTGTTTTGAGTTATCTCCATGTTTCTTCCTGATAAGCCTGGCTAATGGTTTGTCAATTTTGTTTATCTACTCAAAGAACCAGCTTTTAGTTTTATTGATCTTTGCTATTGTTTTCTGCATTTTTAAAAATTTATTTCTGCTCTGATTTTGATGATTTCCTTTCTTCTACTAACTTTGGGAAGTTTTTGTTCTTCTTTTTTAACTTGCTTTTGGTGTAAGGTTAGGTTTTTTATTTGAGGTTTTTCTTGTTTCTTGAGGTAGGCTTTTTTCCCCAATAGTCTTCCCTCCTAGCGGTGCTTTTGCTGCATCACATAGGTTTTGGGTTTGGGTGTTTTTGTTGTCACCTGTTTCTAGGTAGTTTTTAAATTTCCTCTTTGAGTTGCTTAGTGACCTTCTGGTTACTTAGAAGTGTATTGCTTAGCCTCCATGTGCTTGTGTTTTTAGTTTTTTCCCTGTAACTGATACATAATTTCATAGTGTTGTTGTCTGAAAAGATCTTTGATATAATTTCAATTTTCTTAAACTTATAGAGACTTGATTTGTTATCTAGGATGTTATCTATCTTGGAGAATGTTCTATGTGCACTCGATGAAAAAAGTATATTCTGCTTTTGGATAGAATGCTCTGTAGATATCACTTAGGTTCATCTGGGATAATGTGTCATTTAAAAATTGCATTTCCTTATTAATTTTCTGTCTGGATGATCTCTCCATTGGTGTGAGTTCTGTGTTAAAGTCTCCCTCTTTTATAGCTGTTAGCATTTGCCTTATGAATTGAGGTGTTCCTATGTTGGATGCATACATATTTTTAATTGTTATAACTTCTTATTGGATTAATCCCTTGATCATTATGTAGTGTCTTTCCTTGTCTCTTGTAATAGTCTTTATTGTAAAGTATATTTTATCTGATATGAATATTGCTACTCAGCTTTCTTTTGATTTCAATTTGCATGGAATATCTTTTTCCAGTCTCTCACTTTCAGTCTGTAAGAGTCCGTAGGTCTGAAGTAGGTCTCTTCTAGACAGCATATATATGGATCTTGATTTTGTGTCCTTTCAGCCAGTCTGTGTCTTTGTTCAGAGCATTTAACCTATTTGTATTTAAAGTAATTATTGATATGTATAATAATGTTATATTATACACATCATAGTATACATAGCAGATCAAATTGCCAACGTTCATTGGATCGTAGAAAAAACAATAGAATTCCAGAAAAACATCTATTTCTGCTTCAGGGACTATGCTAAAGCCTTTGGCTGTGTGGATCACAACAAACTATGGAAAATTCTCTTTTTTTTAGGATTTTTAAAAAATTAATTTATTTTAACTGGAGGCTAATTACTTTACAATATTGTAGTGGTTTTTGCCATACATTGACATGAATCGGCCATGGGTGTACATGTGTTCCCCATCCTGAATCCCCTCCCACCTCCCTCCCCATCTTATCCCTCAGGGTCATCCCAATGCACCAGCCCTGAGCACCCTGTCTCATGAATCAAACCTGGAGTGGCGATCTAGTCCACATACGATAATATACATGTTTCAGTGCTATTCTTGCAAATCATCCCACCCTCGCCTTATCGAACAGAGTCCAAAAGTCTATTCTTTACATCTGTGTCTCTTTTGCTGTCTCGTATATAGGGTCATCATTACCATCTTTCTAAATGCCATATATATGCATTAATATATTGTATTGATGTTTTCCTTTCTGACTTACTTCACTCTGTATAATAGGCTCCAGTTTCATCCACCTCATTAGAACTTATTCAAACGCATTCTTTTTTAATAGGTGAGTAATATTCCATTGTGTGTATGTACCACAGCTTCCTTATCCATTCATCTGCTGATGGATATCTAGGTTGCTTCCATGTCCTGGCTATTGTAAACAGTGCTATAATTAACATTGGGGTACACATGTCTTTTTCAATTCTGGTTTCCTTGATGTGTATGCCCAGCAGTGGGATTGCTGGGTCGTATGGTAGTTCTATTTCCAGTTTTTTAAGGAATCTCCACACTGTTCTCCATAGTGGCTATACTAGTTTGCATTCCCACCAACAGTGTAAGGGTGTTCCCTTTCCTCCACACCCTCTCCAGCATTTATTATTTGCAGACTTTTTGATAGTTGCCATTCTGATTGGTGTGAGGTGGTACCTCATTATGGTTTTGATTTGCATTTCTCTGATAATGAGTGATGTTGAGCATCTTTTCATGTGTTTGTTAGCCATTTGTATGTCTTCTTTGGAGAAATGTCTGTTTAGCTCTTTGACCCATTTTTTGATTGGGTAGTTTATTTTTCTGGAATTGAGCTGCAGGGGTAGCTTGTATATTTTTGAGATTAATTCTTTGTCAGTTGCTTCGTTTGCTGTTATTTTCTCCCATTCTGAAGGCTGTCTTTTCACTTTGCTTATAGTTTCCTTCGTTGTGCAAAAGTTTTTAAGTTTAATTAGGTCCCATTTGTTTATTTTTGCTTTTTTTCCATTACTCTGGGAGGTGGGTCATAGAGGATCCTGCTGTGATTTATGTTGGAGAGTGTTTTGCCTATGTTTTCCTCTACGAATTTTATAGTTTCTGGTCTTACGTTTAGATCTTTAATCTATCTTTAATTTATTTTTGTGTATGGCGTTAGAAAGTGTTCTAGTTTCATTCCTTTACAAGTGGTTGATCAGTTTTCCCAGCACCACTTGTTAAAGAGATTGTCTTTTCTCCATTGTATATTCTTGCCTCCTTTGTCAAAGATGATGTGTCTATATTTGCATGGATTTTTCTCTGGGCTTTCTATTTTGTTCCATTGATCTATATGTCTGTCTTTGTGTCAGTACCATACTATCTTGATGACTGTAGCTTCGTAGTATACTCTGAAGTCAGGCAGGTTTATTCCTCCAGTTCTATTCTGCCTCCGGCGGGGGATGGGCCAGTCCGCAGCCAGCTAGCTCTCCTCTGCTACTTGCTCAGTCCTTTGTTCTGTGAGCAGGGCCAGGTTGTGCTTTAGAGCTTTTTGTGGGAAAGTTCTCTCTCTCTTTCTCTTTTTTTTTCTCTCTCTCTCTGGCTATCCCACAGTTTCGGTTGCTATCTCATGTTAGGTCTCCCAGATTGTCCTCAGGGCATTCAGGCCAGGTCCTTATCCTAAGCAATGTACCCGCGCCTGCCTGTTCAGCCCCCGCTTGCTGGTGATGGACTGAGTGTCTGGGCTACTTCTCCACTGGGAGTTGCGGTTAGGTGTGTAATCTGTGTATTTGTTTGTTTGTTTTCCTCCCGGTTATGTTGCCCTCTGAGAGTCCAAAACTCCCCACAGACCCACCAGTGAGAGGGTTTTCTGGTGTTTGGAAACTTCTCCTCCTTCACGACTCCCTCCCTGGGATGGGTCTCCATCCCTCACTCTTTTGTCTCTCTTTTTGTCTTTCATATTTTGTTCTACCTCCTTTTGAAGAGACTGGGTTGCCTTTTTGGGTGCCTGGTGTCCTCTGCCAGCATTCTGAAGTTGTTTTGTGGAATTTGCTCAGCATTCAAATGATCTTTTGATGAGTTTGTTAGGGAGAAAGTGGTCTCCCCTTCCTATTCCTCCACCATCTTAGTACCTCCCCTGGAAAATTCTTAAAGAGATGGGAATACCAGACCACCTTACCTGCATCCTGAGAAACCTGTATGCAGGTCAAGAAGCAACCTTTAGAACTGGACATGGAACAACAGACTGGTTCCAAATTGCGAAAGGAATACATCAAGGCTGTATACTATCACCCTGCTTATTTAAATTATATGCAGAGTACATCATGTGAAATGTCAGGCTGAATGAAGCACAAACTGGAATCAAGATTGCCTGGAGAAGTACCAATCACCTCAGATATGAATATAACACCACCCTTATGGCAGAAAGCAGAGGAACTAAAGAACCTCTTGATGGAAGTGAAAGAGGAGAGTGAAAAATTTGACTGAAAACTCAACATTCAAAAAATGAAGATCATGGCATCTGGTCCCATCACTTCTTGGCAAATAGATGGGGAAACAATAGAAACAGAGACCAACTTTATTTTCTTGGTTTCCAAAATCACTGCAGATGGTGACTGCAGTCATGAAATTAAAAGATGCCTGCTTCTTGGAAGAAAAGCTATGACCAACATAGAGAGCATATTAAAAAGGAGAGACATAACTTTGCTGACAAAGGTCCATAAAGTCAAAACTATGGTTTTTCCAGTAATCATGTATGGATGTGAGAGTTGTACCATAAAGAAGGCTGAAGTCCAAAGAATTGATGCTTTTGACCTGTGGTGTTGGAGAAGACTCTTGAGAGTCCTTTGGACTGCAAGGAGATCAAACCATTCAATCCTGAGTGAAATCAACTCCAAATAATCATCGGAAGGATTGATTATGTAGCTGAAGCTCCAATACTTTGGCCACCTGACACGAAGAGCTGACTCATTAGAAAAGACCCTGAAGCTGGGAAAGACTGAGGGAAGGAGGAAAAGGGGGCGACCAAGGATGAGATAGTTGGATGGCATCACTGACTCAATGGACATGAATTTGAGCAAAGTCCAGGAGATGGTGAAGGACAGGGAAGCCTGTTGTGCTGCAGCCCATGGGGTCACAAAGTCAGACATGACTGAGTGACTGAACAACAGCAACAACAAATAATCATATTATCATTTACTTTATTGATTTGGGTGTTTTCTTTTTCTTTTTTTTTTTTGTAGGTCTTTTCCACCCTTTTTGTTTCCTGCCTAAAGCAATTCCTTTAACATTTGCTATAATTCTAGTTTTTT
Source organism: Cervus canadensis (assembly GCF_019320065.1). Lineage (NCBI taxonomy): Eukaryota > Metazoa > Chordata > Mammalia > Artiodactyla > Cervidae > Cervus > Cervus canadensis. Next base: position 62,294,311 of record NC_057419.1, read on the forward strand.
GGTCTTGAATTCTCTTAACTTTTGCTTGTCTGTAAAGCTGTTAATTTCTCTGTTGAATCTGAATGAGATCCTTGCTGGATAACATAATCTTTCTTGGCTGTAGGTGTTTTCCTTTCATCACTTTAAATACATCTTCCCACTCCCTTCTCATCTGCAGAATTTCTGCTGAAAACTCAGCTGTTAATCTTATGAGGAATCCCTTCTATGTTATTTGTTGCTTTTCGCTTGCTGCTTTTGATATTTTTCTTTGTGTTTAATTTTTTTTTTTTTTTAGTTTGATTAGTATTTGTCTTGGCGTGTTTCTTGTTTTTTTTTTTTTTAATATGGGACTCTGTGCTTCCTGGACCTGCAGGCTATTTTCTTTCCCTTGTTAGGGAAGTTTTCAACTCTAATCTCCTAAAATATATTTTCATACCCTTTCTTTTTCTCGTCTTCTTCTGGGACCCCTATAATTCAAATGTTGGTGTGGAATGTTGTACCTGAGGTCTCTGAGACTGTACTGATTTCTTTTTATTGTTTTTTCTTTATTCCACTCTGCTTCAGTTATTTCTACCATTCTATCTTCCTGCTCACTTATCTGTTCTGCCTCAGTTACTCTTCTATTGTTTCCCTCTAGTGCCTTTTTTATTCAGCTACTGTGTTGTTCATTGCTGATTATCTGTTATTTAGTTACTCTAGGTCCTTTTGAAACATTGCTTTTATCTTTTTGATCCATGCCTCCATTTTATTTCTGAGATTTAAGATTATCTTTAGTATCATTACTCTCAATTCTTTTTCAGGAAGATAGCCTATTTCCTCTTCATTTGTTTGGTTTTGTAGATTTTTACCTTACTCCTTCATCTAGCACATATTTCTCTGTCTTCACATTTTGTTTAACTTACTATGTTTACAGTCACCTTTCTGTAGGCTACAGGGTCATAGTTCCTCTTACATTTGGTGTCTGCTCTCAGTAGGTGGTATGGAGGAGTGCCTTGTGTAGGCTTCCTGGTAGGAGGGACTAGTGCTTGTGTTCTTGTGGGTGGAGCTGGATCTTGTCCCTCTGATGGGCAGTGCTACATTTGGTGTTGGTTTCTGGTTGTCTGTGAGCTTAGTATGACTTTAGGCAGCCTGTGTGCTAATGGGTGGGGTTGTGTTCCTCTTTTGCTAGTTGTTTGGTATAAGGCATCCAGGACTGGAGCTTTCTGGCCATTGGGTGGAGCTAGGTTTTAATGTTAACATAGTGGTTTCTGGGGGAGCTCTCACTTATTAATATTCTCTTGGATCAGGGCTCTGTGGTGGTCTAACATCCTGGACTCAGATGTCCCACCTCTTAGGCTCAGACCCGATCCCTGGCTGGAGCACCAAGATGCCCCCAAGCCACATGGCACAGAAGAAAAGTTTAAAAAGAGGAAAGAGAAAAGAGAAGAAAATAGAAAAACAAGCAACAAAAAAGTAGACAGACAAAACCCTAAGACAAATGGTAAGAGGAGAATGAAACAGACAAAAACACAAAAGTAAACACATACACTCACAAAAAGGCAAGAAGAGAAAAAAGAAGAAATGCAAAGGAAGAGAGCCATCAAACCAATAAACAAACTTATAAATGAAAACCAACATGAAAAACTAAACTAGGAAAAACATAAAACTAGGAAAAACATAAAACATAAAACAATAAGAGCAAATCAAATGCAGAAAGCAAAATAAGAACAAGCAAAGAATGTATAAAACAAACACACAAATATGATCAAAGGGGATAAAAATGTATAAACAAAAGAGAGGTGCAAACCAAAGGGAAAAATACAAAAAAACAAAGAAGTAAAGTGAAGATATAAAATATAATTAAAAGTAAGGTAGAAACAAAATAAAATGAAGGAAAAAACCAAAAACATGGAAAAAGTGCAATATAAAGTATAGTAGAAATAGGAAAACAGAAAAAAACATATAAATAAAGCATAAAAAGAAAAAGTAAATAAGAATAAAAATTTAAAAATAAAAAGAACAGCAGTATAAGAAAACAAAAAAATTAAAAGAAAAAGTTATGTATAGAGAGACAGTAGTAGTAAGAAGAATATTTTCCTGTGGTCTCAGCTCTCAGTGTCCTTACCCCTACAGTGAGCACCAATCAATCTGCCCACCCAGGAAGCCCTCCAATATTTCTAGGAAGGTCTCTGGACCTGCTTTGGGCACTGTGGGGCCAGCTCAAACTCTGACCTGGTTTTACTCCAGCTTGTATACGCTTCCAAAGTCCACAATTGCCCCCAAAGTCAACATCCTCAAATACGGGGGAACACTTGTTTACTCAGATATTCCACAGATGCAGGGTTTACCAAGCCAATTGCAGGGTTTATCAATCCACTCCTCCTGCAGCTGCACAAGAGAATTCCGTTCCTCTTCTTTGGTCACATAGCCCCTGGAGCTCAGCTTTGGTTTGGACCTGCCTCTTGCCCTGTCTCTGCCCCCTTTCTGTTCCCTGCCCAGACAAGAAGGGGTGAAAGCAGCAGCTGATTAAGGCTCACTTACTCAGGCCATGGAGAAGGAAGGATATGGCAGTCACAATTGGGATGTTTAGAGAGTGCCTGTGGCAGCAGAGTTCAGCAGGAAGTTGCTACAGCCTGAATTAGGCCATGTGTTCTGGGAAGTTGGCCCTGGATCACAGGACCCTTGCCAGTGCCAGGTTGCACAGGGTCCCAGGAAGGTGTGTAACCTGGGCCTTCTCACAGCTTGCTGGCTGTGGCAGCAGCCATCGCAACCACCCCTGGGATCAGAGATAGCAGCTGCTGCTCATACAGCTCTTGGGGCTCACAAAGGTGGTGCCCTGCCCTTTGTCAGTGATTGGAGTCAGAAGCATCTTGGCTAGACCCCCTTCTCCTTGTGTATCCTGCAATAGAGGTCTCTTGCCTCTCTGGCAAGCACAGGCTTCCCTGTAGACTCTTTCAGCTGCATTGCACTAACCTGTCTTTACAGCAGTCAAACCCAGTCCTTTCCCTGGGATCTGACCTCTGAAGCCTGAGCCTCAGCATCCAGCCCCCACCTGCCCTGTTGGGCACATAGGCAAGCATTTCAGGCTGTGGGGTGCTGGTTGGCACCAATCTCTGTGTAAAATTCTATCCATTCTGCTCTCTGCACACCTGTTGCTGTGATTTCCTTTGAGGCTCGAAGCTCCCCTCTGTCCCAACCAGTGAGGGGTTTCCCAGTGTGTGGAAACTTTTCCTCCTTCATAGCTCCCTCCCAGAGGCTCAGGTCCCATTCTGATTCATTGGCTTCTCTTTTTTCTTATTTCTTTTGCCCTACCCTGTTATGTGGAGATTAGCCTGCCTTTTTGAAGTCTGAGGTCTTCTGCCAGTGTGTAGTAGGTGTTCTGTAGGAGTTGTTCCACACACAGATATATTTTTGATATATTTGTGGGGTGGAATGTGATTTCCACATCTTATGCCTCCACCATCTCAAAGGTCCCTCCCATTATCCCTTTTTATACCTTCATAATATTCAATTACTTTGTTTTTCAAATCCTCTATTCATGGACATTGAATTATTCTAGTTTTTACTATAACATATATTATTGCAATCAATAACATTTTCATATTTTCCCAGTGTTTTCGTGATTTGGAGAATTGGGATTTATGGGTTAACAGCAACAGCTTTGTTGCTGTTCAGTCACTAAGTCATGTCTGACTCTTTGCAACCCCATGGACTGCAACATGCCAGTCTTCCCTGTCCTTCACTATCTCTAGGATTTGCTCAAATTCATGTCCATTGAGTCGGTGATGCTTTCTAACCAGCTCATCCTCTGTCACCCCCTTCTTCTTTTGCATTCAACCTTTCCCAGCTTCAGGGTCTTTTGCAATGAGTTGGCTCTCAGTATCTACATATGTGCTAGATGTTCCCAAATTCCCCTCCATAAGGATTTTACCATTTTGGAAGAAGTTTGTCTTTTTGAAAAACTTCCCAAGTGACTCTATGATTCTTTAAGAGTTAAGAACCACTGGTTTAAGTTGTTTTTTTTATTGTTGTTGTTTGATTTGCTTTGGATTTGTTGTTGTTGTTACTGAAGCTAAATTGTAACAATCTAATGCTCAGTTCTAATGCTCAGAAATGGAAATATTTCTACTATATCCAATATTAGTAGAGATCAGGGACTGTACTGCATTCATGTCTACATTCATGATGGCTAGCACAGGGGCTCCAACAAGCACATGCTTATTAAATATATGTTGAATATTGAGTGATGTAATGAAGTGTGGTGACATTATATTTATTTATTTTCTTATCAATATACATTACTGTGCCTGCCCTACACCAGATGTTTTATTCTCTGAAGTCATGGGGTGGGTATTATTCATACATTATGTAGCAAATGTTTACTTAGAATGTACCACGTGACTGGCAGGATTCTGGATGATATAGATAAAATAGAAAAAAAAATGGGCAAAAATCTATGCCCCTGTAGAATTTATATTTTAGTGGGGAGACACTAAAGCAAATGGGCTTCTTAGGTGGCGCTAGTGGTAAAAGAACCCACCTGTGAATGCAGGAATCATAAGAGACGTGGGTTGGATCCCTGGGTTGGGAAGATTCCCTGGAGGAGGGCATGGCAACCCACTCCAGTATTCTTGCCTGGAGAATCCCATGGACATAGGAGCCTGGCGGGCTATTCCATAAGGTTACAAAGAGTTGGAGACGACTGAAATGACTTAGCATGCACGGAGGCACTAAAGAAAATAAGAATTGAATGTGAGCAGAAGAGTACTAAGTGCTAAGAAGATACTGAAAGCAGTGCAATGAGACTGACAGGGATTTCAGCTGTGTTTAGACCCCTCTGTGCCCAGAAACCTGAATTAAATGAAAAATGGCTTGTCAGAGAGAGCATTTTGAGTATTTATTGAGCAAATGAATGCTTATGATTGTCAATAGAATCTATGTCTCTGGCTGTGTACCTGTGTCCAAATCAAAGCACCCTTCCCTATTCCTGTGTGTTAACGCTTCTCTTTTCATCCTCCCAAGGTGGTCCACAAAAAGCCTGCTTAGAAAAAACTGGACCTCATTCCACATAATCAATAAGTTAGATCTTCTAGATATATATCAAACATTATAGCTAGACAATAGAAAAATATCTTCCCTAGCACACGATGAGTATTAATAAAACTTTATTTTGTGCCAGGTCACAAAGAAAGTATCATCAAATTAAATAAAATAGAAACAACACAGCTGGCATTCTTTTTTATCATAGTACAATGAAAGTAAACATTTTTCTAAAAGTCTTTGCATCAGAAAATTTTAAAACTCTGTTAAGAATGGCAGAGTTGCACAAAGGAAGCATGCTGGGCCCATAAAACTCTCTTAAAGCTCTTGAGTGAAAAGAGAAATACAGGGAGTTTCCTGGTGGTCCAGTGGTTAGGACTGTGTGCTTTCACTGCCAAGAGCATGTGTTCATTCCCTGGAAGGGAACAAAGATCCTGTGAGCCATGTAGCATAACCAACACCCTCCCCCACCAAAAAAAAAAAAAAAAGAAAGCAAAAATACAAACCAACATTAAAAAAATAACAACAATAATGATATTAGAAACACACATATCATAATACGTGGGATATATTTTAGAGTTATTAGAGGAAATTTAATGTTTATATTAAGTACAAAAATTTACATCAATAAAATTTTAAAATAAAATTAATGAGTTAAAATTTCAACTCTTAAATTTAAACAAAAAATAACAAAATAAAACAAAACACAAGGAAACAATGATAAAAATAAAAGAAATAGAAAAATAGTAGAAGTAAATAAATCAAAATACTGTTTTAAAAATAAATTAACAAGGAATCAACAACAAGTTAATAATATAATAAGATATAGGTAAAAAACACAGATATACACAATAAGAAGTCAAAAGACGAAAATAAGTATTAAAACAGAAAAATATTAAACACAATAGCAATGACTTCTTTGCAGAATAAGCTAAAAACCCAAATGATAAATATTATTTCTTAGGAAAACAATAAGTTGTCAAAATTAATCCAGTTGTGATGGAGACATTAAGGAAATCAATTTCCATAAAAGAAATACAGAGATTTAGTAAACAGATACCTCACAGAAAAACACTAAGCCTTAAATTTTCACAGAAGAATTTTACCAAAACTTAATCATCAACTTAAACACAAGGCTATAAAAGCACTCACAGTGCTACACAAAATATTCCAAAAGAGACAATAAAGATAAATCCACGTACCTATGGACAACTTATCTTCAACAAAGGAGGCAAGGATATACAATGGAAAAAAGACAACCTCTTTAACAAGTGGTGCTGGGAAAATTGTCAACCACTTGTAAAAGAATGAAACTAGAACACTTTCTAACACCATACACAAAAATAAACTCAAAATGGATTAAAGATCTAAATGTAAGACCAGAAACTATAAAACTCCTAGAGGAGAACATAGGCAAAACACTCTCTGACATAAATCACAGCAGGATCCTCTATGACCCACCTCCCAGAATATTGGAAATAAAAGCAAAACTAAACAAATGGGACCTAATTAAACTTAAAAGCTTTTGCACAACAAAGGAAACTATAAGCAAGGTGAAAGACAGCCTTCAGAAATGGGAGAAAATAATATCAAATGAAGAAACAGACAAAGGATTAATCTCAAAAATATACAAGCAACTCCTGTAGCTCAATTCCAGAAAAATACATGACCCAATCAAAAAGTGGGCCAAAGATCTAAACAGACATTTCTCCAAAGAAGACATACAGATGGCTAACAAACACATGAAAAGATGCTCAACATCACTCATTATCAGAGAAATGCAAATCAAAACCACAATGAGGTACCATCTCACGCCAGTCAGAATGGCTGGTATCCTAAAGTCTACAAACAATAAATGCTGGAGAGGGTGCAGAGAAAATGGAACCCTCTTACACTGTTGGTGGGAATTCACGCTAGTACAGCCACTATGGAGAACAGTGTGGAGATTCCTTCAAAAACTGGAAGTAGAAATGCCATAGGACCCAGCAATCCCACTGCTGGGTATACATACCGAGGAAACCAGATCTGAAAGAGACACGTGTACCCCAGTGTTCATCACAGCACTGTTTATTTTTTTATTTTATTTTTTCCAATTATTTTTATTAGTTGGAGGCTAATTACTTCACAACATTGCAGTGGGTTTTGTCATACATTGACATGAATCAGCCATGGAGTTACATGTATTCCCCATCCCAATTCCCCCTCCCACCTGCCCCCCCCACCCGATTCCCCTGGGTCCTCCCAGTGCACCTGGCCCGAGCACCTGTCTCATGCATCCCACCTGGGCCGGTGGTCTGTTTCACCATAGATAATATACATGCTGTTCTCTCGAAACATCCCACCCTCGCCTTCTCCCACAGAGTCCAAAAGTCTGTTCTGTACATCTGTGTCTCTTTTTCTGTTTTGCATATAGGGTTATCATTACCATCTTTCTAAATTCCATATATATGTGTTAGTATGCTGTAATGTTCTATATCTTTCTGGCTTACTTCACTCTGTATAATGGGCTCCAGTTTCATCCATCTCATTAGAACTGATTCAAATGAATTCTTTTTAACGGCTGAGCACAGCACTGTTTATAATAGCCAGGACATGGAAGCAACCCTAGATGCCCTCAGCAGACGACTGGATAAGGAAAGCTGTGGTCACATATACCACCATGAAATTACTCAGCCATTAAAAAGAATTCATTTGAATCAGTTCTAATGAGATGGATGAAGCTGGAGCCCATTATACAGAGTGAAGTAAGCCAGAAAGAAAAACACCAATACAGTATACTAACACATATATATGGAATTTAAAAAGATGGTAACGATAACCCTATATGCAAGACAGAAAAAGAGACACAGATGTATAGAACAGACTTTTGGACTCTATGGGAGAAGGCGATGGTGGGATGATCTGAGAGAACAGCATTGAAACATGTATATTATCAAGTGTGAAACAGATAGCCAGTCCAGGTTGGATGCATGAGACAAGTGCTCAGGGCTGGTGCACTGGGAAGACCCAGAGGGATGGGATGAGGAGGGAGGTAGGAGGAGGGTTCAGGATGGGGAATACATGTAAATCCATGGCTGATTCATGTCAATGTGTGGCAAAAACCACTACAATATTAATTAGCCTCCAACTAATAAAAATTATTGGGAAAAAATTTTTAAAAATTAAAAAAAAGATAAATTCAAGTTATTTTTTATGAAATGAGTATAATACTGATACCAAAACCTGATAAAGACAGTATAATAACAGAAAGCTATAGAACAATGTCAGTTATGCATCTTGATTCAATTCTCTTAAATTTAATATCAGTGGACAGAATCTAACACTATATTAGGAAAATAATAACACCATGATCAAGTAGGATTTAGTGTAAGCAACCAGGGATGATTCAATAATTAGGAAATCCCTAATATAATACACCTTATGATAAACCTAAGGGGATATATCACATGAAAATCTCCAGATAGCTTGAAAAGGAATCCAGTGAAATTCAACATTCATCTCCCGAAAAAAAAATCAAAACAAAACAAAAAACAAAATAAGAACTTGTGGCCACTTCCTGTATATACTTTATGTATATGGTATTTGTGAGTATATATAGAAATTTAGGATGCACACACACACACAAAGCAAGTGTCCATTATATATGTAAATCAATATGAAAAGAAATATTAAAATTCCTAATGGGAAACACAAGAGGCATTCCTGCTAAAGTCAAGAACAAGAAAAAAAGTTATACACACTCTTGATTATTCAAACATGTAGTGGAGCTATTAGCCAACACGATTATACATATAAGAACTGAAAAAAAAAGGAAACTCAATAGATTATAATATTTACTTGGACAAGTTGAGAAGTTAAGTGATAAAACTAAAACAATAAAGTTTTGGTAAATTAATATACAAGATCAATGACTTTATATGTGTATATAAAAACAATAATCAGAAACAAGATAAAATGGAAAAGAGATTCTTATTTGTAATAGCAAAAAATAAAATAGTGTTCTTAGGAATAAACTTGTAATGTGGAAAAACTATTTAAGGACAAGATTAAAGACTCCAGGAAACTATACGGAGTGAAGTAAGCCAGAAAGATAAAGACCAACAGTATACTAACAAATATATATGGAATTTAGAAAGATGGTAACGATAACCCTATATGCAAAACAGAAAAAGAGACACAGATGTACAGAGCAGACTTTTGGACTCTGTGGGAGAAGGCGAGGGTGGGATGTTTCGAGAGAACAGCATCGAAACATGTATATTATCTAGGGTGAAACAGATCACCAGCCCAGGTTGGATGCATGAGACAAGTGCTCAGGGCTGGTGCACTGGGAAGACCCAGAGGGATCGGGTAGAGAGGGAGTTGGGAGGGGGGATCGTGATGCGGAATACATGTAATCCATGGCTGATTCATGTCAATGTATGACAAAAACCACTACAATATTGTAAAGTAATTAGTCTCCAACTAATAAAAATAAAGGAAAAAAAAAAGACTCCAGGAAAGCTATAAAATGTAGGAAAAACAGCTTTGGGTCTTGGATGGGAATATGGGAACTAATTACAAATTCACAAATGTAATGCATTCTTAATTTTAAAAATACCAAAAAGTTACTGTTTTTGTTCTTCCTAGAGAAAGACAAATTGATTCAAAATTTCCTCTGGAGAAAAAGAAAACATGCAAGAATAGCTACAACACACTATGAAAAAATAGCAATGAGGGGATTCTAACCTAATCAGAAATAAAACATATTATAAATTCTCAATAATTAAAACCATATAGTTCTGGCACTTGAATGAACAAACTAGTGAAATATAATAGAAAGTTTTGAAATACATCCATGTACATATTGAAACTTACTACATAGTAAAAGTGACATTATGTATGACCAGGGAAAGATAAACATTTAATAAATGCTTTTTGAACAACTGGACAGCCATTTGATTAAACATAAAATTTGACCCATAATTCCCTGGTGGCTCAGACGGTAAAGCATTTGCCTACAATGTGGGAGACCCAGGTTCGATCCCTGGGTCGGGAAGATCCCCTGGAGGAGGAAATGGCAACCCACTACAGTACTCTTGCCTGGAAAAGCCCATGGACGGAGGAGCCTGGTAGGCTGCAGTCCATGGGGTCGCTACGAGTCAGACACGACTGAGCAACTTCACTTTCACTTTCACTTCATATCTTAAAAAGAATAATCTAAAAAATTTAGAGAGCTATGTAAAAAAGGAATCTCAATATTAGAAAATAATACAAGTAGATTCTGTAACAACCTAAAAATGTGGACAGGACCTCTATCAAAGAATAAAATTTCAAACACGATTAAAGGGGAAATTAATAAATGACCTACCTACAAGTAAAGAAGAAACATTTTGGTCTGACAAAGCAAAAAAAAAAAAAAAAGAACAAGAATAAAGAGACAAACAAAAATTCAATGATCAACTTGGAGAAAATATTTTCAAAATATATTAAAAATTAAGAAATAATATACTAAATAAATATACTATTTAAGGTGAAATTTAAAAGACCATAACTCCATTACATATCATGGCAAAAGAACTGAACAAAATTTTTATTTTTTTTAATTGGAGGATAATTGCTTTACAATGCTGTGGTGATCTCTGCCATACATCAAGAGGAATCAGTCATTGTTGTTCAGTCAGTCGTGTCGAACTCTTTGCAACACCATGGACTTCATCACACCAGGCTTCCCTGTCTTTCACTATATCCTGGAGGTTGCTCAAACTCATGTCCATTGAGTCGATGATGCCATTCAACCATCTGTTGCCCCTTCTCCTCCTGCCTTCAATCTTTCCCAGCATCAAGGTCTTTTCTAATGAGTTGGCTCTTCACATTAGGTGGCCAAAGTGTTGGAACTTCAACTTCAGCACCAGTCCTTCTAATGAATATTCAGGGTTGATTTCCTTTAGGATTGACAGGTTTGATCTCCTTGCAGTCCAAGAGTCTTCTTTAGCACTACAGTTTGAAAGCATCGATTCTTCAGACCTCAGCCTTCTTTATGGTCCAACTCTCACATCCATACATGACTACTGGAAAAACCATAGCTTTGACTAGATGGACCTTTGTCAGCAAAGTGATGCCTCTGATTTTTAATATGCTGTCTAGGTTTGTCATAGCTTTTCTTCCAAGGAGCAAGCATCTTTTAATTTCACGACTGCAGTCACCATCTGCAGTGATTTTGGAGCCCAAGAAAATAAAGTCTGTCTTAGTTTTCATTGTTTTTCCATCTATTTGCCATGAAGAGATGGGACCCAATGCCAAGATCTTAGCTTTTTGAATGCTGAGTTTTAGGCCTGCTTCTTCACTTTCCTCTTTCACCTTCATCAAGAGATTCTTTAGTTCCTCTTTGCTTTCTGCCATTAGAGTGGTGTCCTCTGCATATCTGAAGTTATTGATATTTGGTATTTCTCCTGGAAATCTTGAAAGTGTAGTCACTCAGTTGTTCCAGCTTGAGCTTCATTCAGCCTGGCATTTTTTAAAATTTATTCTAATTGGAGGATAATTACATTACAATATTGTGATGGTTTTTTGCCATATATCAACATGAATTGATATGACACATGTATGCCACAGGTATACATGTGTCCCCCAAAATCCTGAATCTCCCTCCTACCTTCTTCTCCACCCTATTCATCTGGATTGTCCCAGAACACCAACTTTGAGTGCCCTGCTTCATGTATTGAACTTGCACTGGTCATCTATTTTACATATGGTAATGTACATGTTTCAATGCTATTCTCTCAAATCGTCTCATTCTTGCCTTCTCCCACTGAGTCCAAAAATCTGTTCTTTACATCTGTGTCTCCTTTGTGGCCCTGCATGTAGGATCATCATTACTGTCTTTCTAAATTCCATATATATGTGTTAATATACAGTATTTGTCTGCCTCTTTCTGCTTTACTTTGCTCTTATAATAGGTTCCAGTTTTGTCCACCTCATTAGAATTGACTCAGATGCATTCCTTTTTACAGCTGAGTAATATTCCATTGTGTATACGTACCACAACTTCCTTGTCCATTCATCTGCTGATGGACATCTATGTTGCTTCCATATCCCAGCTATTGTAAATAGTGCTGCAATGTACACTGGGGTTCATGTGTCTTTTGGAATTGTGGTTTCCTCAGTGTATATTCCCATTAGTAGGACTGCTGGGTCATATGGTAGTTTGGGGGCTTCCCAGTTGATGTTAGTGATAAATCACCGGCCTGCTAATGCAAGAGATGTAAGGGATACAGGTTTGATCTCTGAGTCGAGAAAATCCCCTGGAGGCGGGCATGGCAGCCCACTTCAGTATTCTTGCCTTGAGAATCCCATGGACAGAGGAGCCTGGGTGGGCTATAGTACATAGTGTCACAAAGAGTTGGACAAGATTGAAGTGACTTAGCACACATGCACAATGCACATGCATTGTAGTTTTATTCCTAGTTTGTTATGGAATCTTCATACTATTCTCCATAGTAGCTGTACCAATTTACATCCCACCAACAATGCAGTAGGGTTCCCTTTTCTCCACATCCTCTCCAGCATGTATTGTCTGTAGTTTGTTTGATGATGGCCATTGTGATTGGTGTGAGATGGTACCTCATTGTAGTTTTGATTTGCATTTCTCTAATAATGAGTGATGTGGAGCATCTTTTCATGTGTTTATTGTCCATCTGTATGTATTCTTTGGAAAAATGTCTTTTTAGATCTTCTGCCCATTTTTTGATCAGGCTGTTTATTTTTCTGATTTTTAGCTGTATGAGCTGCCTGTATATTTTGGAGATTAAACCTTTGTCAGTTGCTTCATTTGCAATTATTTTCTCCCATTCTGAGGGTTATCTTTTGATCTTGTTTATTGTTTCCTTTGCTGTGCAAAAGCTTTTAAGTTTAATGAGGTCTCATTTGTTTATTTTTGTTTTTATTTGCATTATTCTAGGAGGTGTGCCAAGAGGAACTTGCTGTGATATATATAGAAACTCAAAGACCCAGAATAACTGAAGCAATCTCGAGGAAAAAAATGGAACTGGAAAAATTGATCTTCTTGACTACAGAGTATACTGCAAAGCTGTAGTCATCAGGACAGTATGGTTCTGGCACAAAGAGAGAAATATAGGCTAATGGAACAAGATAGAAAGCCCAGAGATAAACTCAAGCACCTATGGGCACCTTGTCTTTGACAAAGGAGGCAAGAATAAACAATGGAAAAAAGCAGCCTCTTCAATAAGTGGTGGTGGGAAAACTGGACATGTTAACAAATGAAACTTGAACACTTCCTAACACCATGCACAAAAATAAACTCAAAATGGATTACAGACTTAAAGGTAATGCCAAAAACTATAAAGCTCTTAGAGGGAAATATAGGCAGTACAATCTCTGAACAGATATTTTAGAAAAAGACATACAAATGACCCTTAAATGTATAAAAAGATGATTAAATCTACTCTTAGTAACAGAAATGTAAACTAAAATATCTTTGAAAAACCATTTCTTCCTTATCAGGTTGTCTGTTCTCTATTCCTATCTATTGTGATCCTTGCACCATTATCTCAGGCATTTATTATTTTAAGCTTATTAAACATCAAATAATATGCTAGTGCTAGCCAAGCTACCTATAAAGGACAATGAATACAGCCTGGTAGAAGGAAAGCACTCAATAAGCAATAGCCATCTTTATTTTAGTCCCTTCTAATCATGAATAATATATGACCTGGATGTGCCTCCAAAAGTTTGGGGAGCAGTTGGCGTGCTCCATCCTCTGCTGCTAAGTCACTTCAGTCCTGTCCGACTCTGTGAGACCCCATGGACCACAGCCTACCAGGCTCCTCTGTCCATGGGATTTTCCAGGCAAGAGTACTGGAGTAGGGTGCCATTGCCTTCTCTGGCTCCATCCTCTACATGCCCATTAACTAAATGATCTGTACGTGCACATCTGCTAACAAAAATAAAAATTCTAGAAGGAATCATTTCCCAATTTTTGTACCAAATAACTTACAGGGTAGTGAATATCTTTGGGAAAATAAGTCTACTGGTTCTACTTTCTCATTCTGAACTGAAAAAGGAGATGATACTGACAGCTGAGGAAAAGCTGCCTTTGGTGTATCAAGTCTGAACAAGATTGGGTCAAGTGCATGAGTTACCATGGCAACAACAAAATCAGGATGCATCATCTCCCATAGCAACAGCATTGAGGGGGCCTTGTGTCTGATCTGAGTAAAAGCTTTCTCTTGCTGTCAGGCCTTGTTTGAATCCACTTCTACAGCTACATCCTGGGGTGCAAGTTGCAAGGATACAAGGAGGGCACAAAGAACCATAGACTCTGGAATTATAAGTCAATTAACAGCTTTGACATTTTCAGGCATACTGCCCACCATTATTAGAGAAAGTGTAGGAGAGCCACATCAGTCAGGGATGAAATACATGATATTCAAACATGGGAGAAGCCAATTCAAAAATAGCTTAACTTTAAACAGGAAAAAACGTATCTCCATTCTAAGGCAGTCCCATTGTTCACATCATACTCTGGGGAGTTGATCATTCACCGTTTCCAATGCTAGGTAAAAAAAGAGCTACAAAATGAAAGTAGACACTTGCAACCCTGCTACTAACAGACATTTTGGCAAACAATTTTACAGGGAATATGAAGAACTCCAAAAACAAGGATCATTTCACTCAGCCTTGTTCATTTTATACCATTACTCAAAACTGATACTGAAAATTTTGATGAGAAATCCTCAGCTAGAACTGAACTGTCCAATAGCTGAGTGATGGAGTAGCCTAACCAGAAAATAGTCTTTGGAGGTTAAAAAGTGGAAAAATATCTCTATACTTAACATGTGTGTGTGCTTAGTCTCTCTGTTGTGTCCAATTCTTTGCGATACCATGGACTATAGTCCTCCAGGCTCCTCTGTCTGTGGAATTCTCCAAGCGAGTACACTGGAGTGGGTGGCATTCCCTTCTCCTGGGGATCTTCCAGACCCAGGGATTGGAGCTGGGTCTCCCACATTGCAAGCAGCTTCTTTACTATCTGAGTCACCAGGGAAGCCCATGCATTAACATGATGGCCAACCAATTCCTGCATATGTCTCAGCACTTCCTATGTAAAGATTACTGTGATCCCTCACAGTAATGAGATAAGTTCAAGGGGTTGTCTAATCCCCTACATTTTATTCAGCACTTCTCAGGTAGCAGCCCCTACTCAAGCAACCATGGGTACAAATGTTTTACACATCCTAGACTCTGTATGCTTCATGATGTCTTGGTGGTTTCTTGTGAAACTCGTTTCACAAGGACACAGGAGAGCTAGGTCTTTTGCTCTAGGTTAGTAATCAGAAAACCAAACTTTGGAGAAAAGGAGGCTAGCTACTAAAGGGTCTTTGATGTGATCAAGGCCCAAATACTCTGTCCTAAAAGTACACAGCCATGATTGGAAAAACCATTGAGGGGAGGAAGCTGAGTAAAGAAGCCATTGGAGATTTACTGATAAACAATTTTCACAAGGGTGCTGGTACAATGATATGGAGGAGAGAAGTATGTCAGGGAAAGGGGAAATGTGAGCCATGCAAGGTTCCAGAAACTAGAGCAATAGCAGATGATGGCACATATGAGCACAGAGAAAACACTGTGAGCAAGAATTAATGGTCATGTGGGGAAAGGACTTTTGTAAGCCAAAAAGATAATCAAATTCATGAGCCTAGTTGAGTCTCTTGTCCCCCAAGTAAAGTACTAAATTCCAATGAAGGAGAGGGAGTCTTCATTCATCAGTCTCTAAATGTAGTATGCATCACACCCAAGATAGCCAAGGGGATAACGCCAGTTTCAAGCATCTGGTGGAGGGATGAGTACAGTACTATAATGTTGTAATAAAACAGTCAAGTGTGATGTCAATACACCTCACTCAGTTCTTTGATATACTTCAACCCATGCTAACTGAGCACCGGCATTGCACTTGCCCCTGTGTGGGCAGATTCACACTATGAGTCTGCATCACATAGGAACAAATTGAGTTCCAATAAGAACAACAAGATGGATGTGTGGATCACAACAAACTGTGGAAAATTCTGAAAGAGATGGGAATACCAGACCACCTTACCTGACTCCTGAGAAATCTGTATGCAGATCAAGAAGCAACAGTTAGAACTGGACATGGAACAACAGACTGGTCCCAAATAGGGAAAGGAGTACGTCAAGGCTGTATATTGTTGCCTTGTTTATTTAACTTATATGCAGAGTACATCATGGAAAATGCCGGGCTCGATGAAGCACAAGCTGGAATCAAGATTTCTGGGAGAAACAGCAATAACTTCAGATATGCAGATGACACCACCCTCATGGCAGAAAGCGAAGAAGAACTAAAGAGCCTCTTGATGAAAGTGAAAGAGGAGAGTGAAAAAGTTGGCTTAAAACTTAACATTAAAAAAACAAAGATGATGGCATCCAGTCCCATCACTTCATGGCAAATAGATGGGGAAACAATGTAAACAGTGACAGACTTCATTTCCTTGGAGCCCAAAATCACTACAGATGGTGACTGCAGCCATGAAATTAAAAGATGCTTACTCCTTGGAAAAAAAGCTATGACAAACCTAGACAGCATATGAAAAAGCAGAGACATTACTTTGCTGACAAAGGTATGTCTAGTCAAAGCTATGGTTTTTCCAGTAGTCATGTATGGATGTGAGAGTTGGACTATAAAGAAAGCTGAGCACCGAAGAATTGGTGCTTCTGAACTATAGTGTTGAAAAAGACTCTTGAGAGTCCCTTGAACTGCAAGGAGATCCAACCAGTCAATCCTAAAGGAAATCAGCCCTGACTATTCACTGGAAGGAGTGATGCTGAAGCTGAAACTCCAATACTTTAGCCACCTGATGCGAAGAACTGACTCATTGTAAAAGACCCTGATGCTGGGAAAGATTGAGGGCAGGAGGAGCAGGGGACGACAGAGGATGAGATGGTTCAATGGCATCACCAACTTGATGGACATGAGTTTGAGTAGGCTCTGGGATTTGGGGATAGACAGGGAAGCCTGGCGTGCTGCAGTCCATGGGATTGCAAAGATTCGGACACAACTGATCAACTGAACTGAACTGAACTAAAGAACAACAACAAAAATGGATTTAAACATATCAGCTGTGATTAAACATGGGGTTCATAGTGGCTCTAATGGAACAAATACTTCATGGTCACTGTGATTAAATGCCAGGAAATAGATTCATTATTTGGAAATTGGGTAAGCAGAGGCAAAAATGAAACAGTTATCCTGTGTTTGGCACATGAACTATAACATTGGTTACCAAACAGTGGATTAGGGAAGTGTCTCATCAGAGAATTTCATCTAATAAATGAAGAAGCATAGATAGAATGAAAATACCTCCATTTTCAACCTCAAATGACACAAGCACTGTATGCAATGAGCACCAGTATCTGCTTGCTCTACAAAAATAGGGACAACCATACAGTATTCCCCTCCCAGTGGATGAATGCCACACTGCCTCTGAGCCATTCTTGCCAAATTAGAAGACTGAACCAGAAGACAAGATCTAAACTCCAATTTGCAGGAAAAGCTGAAAGTGTGTTAAATGATGCCAATGAGATGAAATCAGCAAGATGCTGCATGTGGATGACTCTGTAGAGCAAAGGATTCATTTCTCATGAGAAACAAAGAGAGCAAGAGAGGGGGGATTTTACAGAGAATTAGCAGGCATATTGAAAAACTGCAGTGCCTGAGACTAAATGGGATCCAGAACTGGTGAAAACATTAACATTTATGAGAGAATAAAGACACAGGTTCAATCCCTGGGTCAGGAAGATCACCCTGGAGGAAGAAATGCCAACCCACTCCAATATTCTTGCCTGGAGAATCCCATGGACAAAGAAGCCTGGCAGGATGCAGTCGGACACAATTGAGCAGCCACACACACCACCACGCAAGGGAAAACAGTGTTATCAAGGATTAATGATCATGTGGGGAAAGAACTGAGTGAGGTGTATTGACATCACACTTAACTCTTTTATTACAATATTATATTACTGTGCTCATCCCTCCACCAGATGCTTGAAACTGGCGTATCTCTTGACTGCTTGGATGTGATGCATACTATGTTTGGAGACTGAAGAATGAAGACTCCCTCTCCTTCATTGGACCTTAGTACCTTACTTGGGGAACCAGTGACTCAACTAGCCTCATGAATTTGATTATATTTTGGCTCACAAGGGAAACTTTGGCTTCCCACGTAGCTCAATGGGTAAGGAATACTCCCGCAATGGGAAGATCCCCTTGAGAAGAACTCACTCCAGTATTACTTCATGAAGAATCCTATGGACAGGAACTTGGCTAGCTATAGTCCATAGGGTTGCAATGAGTCAACCCAACTGAAGCGACTGAGTAGAGCACACAAGGAAAACTTTACCGTGAATACTGAAGATACTAAGTAGTCATTACACTTGTCTAGGCATGCTAATCCCATCACTTCATGGGAAGTAGATGGGGAAACAGTGGAAACAGTGTCAGACTTTATTTTGGGGGCTCCAAAATCACTGTAGATGGTGATTGCAGCCATGAAATTAAAAGATGCTTACTCCTTGGAAGGAAAGTTATGACCAACCTATTAAAAAGCAGAGACATTACTTTGCCAACAAAGGTCCGTCTGGTAAAGACTATGGTTTTTCCAGTGGTCATGTGTGGATGTGAGAGTTGGACTGTGAAGAAAGCTGAGTGCCGAAAAACTGATGCTTTTGAACTGTGGTGTTGGAGAAGACTCTTGAGAGTCCATTGCCCTGTAAGGAGATCCAACCAGTCCATCCTAAAGGAGATCAGTCCTGGGTGTTCATTGAAAGGACTGATGCTGAAGCTGAAACTCCAATACTTTGGCCACCTCATGTGAAGGGTTGACTTATTGGTAAAGACCCTGATGCTGGGAGGAATTGGGGGCAGGAGGAGAAGGGGACAACAGAGGATGAGATGGTTAGATGGCATCACCGACTCGATGGACATGAGTTTGAGTAAACTCCGGGAGTTGGTGATGGACAGGGAGGCCTGGCATGCTGCAATTCATGGGGTTGCAAAGAGTTGGACACAACTGAGCGACTGAACTGAACTGAACTGAACTGAGGCATGATAATAGGCTTCCCTGGTGGCTCAGATTGTAAAGAATCCACCTGCAATGAAGGAGACCTTTGTTCATTCCTGGGCTGGGAAGATCTGATGGAGAAGGGAATGGCTACCCACTCCAATATTCTTGCCCGAAGAATCCCATGGACAGAGGAGCCTGGTGGGCTACAGTCCATGGAGTCACAAAGAATAGACCACGACTGAACGACTAACACTTTAACATTTCAGTTATAAAAATGACATGTATTGTGGCAGTGAAGTAGTCTTTTGTAGGAATCTTTATCTTATCTTAGAGAGCTATATTATATAATACATGTGGATTAACTGACTAAATATTTAAGATTCATCTGAAGAAAACCTAGAGGGGTGGGGAAATTAATAGGTTTACATGAAATAAAATTGACTAAGTGCTCATGAAAATTGAATTTGGGTGAGACTTATATGGGAGTTCATTATAATAGTTAACTCATTGTGTATCAGTTTGAAAATATTTATAACAGACAATTGTTATTGTTTAAAATATCCAAATCCACAAAATAGAATAATGAAATAAAATTTTCTACATATAGAGCCATATTAGAATTTGTAAAAGTTAACTTCAGATCAATTTAAGTGAAAGTTTAGAACTAAAGGTAAAATAAATAGGGCCTTATTTTTTTGTTTGTTTATTGGACTCTTGTTTGTTCCTTTTTGTTTTTGTTTGCTATAAGAATTCTGGAAGCACCCATTTTCTGACTCATCTGCTCCAGGATATCACAAGTCTCCATGGCTTCCATTCCCTGCTGCACTCTTTTTTTCAGGTTAAGGTGACAACCTCATGCAGTCACACAGCTGTCTTTGCAAGAGCTCCAGACATCTCTATTGCATTCCAAGTACCACTACCCACATCTGGCTTTCTCAATAAAAAAAGGCAAACACCACTGTAGTCCCCAACACATTCCCCATACATGTCATTGGGTAGGACTGGATCATAGAGCCACCTTTAGCTATAGAAGAGGCTGGAAAAATCATCACCTGACAAAGAGTAATGGTGTAGCCATGACTGGATTGGAGAAATCCCATGTCCTACCTGGGGACCAAACATGTTACTGTTTTGACCAAAATCAGTTTTTCCTACCATAGATTATTGGTAGGAAATGCTGAGGGTCAGAAAGGAACAAATCCAGTGAGAAAGGAGAAGCAGAGCTCCTAGAGCCAAAAATCAAGTCAAGGGTAAGGAACAAATATGCACTGAAGGGAATACACTCACAGGGTTGAGTCACATGCACTGTCCAAGCACTTTCACACCTACTGTATTGTTCAGTTCTCACAACAATTGTGCAAAGGAGGGGCATGAAATTATCTCCTTGTTTTGTTTTTCATTTTTTTAATTGAAAGATAATTGCTTTACAGAATTTTGTTGTTTTCTATCAAACCTCAACATGAATACATATATCCCCTCCCTTTTGAAACTCCCTCCCATCTCCCTCCCCGTCTCAACCCTCCAGTTTGATACAGAGCCCCTTTTTTTTTCCATTTATTTTTATTAGTTGGAGGCTAATTACTTTACTGTATTGTAGTGGTTTTTGTCATACATTGACATGAATCAGCCATGGATTTACATGTATTCCCCATCCCGATCCCCCCTCCCACCTCCCTCTCCACCCGATCCCTCTGGGTCTTCCCAGTGCACCAGGCCTGAGCACTTGTCTCATGCATCCAACCTGAGCTGGTGATCTGTTTCACCCTAGATAATACACATGTTTCGATGCTGTTCTCTCGTAACATCCCACCCTCGCGAGACCCTTTTTGAGTTTCCTGAGCCATACAGCAAATTCCAGTTGGCTATCTATTTTACATATGGTAATGTAAGTTTCCATGTTACTCTGTTCATACATCTCACCCTCTCCTCCCCTCTCCCCATGTCCATAAGTCTATTCTCTATGTCTGTTTCTCCATTGCTGCCCTGTAAATAAATTCTTCAGTAAGAATTTTCAAGATTCTGTGTATGAGTATTAGAATATAATATTTATTTTTCTCTTTATGACTCACTTCATTCTGTATAATAGGTTCTAGGTTCATCCACCTCATTAGTACTGACTCAAATGCATTCCTTTTTATGGCGGAGCAATATTCCCTTGTGTATATGTACCATAACTTCTTATCCATTCATTTGTCAATGGACATCTAGGTTGCTTCCATGTTCTAACTATTGCAAATAGTGCTACAATGAACAATGGGATATATGTGTCTCTTTCAATATGGGTTTCCTCAAGGTGTATGCCTAGGAGTGGGATTGCTGGGTCATACAGTGGTTTTATTCCTAGTTTTTTAACTAATCTCCATTCCGTCTTCCCTAGTGGCAGTATCAATTTACATTTTCACCAACAGTGCAAGAGTGTTCCCTTTTCTCCACACCCTTTCCAGCATTTATTGTTTGTAGACTTTTTGATAAGGGCCATTCTGACCAGTGTGAGGTGATATCTCATTGTAGTTTTGGTTTGTATTTCTCTAATGAGTGATGTTGAGCATCTTTTCCAGTGTTTGTTAGTCATCTGTATGTCTTCTTTGGAGAAAGGTCTGTTTAAGTCTTTTCCCCATTTTGATTGGGTTGTTTGTTTTTCTGGCATTGAGTTGTATGAGCTGCTTGTATATTTTGGGAATTAATACTTTGTCAGCTGTTTCATTTCCTATTATTTTCTTCCACTCTGAAGGTTGTCTTTTCACCTTGCTTATAGTTTCCTTTGCTATGCAAAAGCTTAAGTTTAATCGGGTCCCACTTCCTTACTTCTGTTTTTATTTCCATTACTCTAGGAGGAGGGTCATAGATGATCTTGCTTTGATTTATGTCATTGAGAGTTCTGCCTATGTTTTCCTCTAAAAGTTTTATAGTTTCTGATCTTACATGTAGGTCTTTAATCCATTTTGAGTTTATCTTTGTGTATGGTGTTAGGAAGTGTTCTAATTTCATCCTTTTACATGTAGCTGTCCAGTTGTCCCAGCACCATTTATTGAAGAGGCTGTCTTTGCCCCATTGTATATTCTTGCCTCCTTTTTCAAAAATAAGGTACCCATAGGTGTACAGGTTTATTTCTGAGCTTTCTATCTTGTTCCATTGGTCTATATTGCTGTCTTTGTGCCAGTATCACACTGTCTTGATGACTGTAGCTTTGTAGTATAATCTGAAGTCGGGAAGCTTGATTCATCAAGCTCCATTCTTCTTTCTCAAGACTGCTTTGGCTATTCAGGGTCTTTTGTGTTTCCATATGAACTGTGAAATTTTTTGTTCTAGTTCTGTAAAAAATGCCATTGGTAATTTGATAGGGATTGCATTAAGTCTGTAGATTGCATTTGGAAGTATAGTCATTTTCACAATATTAATTCTTCCTACCCAGGAAAATGGAATATCTCACCATCTGTTTATGTCATCTTTGATTTCTTTCTTTAGTGTCTTATAATTTTCTGTGTACAGTTCTTCTGTCTCCTTAGGTAAGTTTATTCCTAGATATTTAATTCTTTATTTTTTTGTACTGGTGAGTTGGATTGATTCCTTAATTTCTCTGTGTGATTTTTCATTGTTAGTGTATAGAAATACAAGTGATTTCTGTGTATTGATTTTGTATCCTAGAACTTTGCTGAATTCACTGATTAGCTCTAGTAATTTTCTGATACTATCTTTAGGGTTTTCTATGTATAGTATCATGTCATCTGCAAACAGTGAGAGCATTACTTCTTCTTTTCTGATCAGGATTCCTCTTATTTCTCTTTCTTTGATTGCTGAAGCTATGACTTCAGAACTATGTTGAATAATAGTGGTGAAAGTGGACACCCTTGTCTTGTTCCTGATCTTAGGGGTAATGTTTTCAGTTTTTCACCATTGAGAATAATGTTTGCTGTCTTGTTCCTGATCTTAGGGGTAATGTTTTCAGTTTTTCACCATTGAGAATAATGTTTGCTGTAGGCTTATTATATATGGCCTTTACTATGTTCAGGTAGGTTCCTTCTATGCTCATTTTTTAAAGAGTTTTAATCATAAATGGGTGCTGAATTTTGTCAAGGCTTCTTCTGCACCTATTGAGATGATCATATGGTTTTTACTTTTCAATTTGTTAATATGGTGTATCACATTGATTGATTTATGTATATTGCAGAATCCTTGCATTCCTGGAATAAACCCAACTTGATCATGGTGTATGAGCTTTTAGATGTGTTGTTGAATTCTGTTTGCTAAAATTTTGTTGAGGATTTTTGCGTCTTTATTCATCAGTGATATTGACCCTTAGTTTTCTTTTTGTGTGTTGTTTTTGTCTGGTTTTGGTATCAGGCCTCGTAGATGGTGGCCCTGTAGAATGAGGTTGGAAGTGTTCCTTCCTCTGTAATTTTTTGAAAGAGTTTTAGAAGGATAGGCATTAGCTCTTCTCTAAATGTTTGACAGAATTCTCCTGTGAAGCCATCTGGTCCTGGGCTTTTGCTTTTGGGGAGATTTTTGGTCACAGCCTCAATTTCAGTGCTTGTAATTGGGTTGTTCTTAATTTCTATTTCTTCCTGGTTCAGTCTTGGAAGACTGAACTTTTCTAAGAATTTGTCCATTTCTTCCAGGTTATACATTGTATTGCTATATATTTGTTCATAATCGGCTCTTATAATCCTTTGTATTTCTGCATTGTTGTAACCTCTCCTTTTTTGCTTCTAATTTTGTTGATTTGATTTTTCTCTCTCTCTTTTTTTCCTTGATGAGTCTGGCTAAAGGCTTATTAATTTTGTTTATCTTCACAAAGAACCAGCCTTTAGTTTTATTAATCTTTACTAGTGTTTCTTTCATTTCTTTTTCATTTATTTCTGCTTGGATATTTATGATTTCTTTCCTTCTACTAATTTTGGGATTTTTTTTGGTTCTTCTTTTCCCATCTGTTTTAGGTGTAAAGTTAGATTGTCTATTCGGTGTTTTTCTTATTTCTTGAGGTAGGATTGTATTGCTATAAACTTCCCTCTTAGAAGTGCCTTTGTTGCATCCCATAGGTTTTGAGTTGTCGTGTTTTCACTGTCATTTGTGTCTAGAAATTTTTGACTTTCCTTTTTATTTCTTCAGTAACCTGTTTGTTATTTAGAAACATGTTGTATAAGCTCCATGTACTTATGTACCTTTCAGTTTCTTTTTCTTGTAATTGATATCTAGTCTCATAGCATTGTGATCAGATAAGATGTTTGATACAGTTTCTATTTTCTTAAATTTATTGAGGTTTGATTTGTGACTGAAGATGTGGTCTATGCCGGAAAATGTTCCATGTGTACTTGAGAAGAAGGTGTATTCTTCTGCATTTGGATGGAATGTCCTGAAGATATCAATGAGATCCGTCTCATCTAATGTATCATTTAAGACTTGTGTTTCCTTATTAATTTTATGTTTTGATGATCTGTCCATTGGTGTGAGTGGGATGCTAAAGAAAGTGAAAGTGAAGTCGCTCAGTCATGTCCGACTCTTTGCAACCCCATGGACTGTAGCCTACCAGGCTCCTCTGTCCATGGGATTTTCCAGGAAGGAATACTGGAGTGGGTTGCCATTTCCTTCTCCAGGGTATCTTCCCAACTCAGGGATCGAACCTGGGTCTCCTGCATTGTAGGCAGACGCTTTTACCATCTGAGCCACCAGGGGGTGTTAAAGTCTCCTACTATTATTGTGCTACTGTCAATTTTTCCTTTTATGTCTATTAGTGTTTGTGTATTGAGGTGCTTGTATGTTGGGTGCATTGATATTTACACTTGTTATGTCTTCCTCTTGGATTGATCCCTTGATCATTATGTAGTGTCTCTTGTAATCTTTATTTTAAGGTCTATTTTGTCTGATATGAGGATTGCTACTCCAGCTTTCTTTTGCTTCCCATTTGCATGGAATCTGTTTTCCATCCTCTCACTTTCAGTCTATATGTGTCTTGAGGTCTGAAGCGAGTTTCTTGTAGACAGCATGTATATGGGTCATGTTTTTGTATCCATTCAACCAGCCTGTGTCTTTTGATTGGAGCATTTAATCCATTTACATTTAAAGTAATTATTAATTTATACTTTCCTATTGCCATTTTCTTAATTATTTGGTGTTTGTTTTTGTAGATTTTTTTTCTCTTGTATTTCCCGACTACATAAATTCCTTGAACATTTGCTGTAAAGCTGGTTTGATGGTATTGAATTGTCTTAATTTTTGCTTGCCCGAAAAGCTTTTTCTTTCTCCATCAATTTTGAATGAGACCCTTGCTGGGTAGAGTAATCTTGGTTGTACATTTTTCCTTTTCAGTACTTTAAATATATCCTGCCATTCCCTTCTGGCCTGAAGAGTTTCTGCTGAAAGATCGTCTGTTAAGCTGTTAAACATTTGGGGCTTCCCTTGTATGCTACTTGTTGCTTTTAATATTCTTTCTTTGGTTTTGGTCTTTGTTAGTTTGATTAGTATGTGTCTAGTGTGTTTCCCCTTGGGTTTATTTTGTATGGGACTCTTTGTGCCTCTTGGACTTGATTAACTATTTCCTTTTCCATGTTGGGGAAATATTCAACTATAATCTCTTAAAAACTTTTCTCATACCCTTTCTTTTCCTTTCCTTCTTCTGGGACCACTACTTTTTGAATGTTGTTGTGTTTGATATGGTCCCAGAGGTCTCTGAGACTATCCTCAGTTCTTTTCATTCTTTTTACTTTATTCTACTCTTCAGAAGTTATTTCCACCATTTTATTGTCCAGCTCACTGATTTGTTCTTCTGCTTCAGATATTCTATTCTTCTATTGATTACTTTTAGAGTATTTTTAATTTCAGTAATTGTGTTGTTTGTCTCTGTATGTTTATTCTTTAATTCTTTTAGGTCTTTGTTAGTTGATTCCTGCATTTTCTCCATTTTGTTTTCAAGGTTTTTGATCATCTTTACTATCATTATTCTGAATTATTTTTCAGGGAGTTTGCCTGTTTTCTCTTCATCTACTTGGACTTCTGTGTTTCTGGTTTGTTCCTTCATTTGTGTAGCATTTTTCTGCCTTTTCATTATTTTTTTAACTCATTGTGTTTGAGGTCTCCTTTTCC
Organism: Cervus canadensis; assembly: GCF_019320065.1. Classification (NCBI taxonomy): domain Eukaryota; kingdom Metazoa; phylum Chordata; class Mammalia; order Artiodactyla; family Cervidae; genus Cervus; species Cervus canadensis. Next base: position 62,320,458 of record NC_057419.1, read on the forward strand.
CAGACTTCAAGGTTGAATTCTTTCTTCCTTTTGGTTTTTGCCCTCCTAAGGTTGGTCCAGTGGTTTGTGTGGGCTTTGTATTGGGTGAGATTTATGCTGAGTTTTTGTTGTTTGTTTGTTTTTCCTCTGATGGGCAAGGCTGAATGAGGTGGTAATCCTGTCTGCTGATGGTTTGGTTTGTATTTTTGTTTTGTTTGGTTTTTAGGTGAGGCATCCTGCACAGGGTGCGACTTGTGGTTGGGTGATGCTAGGTACTGTATTCAAGTGGTTTTCTTTGTGTGAGTTCTCATTATTTGATACTCCCTACAGTTAGTTCTCTCGTAGTCTAGGGTCTTGGAGTCAGTGCTCCCACTCCAAAGGCTCAGGGCTTGATCTCTGGTCAGGAATGAAGATTCCACAAGTGGTTTGTTATGGCGTTAAGTGAGATTAAAACAAATACCCAAAAATGAGAAACCAGAGATGAATCCCAGACAAATGGCAGTTATAAAATCAGACAAATAATAATTAAAACAATGGAATATATACATATATACCCATGAGCAAATTCAAAATATTGCTACAGAAATAAAGTACAATAGAATGACCCAGTGAACAAAGGAAATGAAAAATTATATTTACCAGCTAAGGACAAAATTAACTAAAGCACAAAGTGGAAAACAAAACTAAAGCAAGCTGCCAAGTGAGGAATAAAGCAATGAAAACAAAACTAACAAATATGTTGAGAGGAAAGAAAGAAAGAAAAGATGGAATAGATATGCAAAGTTAAATACAGGTAGATGAAGAAGATTTATATACAGTAAAGATTAACTGCAAGGGGAAAAGAACAGTAGGCAAGGCAAGCAAAGGAATAAATGTAGAAAAATATAATAAATTAAAAAAATTAAAAGTTAAAATTACAAAAAAAGAGAAAAGAAAAAAAATGGAAGAAGAAAGAAAAAAAGGGAAATAAAAAGGGAAACTCCACAGAACTGCAAAAGGTCAATGTAGAGGCAGAGGTTTATAACAGCAATAAACACTGTGACTGAATATACACATATACATATACATCCATAAGCAAAATCAAAAGAGTACTTTATTTTTATTGACCCAGTGAACAAACAAAAGCAAAAAAATATGTCTACCAGAACAAAACTAACTAAAGCATGAACTGGAAAACAAAACAAAAGCAAGGTGCCAATTGGGGAATAAAGCAGTGAAAATAAAACTAATGAATATGTTGAAAGGAAAGAAAGACTAGATATGCAAAGTTAAGTATAGGTAGATAAAGAAGAATTATATACATTAAAGATAACTGCAAGGGGAAAAGAACAGTAGGAAAAGAAAACAAAGGAATAAAAGTAGAAAAATAATAATAGGTTTAAAAAAATTAAAAAAGAGAAAAAAAAAAAAAAAGGAAAACTCCTCAGAACTGCAAAAGCCCAAGGTAGAGGCAGAGGTTTATAACAATGATAAAAATGCGACTGAGGGGAAAAAAAAGAGAAAAAAATGCTCAAAAGTTTAACTAGACTTCATAGTGCCAATAAAATCGGCAACTACAGCACAGGGGGAACAAAAAGGGAAAAAAAAGAAATAAAATCCAAAAGAATCTATAGAACAAGTCAAAACATAAGAATAATAAATGTTTTTCTTGAGTCACTGTTGTTAGAGTCCTTTCCCTCCCAGGGAGTCGCAGTCCACCTCACCTCCCTAGGATGCCCTCTAACACTGTGCTGATCTCTGGACCTGTTGTGGGGGCAAGTCAGATTCTAACCTGGTCCTACTCCTCTGTGTTCTTGCCTCCAATGTCCACAGCTATCAGAACTAGTGCGTTTTCTTTTGTGGGAGCTCTCTATGACCTTTTATAGATTCCACAGACACACAGTCTGCCTAGTGGATTTAATCTGCAGCTTGTAAAAGTTTGTGGGAAGGTTTTGGGTCTTCTTCCTTAGTCACACTGCCCCTGGGTTTCAGTTGTGATTTTATTTCCATCTGCACGTGGGTCGTCCACTGGGGTTTGCTCCTGAGGCTGCCCTGGAGGATTTGGGTTTGTCCCTGTGAGGGCCAGGTGTGGAGGCGGTGCAGCTGCTTGGGTTGCAGGGGTTCTGGCAGCACCAGGTACTCAGGGGAGTTGGCGGCTAGGGCAGCAGGAAATTTAGTTCTCTAGAAGGGTATGAAAACCAGTATTGGCCAATACACTCCAGTATTCTTGTCTGGAGAAGCTCCCTCCCTGACAGAGAAGCCTGGCAGTCCACAGTCTACAGGGTCGCAAAGAGTCGAACACTACCGAAGCGACCCTGAGTGCATAAACGCAAGACTTCTTTTTGCCAGTTGCAGCTCTGCCCCAGCGAGAGCTGAGCGGGAAGGTGGCACAGCTGCTTGGCTTGCAGGGACCCTGGCGGCACCAAGTGTGCAGGGACATGGACTGCCTCTGCCACTAGAGTTATGGCCCTATCAGAGTCTTTTTTCAAGCCTCTTGTAGCTGGGGATCAGAAGGCCTCTTTGGCCAGTCTTTCTCCGTAGCTCTGCCCATTCTTAAAGGGATCCCTTGCCTGGGGTCCTTCTCTGTTGTTTGGCACATCAGGCACATAGAGGGGACCCCCTTGCTGGGGTCCTACTCTGTAGATTGGTGCATCAGGCACTTAAAGGGACACCCTGGGTGGGGTCCTACTCTGTAGTTCCGAGCATCAGGCCTTTGATGGTTCAGCCTCTCTATCGTTCAGCTGCCAATGCTGGCATGTGGGGAGAAAGAGATTATGGTGATGGCTCCACCCCCTATGCATAACTCAGCAGTATCACCTTGCTTCCATGGCTGTCCAGCTTTCCTCCACAGGCATTTCCCACCACAGTCTAATCCTTCACATCCCCTTGATCCATCTCTCAGCAGTCAACAGCAGCCCTCGCCCTGGGATTGTGGTACAATCCCTAAACTCCAGCTCCCAGCCTCTGCACCTTCCAGGGAATCTATGTTCCTGTCCAGGGTATGTACAGCTGTGGAAAGGACTGTCATTCTCATTCCATTTAGGCTGAAATAGATCGGCTGCTTCACTCTCAGCCTTAAATGTTTCCCCTATGACTCAGATAATTGCCCCGTGTGGGGATCGGACCTCTGCTTCAGTTCCCCTACCACGTGAGGCCAGGTCCAGTCCTACTAACACTCCGGTTTTCCTCCTAGTTCCTTCATCCTACCGAGTTTTTCGTGGGTCTATATATTCTTTTCTGTTGGTCAGGTACTCCTGTCCACTCTCAGCTGGTGTTCTGCATGCACTTATGTGTCTGAAGGTATATTCCTGACATATTCATGGAGAGAGATGTACTCCATGTCCACCTACTCCTCCGCCATCTTGTTCTCCTATCTCCTTATTTTCATGAGGGACTAGAGCTTCCTAGAGGAAGGGCAAGGTGGCATGTTGGGATTCTTACTAGTGGCTCAACCACACATTACTTTGCACCTCTGCCAGGGGTTCTAACAGCCATCCCCTGGCTCACCAAAATCACTGTGGGAAATATTGACAGGGCAAGGGAATGAAGTCCACTGTTTGCTCAGCACTGTGCTAGGAATATTCCAATTCAGGAAGGGGGCCTACTTTGGTTCTGGCCCTACTGTGATGGTAGATGATGCTTCTAGAGTTAGGGGTCACCTAGTGGCTCACAACTGCTCCTGTCCCACACTAGCCATTCTGCACACAAGGTCACAAGTGAAAAGTGTGAACATGGGAACTCAGTTATGGGCTAAGAAAGGACTTCAGGGCCTAACTCAGGAGGTGTGAAGCTTGATGTACTGACCATAGGTAGAAGTGCTGCCAAGCTGATCACATGGACAGCAGGTCTGGTCACCTGTTCACAAGGAATGAGCTTGATGTATATTCATCCCATGAGCACCTGCTGAGTCCAGCAGAGCTCCTGCCATAACATCAAGTATAGTTCCTACAAACCTTTCTTGTGCCTCATAATGCTATTTCATGCCAGTGGAAGATTGCCACTCACAGAGGCATAGTGGTTATTGTGTCAACTTTCTTCCCCTGCCATATTTGACCCAATGCCAGAATCTTGTGACCCAATTCTCTTCTGTCCTTAACCTCCATCCTTTAAGACTTGGGTCTTGTGAGATATAGATCCTGCTGACTGAACCCTCGCCATCCCCTAGTTAAGTACGTGCCTGTGGCTCAACACCATTTGTAGACTGATTAGTTCTCACTCCATAAGTCTGTTCAGAAGGACATGGGAAGAGAGGGACCTTCCCATCATTGTGGGAAAAGCTCAGAGTCTAGTTTTTGGATGTTTTAATGATATATCATTAAATTTTAATTAAATTTTTCATATGTCATGAAAAGCCATTGAGAAATCATAATACTGCAGACTTACCAGTTGACAAGACATTTAAATTCTCCTTCCTCTGAAACCCTATTACAGACTTACTAAGCCCTCACTAGGAAATCAAGACACTGCAAAGTGGAAGCATTTCTGCTCACAGTAGATTCTGTAGGTAAGTAAGAACAAGGAAGCAGAACAGACAGTAGGGGGATCCCTTCTTTATTAATTCTATTATATCTTGTTGATATTAATTGTTTCATGCATGTTGTTGTTCCAAGCATGTTCCATGTTGTTCCTTATGCAATAAAAGAAGCAAAGGCTTCAGGTACTGAAGTGAGAAAGGAGAAGTAGTAGATTGCTGCTATTGCTGTCAGTCATGTTGGGTTTTTATCAGAAAAGAGTCACCTAAAGGGAGAGAAATGGTGAAACAGTCTCTTGTTTCTACAGAGACTGAGCCTAGAAATATCTGTTTTTCTTCTCTTTCCCACCTGAGATGCTGAGCTTCTTTGATGAGGTTTGGAAGGGAGTATACAATTGTACTGCTCTGATCTTAAAGTAATTCACCCACTGAGAAAAGAAAGTTACTATTAGAGGTCTGAGAAATCAGTATGGATAATTTCTTATTTCACTTAATTTAACTCTGTGTACCTTCTCTTCTTTTCACAGCTATTTGTAAGGTCTCCTCGGGCAACCATTTTGCCTTTTTGCATTTCTTTTCCATGGGGATGGTCTTGATCCCTGTCTCCTGTACAATGTCAGGAAACTCTGTCCATAGTTCATTTTGGCCCCAGGTAAAGAGCAGGGAGGGAACAGAGGTCCACCCATCAACAGAAAATTGGATTAAAGATTTACTGAGCATAGCCCTGCCCATCAGAACAAGACCAATTTCCCCCTCAGTCAGTCTCTTGCATCAGGAAGTTTCCATAAGCCTCCTTCAGAGGGCAGACAGACTGAAAACCAAAATCACAGAAGACTAATCAATCTAATCACGTGGACTACAGCCTTGTCTAACTCAATGAAACAATGAACCATGCTGTGTAGGGCCACCCAAGATGGATGGGTCATGGTGGAGAGTTTTGACAAAATGTGGTCCACTGCAGAAAGGAATGGCAAACCACTTCAGTATTCTTGCCTTGAGAACCCCATGAATAGAATCAAAAGGCAAAAGGATAGGACACTGAAAGATGAACTCCCCAGGTCATTAGGTGCCCAATATGCTACTGGATATCAGTGGAGAAATAACTCCAGAAAAAAATAGAGATGGAGCCAAAGCAAAAACAACACCCAATTGTGGATGTGACTGGTGATGGAAGCAAGGTCTGATGCTGTAAAGAGCAATACTGCATAGAAATCTGGAATGTTAGGTCCATGAAACAAGGCAAATTGAAAGTGGTCCAACAGGAGATGGCAAGAGTGAACATCAACATTTTAGCAATCTGAGAACTAAAATGGACTGGAATGGGTGTATTTAAATCATATGATCATTACATCTACTACTGGGGGCAAGAATCCCTTAGAAGAAAGGGAGTAGCCATCATAGTCAACAAAACAGTCTGAAATGCAGTACTTGGATGCAATCTCAAAAACGACAGAATGATCTCTGTTCGTTTTCAAGGCAAGCCATTCAATATCATGGTAATTCAAGTCTATGCCCTGACCAGTGATGCTGAAGAAGCTGAAATTGAACGGTTCTATGAAGACCTACAAGACTTTTTGGAACTAACACCCAAAAAAGATGTCCTTTTCATTATAGGGGACTGGAATGCAAAAGTAGGAAGTCAAGAAACACCTGGAGTAACAGGCACATTTGGCCTTGGAGTATAGAATGAAGCAGGGCAAAGGCTAATAGACTTGTGCAAAGAGAATGCACTGGTCATAGCAAACACCCTCTTCCAACAACACAAGAAACCACTCTGGACATGACATCACCAGATGGTCAACACTGAAATCAGACTGATTTTATTCTTTGCAGCCAAAGATGGAGTGCTCTACACAGTCAGCAAAAACAAGACCAGGAGCTGACTGTGCCTCACATCATGAACTCCTTATTGCCAAATTCAGACTTAAATTGAAGAAAGTAGGGAAAACCACTAGACCATTCAGGTATGACCTAAATCAAATACCTTACAATTATATAGTGGAAGTGAGAAATAGATTTAAGGGACTAAATCTGATAGAGTGCCTGATGAACTACGGACAGAGCTTCGTGACTTTGTACAGGAGACAGGGATCAAGACCATCCCCATGTAAAAGAAATGCAAAAAAGCAAAATGGCTGTTTGAGGAGGCCTTACAAATAGCTGTGAAAAGAAGAGAAGTGAAAAGCAAAGGAGAAAAGGAAAGATATAATCATTTGAATGTAGAGTCCCAAAGAATAGCAAGGAGAGATAAGAAAGCCTTCCTCAGTGATCAGTGCAAAGAAATAGAGGAAAACAATAGAATGGGAAAGACTAGAGATCTTTTCAAGAAAATTAGAGATACCAAGGGAACATTTCATGCAAAGATGGGCTCAATAAAGGACAGAAATGGTATGGACCTAACAGAAGCAGAAGATATGAAGAAGAGGTGGCAAGAATACACAGAAGAAATGTACAAAAAAAATCTTCACAACCCAGAAAATCACGATGGTGTGATCCCTCACCTACAGCTAGACATCCTAGAGTGTGACATCAAGTGGGCCTTAGGAGGCATCACTACCAACAAAGCTAGTGGAGGTGATGGAATTCCAGTTGAGCTATTTCATCTCCTAAATGATGATGCTGTAAAAGTGTTGCACTCAATATGCCAGCAAATTTGGAAAACTCAGCAGTGGCCACAGGACCAGAAAAGGTCAGTTTTCATTCCAATCCCAAAGAAAGGCAATTCCAAAGAATGCTCAAACCACTGCACAATTGTACTCATCTCACACGCTAGCAAAGTAATGCTCAACATTCTCCAAGCCAGGCTTCAACAATATGTGAACCATGAACTTCCAGATGTTCAAACTGTTTTTAGAACAGGCAGAGGAACCAGAGATCAAATTGCCAACATCTGCTGGATCATCAAAAAAGCAAGAGAGTTCCAGAAAAATATCTATTTCTGCTTTATTGGCTATGACAAATCCTTTGACTGTGTGGATCACCACAAACTGTGGAAAATTCTGAAAGAGATGGGAATACCAGACCACCTCACCTGCCTCTTGAGAAATCTGTATGCAAGTCAGGAAGCAACAGTCAGAACAGGGCATGGAATAACAGACTGGTTCCAAATAGGAAAAGGAGTACATCAAGGCTGTATATTGTCACCCTGCTTATTTAACTTATACGCAGAGTACATCATGAGAAACGCTGGGCTGGATGAAGCACAAGGTGGAATCAAGATTGCTAGGAGAAATATCAGTCACCTCAGATATGAATATGACAGCACCCTTATGGCAGAAAGTGAAGAAGAACTAAAGAACTTCTTGATGAAAGTGAAAGAGGAGAGTGAAAATGTTGGCTTAAAGCTCAACATTCAGAAAACTAAGGTCATGGCATCTGGTCTCATTACTTCATGACAAATAGATGGGGAAACAGTGGAAACAGTGGCAGACTGTATTTTTGGGGGCTCCAAAATCACTGCAGATGGTGACTGCAGCCATGAAATTAAAAGATGCTTACTCCTTGGAAAGAAAGTTATGACCAACCTAGACAGCATATTAAAAAGCAGAGACATTACTTTGCCAACAGTGGTCCATCTAGTCAAGGCTATGGTTTTTCCAGTGGTCATGTATGGATGTGAGAGTTGGACTATAAAGAAAGCTGAATGCTGAAGAATTGATGATTTTTTTTATTTTATTTATTTATTTTTTCCAGTGGGTTTTGTCATACATTGATATGAATCAGCCATGGATTTACATGTATTCCCAATCCCGATCCCCCCTCCCACCTCCCTCTCCACCCGATTCCTCTGGGTCTTCCCAGTGCACCAGGCCCGAGCTCTTGTCTCATGCATCCCACCTGGGCTGGTGATCTGTTTCACCATAGATAGTATACATGCTGTTCTTTTGAAATATCCCACCCTCACATTCTCCCACAAAGTTCAAAAGTCTGTTCTGTATTTCTGTGTCTCTTTTTCTGTTTTGCATATAGGGTTATCGTTATCACCTTTCTAAATTTCATATATATGTGTTAGTATGCTGTAATGTTCTTTATCTTTCTGGCTTACTTCACTCTGTATAATGGGCTCCAG
>NC_057419.1:62328965-62354466 GCF_019320065.1 Cervus canadensis
CTTAAGTCTCCTGCCTCTGGATTTCAGTTTTATTCTTCCTGTAGTCTCAGGACTTCTCCAACTATACAGCCCTGATAAGAAAACTTCTAGGTTAATGGCTAAAAGATTCTCCCCCGTTAGGGACACCCAGAGAGGTTCACAGAGTTACATGAAGAAGAGGAGAGGGAGGAGGGAGATAGAGATGAACAGGAGGAGAAAAAGGGGGACTCAAGAGGAGAGAGACAGATCTACGCAGCTGTCTGTTCCCAGAGTGTTCTCCGTAGCCCAGTCACCTACAAGGATTCACAGAATTGGATTGGAAAGAGAAGGGGAAAGGAGGAAATAGAGGTGTTCTGAGGTAGAAAACAGAGAGTCAAGATTGGGAGAGAATAATCTTCGGTTTAAAAATAGGGCTTCTCTTCTTCTTTTTTTTTTTTTTTTGTAAGGTTATAGTGTATTGAAAATGAAAATTAAGGAGTAGTAGAGGAGTACTAGACAACTTTAAAAGAAATAAGAGAAAAAGAAAAATAGAAAATAGAAGAGAAAAAGGAAAGAAAAAAAAGAAAGAAAAAGAAAAAAAAAGAAAAAAAAAATTTTTTTTTCCCCCTAATTAAAAAATCGTAAAAGTCTGTGGAAATGAAAGTTAAGGAGTAATGGGGGAGTAATAGGGGATTTTAAAGGAAAACAAAAGAGAAGAAAGAAAAAAGAAAAAAAAGAAAAAAAATTAAAAAATTTTAAAAAAAAAGAGAAAAAAGTAAAATTATATCTAGGAGTTTCTCTGGAGCTGTTGCGGTCAGTGTGGGTTCGGCTCAGTTTCAGATAGCTCCTCGTTCCAGCTTACACTTCTCGGTATCTACAGGCCCCTCCGGTGTAGTCAGCGTTTCCTAGAGGGATTTTAATCTGTTGCACCAGTCCCTTCTGAAGCGGTTCCCTTTGTTTATTTGGCTTCTGTTTGCCGGTCTCTTCAGAGCCTCATTTCCGCCCTGACACAGGCGGGCGGAGGTGGACTCTTATTCAGGTAGCTAGTTCCGTCGCTCTGCGGGGCAGGGAGGGGCTTGCGCTGTGGGGACAGGCTTGCGCCGCGGGGATGGGCTGGGGCTGCCGGGAGGGGCTGACGCTGCTTTCTCCGTCTGTGCTGCTCAGGCTCCCGGCTGTTCTATATGGAGCGCGCCCCGCGCTGCGCGAGGTTCCAGCCCTCGGGTGTTCCACAAAAGCGTGGAAGGAAAAGCTGCGCCTGCTCTCTGTGCCTTCCCCATCAGAGCGGTCCAGGCAGCCAGGGGCTTGGTGGGCGCACTCTACCCAGGTGTGGCGCGCCCCCTCCCTTCCGCGGACCCAGACTCAGTTTCCGCTGGCGCCAGTCGGGCGCGCGCGCCTTCCGCCCTCCGCGTCCCCAGCCCCAGTCCCCGCCCGCGCCGGTCGGGTGCCTGCGGCCTGTGTCTCGCGGCGACCTTCCCCTCCCCCCTGCCTCCGGCGGGGCTGGGCCGGTCCGCAGCCTGCGAGCTCCTCTCTGGACCCTCTCGGTCTCTTTGTTCTGCGAACGGCCGGCAGTGTGTTCGGGCCGGTTAATTTACTCTCTCTCTTTTGGTCTCCCACAGTTCAAGTTGGAAACTCACAGAAGTTCCCTCTGATTGTCCTCAGGGCACTCGGGCCGGACCCTACCCCAAGCAATGCCGCCTAAGCGCTCCCGGGACGGATCTCCGTCCTTAGCTCTTTTGTCTCACTTTTTATCTTTTATATTTTGTCCTACCTCCTTTCGAAGACAATGGGCTGCTTTTCTGGGCGCCTGATGACCTCAGCTAGCGATCCGAAGTTGTTTTGCGAAGTTTGCTCTGCGTTCAGTTATTCTTTTGATGAATTTGTAGGAGAGAAAGTGGTCTCCCCGTCCTACTCCTCCGCCATCTTGGCTCCTCCTCCGAATTGATGATTTTTAACTGTGGTGTTGGAGAAGACTCTTGAGAGTCCCTTGGACTGCAAGGAGATCCAGCCAGTCCATCAAAGGAAATCAGTCCTGAATATTCATTGGAAGGACTGATGCTGAAGCTGTACCTCCAATACTTTGGCCACCTGATGCGAGAGCTGACTCATTTGAAACGACCCTGATGCTGGCAAAGAGTGAAGGCAGAAGGAGAAGGGGGTGACAGAGGATGAGCCAGCATCACTGCCTCAATGGACATGAGTTTGAGTTTGAGTAAATTCTGGGTGTTGGTGATGGACAGGAAGGCCTGGCGTGCTGCAGTCCATGGGGTTGCAAAGAGTCAGACACGACTGTGTGACTGAACTGAACTGAACTGAAAGGTCTGTAAATTCCAAATAAATGTCATAGTGGATTTTATAAATTTACAAATAAGTACTCTCAACAAGAACACATTTTAAAATTTTTTCTAGTTTCAACTGAAGGATAATTACAATATTGTGTTGGTTTCTGACATACATTCACATGGATCAGGCCTGATATATGTGTGTCCCCAGTTTATATTAATTCATTTTATATTAACTGTTTCTGATAAGGTAAAGTGATGGGAAAGAAACATATCATTCTAACAATAAACAAAAGAATTGGAAATAGCTATATTATTTTTAGATTGTTAGGAGAATTGAAAAAACACATCAACCTCACTGTCATAACCAGGAGAAGCCTAAGGAGTCATGACTACTAAATGTGAGTCAGTATCCTGGATGGGATCTTGGAATACCAACAGGGCATTAGAGAATAGCTGAGAGAGTATGAATAAAGCATAGACTTTGTTTAATGATTACTATCAATATCAGTATTTTAATGTGATAAATGTACCATACTAGCATAGAATGATAACATTAATAATATGAGAACTGTCACTATTTATAGTAATTCTAAAAATCTAAACACAGTTGTAAAATGTAAAGTTTATTTTTAATAAGCATATTGCTACCATGTTGTTGTACTTTCAGTTATGCTGGGGGTTTCCAGACAGATATTATTTAAGACATAAAATGTAATTGTCTTTAAAAGATTTATTTAAAAAATAGTGTCTGAAAGCTTCACAAATTTGAGGGAATAAAATGAACAACCAAAAAACTACAGACTCAGGGAAGTAAGAGAATTCCAAATAGGATAAACTCAAAATATTCTTTTCCAACACATATGAACTTTGAATTACTGAAAGCTCAAGACCAAGAAAATAATCAAGAAATAAAACACTCAGAAGTGATATGTTATTTAGAGAGGAAAACAGATTCTAGCAATAGTAGATTTTTTTTTGTCTCAAACCATGAAGGACATAAGGAAGTGGTATGTCATTCTTTCAAGTCCAGTTTATTTTGGTGGTTGTACGATGTGATGACTGATTGACATATACATAAAGAAATGATAAACACAATCAAATAAATTAACAGCCATCACCTCATATAATTACCTGTTTTTGTGGTGACAGCACATACAAACTCTTCCTTGCAATGTCAAGTATTATTAAATTCAATCACAATGCTGTACATTAGATTACCAGAAATTATTCATCTTGTAACTAAGAGATTGTGTCCTTGACCAATATTTTTTGAGTTCTTTAGCAAAGAATCCATAACCCTAAATTTTACATTCTTTTTTTAAAAAATTATTTATTTTTAATAAGGATAATTGCTTTACAGTATTGCATTGGTTTCCATAACACATCAACATGAATCAGCCATACTGTCTCTCTTACTTTACCATGTCCAATTTACCTTGATTCCTGGATCTAACATTCCAGGTTTCTAAGCAAAATTGTTCGTTACAACATAGGACTAAGTTCACCAACAGACACATCCACAACTGAGTGTCATTTCTGCTTTGACCCAGCCACTTTATGCTTCCTGTAGCTATTAGTAATTGCCCTCCATTCTTCCCCAGTATCATAATGGACACTTTCTGACATGGGGGCTCATCTTCTAGGGTCATATCTTTTCCCCTTTCCTTACTGTTCATGGGGTTCTCTCAGCAGGAATACTGGAGTGGATTCCCATTTCCTCCTCCAGTGGACCACGTTTTTTCAGAACTCTTCACTATGACCCATCTATCTAGGGGGGCCCTGAATAGCATGGCTCATAACTTCATTGAATTGCACATGCCCCTTCTCCACGACAAGGCTGTGGTCCATGAAGGGGATAGTTTAGCCTCGGCAAGTTGATTTTCCAGACAAATGCAGAAAGAAAGGAAGGAAAGGAAGGAAAAAGGAAAGAATATAATTACATTTAAATCACAATTTAAAACTGGGAAAGAATGAATGAAGAAGAGATACAATGCACCAGACAAAGAAGGGTATATTTTATTGCAGAAGAACACAATTTCCTGTGATGGTATAACACTTGTGATTCTGACAGACACAAATTAGCAGTATGAGACTTGCCATGGCCTCTCTCAGGGCATGATAGATCAAGCACACACAATTAATAACAACATAGAGGAACAAAATAAATAACAAATAAGATAGATTTAAGTGATGCATATGATACTCAGCACCTACACGAAGATAACAGACTATATTCTGATAAATATGAAGTCGGTTGCAAGGACAGTGTGCCTGCTGAGAGTAACTAAAAGCTCAGGGGATACATAAAGGAAAAAAATTAAATCAGCTTGGTTCAAAGAGGATGCTGAGGAATTACTCTGTGCAATTACCGGATCTCTTAGGAGAAGACAGGACCGGCAGAGCAAGCCTACAACTGAAAACAGCTTCTATCCAGAGTTGTTTACATAAAAGTAAACAGCTATAAAAGTGAGCTGTCCTTTAAGTCTCAGAGCTAACCAAAAGCCACCCCTCATTTTAGCTGAGACCCCAACAACTTACACCCTCTGTGTCAGGTGACTGAACCATAAATAAATCAGCTCCCATTTCACTTTCCATCATTTATCTGTGAGGGCTTGCCTGATTGCTGAGATAGTAAAGAATCTGCCTGCAATTAAGACCTGGGTTCAATCCCTGAGCTGGGATGATCCCCTGGAGAAGGGCATGGGTACCCACTCCAGTATTCTTGCCTGGAGAAATCCATGGACAGAGAAGCCTGGTGGGCCACAGTCCATGGGGGCACAAAGAGTCTTTCACTTTCACATCTATCTTGGTGCAAATGATAAAGTGCATTAAACTGGGTGGAAACAGAGATGTAACACCATTTTAGGTAGTGTGATGCAATCTCCTACTGTCCTGCTGTATCCCACTGGAAAATGAACATATCCCCTTCATAGCCATCTGGATGATGTGTGGCAGTATCACAGTGCTTGTGTTCAAGTAACTGTTATTTTACTTAATACTGGGCCCAAAGTACCCAAGCAGTGATGCTGGCAACTTTGATATTCTCTTCTTGTGCCTAATTTATAAATTAAACATTGGCATATGTATTTATGTACAGGAAAAAACATAGTATATATGTAGAGTTCAGTACTGTTTGCAGTTTCAGGCTTCCACTGGGCTTGAAAGTTGATAAGTATATGATCAGGCCTCTCAAGATGGCTGTTGTCTTGCTCTCTGTCCATCCCTTGCTTGATCAGTGTCTGCTTCACTTATACCCTACTCACATGACTGACCTTCCCACATACTTGCCCCAGGCCCCAGCTACTGATGAGTGTTCTTATCAGTGGGGCAGTGAGGGTCATGCTCCTCCGCTAGTTTCTCTGGTAACCAATGAGCCAACCTGACATCAATTGCCTATAACTGGCCATCTTCCTTTCCCCAGAGCGAAGGCTGCAGCCACATCCAGTCCACCATCCACAACACACAGTGAGGTGTCGCTCCATGACCTTGCTTCAGACATGTAAGATCCCCCCATGTCCATTAAACCACTGATGTCTCTGTCTTGGACTCTGGGGTCTTTCTTTGGCTTTGAAGTTGGGCAAGCACAGGCCTTGTAGGGCTGCAGGGTGCAGCTGAACAGTAAGAGAGTCAGTCTTAAAAATTCTCATCAAAAGAAAACATATTTTGGAACTATGAATGGTAACAGATGTTAAATAGAGTTACCGTGGTGATCATTCTTAAATACATAGAAATATCAAAACATTATGTCATACACCTAAAACTAGTTATGTTGTATATTAATTATATCTCAATAACAATAAATTTTTGAAAATAAAATAAGAATAGCAGATAATGAACTATCATCCATCTTGAGAAGTTAAAATATAAGAGGATAAATGCAAAGAGATCAAAGAATCATTAAAACCAAAATAATGAAAGTGAAAACACACATACAAGAGAGCATTTTGACACAACATTGTATAGCCACTAAAATGGACATGCCTCTGGTCAGACTTCAAGGGAAAAATGAATAAAGGTAAAATTTATTAACACCAGGATTCAAATAAGATGACATTTCTAGAGACCTTTATGCCAAATATGAAAATGAAGCAGAAGTGGGAAATACAACTTAATAAAATACAACTGTTATTTTACCCACAGTAAAATACAACTTGGGGGCTTCCCTGGTGGCTCAGGGGTAAAGAATGCACCTGTCAATGCAGGAGACAAGGGTTTGATTCCTGAGTCTGAAAGATCGCCTGGAGAAGGAAATGACAACCCACTCCAGTACTCTTGTCTTGAAAATCCTATGGACAGAGAGGCCTGGCAGGCTACAGTCCCTGGAGGGTGTGGTCACAAAAGGGTTGAACTCAACTTAGTGACTAAACAACAGCAACAAAAACAGAAATATAACTTAATAAAACTTAGAGGAGATATTAAAAAACATGATTTGAAAAGATGCTCAACATCACTCATTATCAGAGAAATGCAAATCAAAACCACAATGAGGTACCATTACACGCCAGTCAGGATGGCTGCTATCCAAAAGTCTACAAGCAATAAATGCTGGAGAGGGTGTGGAGAAAAGGGAACCCTCTTACACTGTTGGTGGGAATGCAAACTAGTCCAGCCGCTATGGAGAACAGTGTGGAGATTTCTTAAAAAACTGGAAATAGAACTGCCATATGACCCAGCAATCCCACTTCTGGGCATACACACTGAGGAAACCAGATCTGAAAGAGACACGTGCACCCCAATGTTCATCGCAGCACTGTTTATAATAGCCAGGACATGGAAGCAACCTAGATGCCCATCAGCAGACGAATGGATAAGGAAGCTGTGGTACATATACACCATGGAATATTACTCAGCCGTTAAAAAGAATTCATTTGAACCAGTTCTAATGAGATGGATGAAACTGGAGCCCATTATACAGAGTGAAGTAAGCCAGAAAGATAAAGAACATTACAGCATACTAACACATATATATGGAATTTAGAAAGATGGTAACGACAACACTATATGCAAAACAGAAAAAGAGACACAGAAGTACAGAACTGTCTTTTGAACTCTGTGGGAGAAGGTGAGGGTGGGATGTTTCGAAAGAACAGCATGTATATTATCTATGGTGAAACAGTTCACCAGCCCAGGTGGGATGCATGAGACAAGTGCTCGGGCCTGGTGCACTGGGAAGACCCAGAGGAATCGAGTGGAGAGGGAGGTGGGAGGGGGGATCGGGATGGGGAATACGTGTAAATCTATGGCTGATTCATATCAATGTATGACAAAACCCACTGAAAAAATAAATAAATAAATAAAGGAAAAAAACCCAAACAAAAAAAAAAAAAAAACATGATTTGAACTAAAATATGAAACAGATGGAATAAAGTATTTCCACTAATGACCTCTAAGCTCAAATAGCTTCATAAATGAGTTATGTTAATATTTAAATAAGAGATAATTCCAATATTACATAACCTTTTTAGAGAATAGAGATAGAGGATACACTACCCTCTTGCATTTTCTGTAGCATTACATTGGTACAAAAACTAGATGGGGTACTTTCAGAAGTTTAAATTACAAACCTTTTTTTCATAAAAGTAGATGACAACATCCTAAGCAACAAACAAACAAAAAATAAATAAATAAATAAAAGCCCGGCAATATATAGAAAAGAGACGATATCGTGACAAAGCTGCTTTTATCCCAGGAAAGCAAGATTGATTTAACATTTGAAAATAAGTTAGGGTAGTCCATCACATTAACAGATGATGGAGAAGGGAAATCTAAACATGATCTCCTCAACAGATGCAGAAACATATCTTCTTAAAACTCATCATTCGTTCATGCTGAAACAACTGTTAGAAAAAGAGATGTAGAAGAGAATCTCCAAAGATATTTTTGGTATAAGTTTGGAGTGAACAGGGTCTTTCTAGGCATGTTACAAAGAGAATTCACAAAAGAAAAAGATTGTCTTGATAAATTTTGGTACAACAAGACTGAAAAGAGATTACAAATTTATATATCAAGTTAAAACTCAAAGGCCAAGTTTAAAAAATATTTGCTATCTATATCACAGACAGTGGATGGACTAATTTCCCAAATAAGACAATCTTTCATTCAACCATTTAAAAAAAAGGAACAAAGACCACTCTATTGTTTGTGATAACAACAGCTAATGTAACAGAGGAACTCCCAAAACTAATGGCCTTGCACCCAAGAAATGTTTCTTTCCCACGTAAAATTCAAGTGGAAGCAGGCTTGGGAGCCTTGGCTTTGCTTTCGGAACTTACTCAGGGATCAACCCACAGAAGAATCTCTGCCAGCATCAGCATTTGGCTGCATTGACCACTCTGCTTTGAATCTTCTGCCAGCGCATGGGGAAAGAAGGAGAATAGGAGAATTCAAAGGAGGCTTTTAGGAGTCATCTGGTCAATGTACATCACTTAGATCCACTTTCCCTTGGCCAGGACACAGTCCACGGGCCCAAGTTAGGTGCTGTAGGGCTGGGAAACTCCAGCAGGTAAAGGAACAGGTTTAAGGAACAGCTATTCAGTTCTGCTACTGGTGTGACAAATACATTTATGGGAGGGAAAATACATAATGCCTCTAAATGTGTTTTTAAAATCCCCAGCCTAGTTCATAATAAGGCTAATGGGTATGTTAACTACTATAACCGATCACTCATTACTTACCATATTGCCCAATATCCAAGTATTTGAAACACACAGTTTTGGTGAGGATGTGGGGAAACAGAAATACTCCTGCATTGTTAGTGCTGGTGTGAATTGATACAATACCTGGAGAGGGCATATCTGTCAAAATCATGTGTGCATTTACCCTTTGGTCCAGAAATCCTACTCCTATGAATTTAGCCATTGGATGTACTTGCATGTGTGGCATGATAACATATGTAAGCTTATTCAACTTACATAGCTTTGTCTGTGATGACATGAGATTGGAAAAACCAGATGTGTCCATCAGTAGCAGAATTGTAAATAAAAGTAAGTACATCGATGTAAAAGGATATCATGGAGCTATTTAAGAAAAATAGAATGTTACTTAAGTTTACAATCTGCAACTACACTCAATGGGTCCAATCCTGATTCTTCCCACTTTTAGCCATATTACCCTTGACAAGTTGTTCACATTCTGTATGCTTTAATTTCTTCATCAATAAAAGAGGATAATCTTTAATACCTCATTGGGCATAGTGAGGGTTAAACCAACAGGTTTAAAGCACTTAACGCAATGGCATGTCAGGCATCTATAACTTTTGCTTCATTATGATCACGCAGAAAGACCCCCAAAATATGTTGGAAATGGAAAAATTTAGGCCCAGAACACTCGCTATTTGGTATTTAACCATTTGTATATAAAGAGGAGTGGTTGAAATACACCTATACGCTTGCACATGCCTAACATAAAAGGAAGGCTACATAAGAACCTGTTGGGAAAGGGTTGCCTTTGTGGAGGATACCTGTATGATCCAACAACTGGGGCAAGAGACATACTTTTGACTGAATGTTTGCAACTTTTGAATTTTATATCATGTGTGTATACCACCCAGTCATCGATTTTCTCTTTAAGGCAGGAGGAAAAGAAAAGTAATTACACAAGATTTGGAGCTATGCAATCTGAATTTGTGACCTTCTCTGCCACGCCAGTCCAGCTATTTAAGGAGGGGCTTGGTGCACAATGAAAATGCAGGGTTTCTCACTGAAAAACCTGTGCAAAGCTTTCCCCCACGTTCTCCCAAGTCTTCTTTTGACTTGCCATTGTGTTTTGCATTTGCTGTGTTATGCAGTTAAGGTCCTCACAGGTGTCTGTGTCTCTCCAAGCCCTGGACATGGCACTCTCCACCCTGGCCCTTCCTGTGCCCACACCCACCATGTGTGTCATTAGTGAACTTCTCTGGGGCATCAATCTCTTCATCAGCAAAATGGAGGTTTAAAAATAAAAACACGAAACTGCTTACCTTTCTGTGAAGCTTCAGTGAGATTTTATGTGTAAAGTGCTTAGCATGTTACCTGAAACCATGCCACAAATCCTTACATGTTGAATATAATTATTCCATTAGTGGTTGGTTGGTTTAGTCACCAAGTCATGTCTGACTCTTGCGACCCCATGGACTGTAGCCTGCCAGGCTCCTCTGTCCATGGGGTATTAACGAGACTATAATTTGTTATGTTATAAACAATGAATAGGTATGGTATCAGAATTCTAATTGTTAAATACTTTATTAAAATATTAGAAGGTATATATACATGATATAATAAGCACATGCAAACATCACACCTGATAGAACCATCGACCCCTGCAGATTAAACCAGAGTTTCCTCCTACAGTTTTGGTTGGAGTAATGTGTCCCATTCCACCCCCTAAAGCTGTCAGCTATTCACCCATCTGCAGACAATATCAGCAAGCTCAGAACAAGGCATCCAACTATCATGAATCCATTTGGGGAAAATTGGTCGTGATGAGACACATGTGGTTCACAGAAGCTGGATCAAGTAACTGAGTTCCCATGGCAACCAAGGATCTCAAGGAACTCCGTCTCCCATGGAAAATGCAAGGTGAGGTTTCTCTAAGAAGTAGGCCTGGAAGTTGCTTGGAGGGTTTGGTGCCTCTCTTCTGGGTCCTGTCCAATTTATACCAGGCCCTCAAAAACACCTCTTGGGGTGCACTTGCATGCCTCGTGGAGCACCAGTGCCCAGGGGTTCAGGCATTTTCCGTGTCCCCAGCCCAGGACACCATCTTCCTTGTCTCCACCTGTCCTTCCTTCTTCATGGGGTTGGGTGCTTCTCCTTTTCACTTAGCAAGGTGCCACTGTCTCTGTACATACTCTCTCACTGGGGTTATCCTGGGGTGTGTTACATTACCTGGCCCCATTAATAGGGTGACCAGGTGGGGCAATAGCTACAGGGGAGTGTGGGGGGTCAACACAGGAGGAATTATAGCAGGTTTGTAGCCTGATGGGAATGGTCAGACATGGTCTAAATCCATGACTCAGTGTTAGTTTTCTCCATGTAATGAGCAGGTTCTCCAAATGTTGGCCTGTTCAACAACACAGTGCTGGGAATGGAAATCTCCTATGGGCCCTGAGTGTTCCTTTGTGGTTTTGCTGGGTGTGCCAAGAGTATAAAGCCCTAACTGCTCTTAACCAGGGAGATTTCTCTGGGTTTTATTTGTCCTGAGGATATGAGGGATGAGATAACACCTCCCTCAGGAAGCAGGGGTACTTCTGCTCACTACAAAAACAGGAAATCTCCCAAATTCTCGGGTCCATTTGTGTATCACAACCCTCTGCACGTGTAAGCATCCACGTCTACCTTCCTTGCCCCCAGGGGACTTTGGGCATATGCAGCACTGGTTCAAACCTCATGTTCTGCCTCTGCTGCCAGTGGAAATCTCTTTGTCTCACCCAGGAGTCTTATGTCAGGATCTGCCAATCTGTAGCAAATTAACTCATGAATTTGCAAGTAGCATAAAATCTCAGACCCTCCACAGTCTTGAACACACAGATTGAAATACACCACTCTTCCACTTCTCTTTGCTTTAAGAGAACCTCTCAAGGTTCTTGTGCCCCTTTCCTCCACAACTCTCTGCTCTTTAGTCACGTGAAGGAAAAAAGCAGGTGCTTCTGTGTGCCACTCGTCTGATGGTTAGACATAGGCCTCAGTGCTGCTGATAACAGGTCCTGCTACTGATGGTTAAACCCTGTTATTCTCCCATTGGACATAAACAACCAAATCACCCAACCCAAACTAAAATCCCATAATATATCTTTTCTAACATGATCTTCCTGACACACATTCAAGGTTCCACAAGTCATTCACTTTTTTACTGCAATTAGTGATAAATACCACTTATTTAACCCCCTAAATATTCCTGGTGTCTTTGGTTAGATGGCATTGACTACTTCAGTGTCAGTAGTTCTTTCAGGTTATCAAACATGCCAATTTCTTTCCTGCCATGGAGGCTTTGCACATACTGTTCTATCTGCCTAGGACACTATTCTCCTAAATCTTTATCCTTAGTAATGCCTCTGCAATTTTAGTATATTTTAGAACTAGGTGTCAAACATTTGCCATGTGTCAAGCAATGTGTCAGTTACAAGGAATATAATGGTGAGCAAAGCCAGATATCCTATATCTCCTTTTGCTTACAACTAAGCAGATAAGATAAAATTTATTTCAATATCATAGTAATGAATGTATAATTCAAATGACTTAATTGCTCTGATGATAAGCACACTTCTTGTGGGTTCAGATAAAAGAACTTAATCTAGACTTGTGGGTAAGGATGACTGAGGTGCAGTAAAGCTGAAATATGAAAGATAAAGAGTATGTTAATTAATGGCTTAACAGTCCCGACTATAGGTATAGCATGTAGAAAACCTTATGACCACAGTAATTGCAACAGGTTTAAGGAGCTGAAGAGGGTTTATATAATTGGAGCACAGAGAACAAGTAGGAGAGTGTTGTGAGATCAGGATGCAAAAGCAGTAATGGCTGAGTATAGTGGTTTGTATAATAGGAATCCTTGCATTTGGCCCTCAGCTCTCTCATTGTGTATCAGGCGGTAAGTTACTGAACCCCTCTGTGCCTTACCTGTATTAGACACATGATTAAAAACTGCCTTATAGGATTTTTATGAGAATTCAGTGGCCTAATGCCTGTAAGGCACGTAGGACCATGAAAACCAATTATAGATGAATGTTACCAATTCAGTGAATGTTAAATGTTATTATTTTGACTATGGTGATTAGGCAAGAATGACAGGGCTAGGACTATAGTGAGATAATAGCAGTGCAAAGTTAAAAGAGGCACCCTAACTTATACTTGGAGTACTCTGAGTTTGAGCATTCCTTTACATTTTGTGTTCTAGGTGCCTGTTTTATACCACTTATTCCTGGATTTTAGAGATAGATCAGACCACTTTCAGACCATGTTAAATATTTGGTTTTCCTCCTAAGAACTAGGGAGATTTTACAGAGTTTTAACCAAGTAGAGTGAATAGGGACTGTATGTGACATGCTCTAATGTTTGTTTTGAAAATATCATTTGGTTATTTTGGATATTCAATCCAAAAATATGGATTGGAAGGAATCCAGTGTCAATGTGAATAGTGGCAATTAGGAAGCAGTTTAAATAGTGAAAGAATGACATGATGAGAACTTGGATAAGAATAGTGTAGTGGAGTAAGAAAAATATGGACAACTTTGATAAATATTTAGGCATAAACTCTATAGGACTTGGCAATGTATAGCATACATGTGAAAGGCAAGGGCAGAAAGGGTGACAAAGGTGATGCCTAGGTTTCTGATGTATGTAAATCATAGACTGTGAGATGATAACATTGAAAGAGGTGAGGAAACCACCTGTAAGGAAACCAAACTTAGAAGGAAGAGCACATGTGGTCTTGTGGAGTTTGAGGTGCCTTTGAGACACTCAGTATATTAAATAGAAAGTTGATTATTCTAGTCTGGTGGTCTGTTGGCAGTGTGGGATGAGAAATAAATGTCCTTTATAGCATACAGATGGTGATTAAAGACAAGGGTATGATTGGCATTACCTTAGGGAGCACTTGGAATGACAATGGAAGTCCTTAGAGCCAAGCCCCCCAAAATTCAAACATTTAATGGCTAAGTGAAGGAGGGTGACCTTATAAAGCAGATAGATAAATGGCCAGAAAGGTAAGAAGGACATCAGGAAATCAGAGACACTAAAATCAAAAGAAAAGACTGTTTTTAAGGAGGAAAGAACGGTCCACGGTATCAGAGGAGGGAAGAAGGACAAGGAATTGAATGAAGATTGGAAAATTTTCACTGTCTAAACAACCCAGAGGTGATTAATCAATTATTATTAATATTATATTAATATATGTAATATTAATATAATATTAAGTAGTGAGAGTTATTGTAGGGAATGATGGAGTGAAAGATGTGAGCTTAGAGGTAAGAAGTAGGTGTAATAATGACAACAGACCCATTTCTTTCAACACATCTGATTGTGGAAGGAGGGATAACAGGCACCTTTTAGGGGTTTCATAAGTTTAGTGAAGGGTGATTAGAAAAAAAGAATTTGGCAAACTTAAAATTTCAACATTTTATTAAGTGTTTACTCTAGTGCCAGGCATTGCGTTAAGTGCTTTATGTACCTTATGATATTTAATATTTACAACAATCTAATGGTTATCTGGAGGAGGGCATGGCGACCCACTCCAGTATTCTTGCCTGGAGAATCTCATGGATGCAGGTGCCTGGCAGGCCACAGTCCATAGGGTCGCAGAAAGTCAGACACAACTGAAGTAACTTAGCATGCACGCAATGGTAATTTAATCTTACTATCTCCATTCTGCAAATGAAAAAGCATAGGCTTGGAGTTATTAAGTGCCTAAAGCCACACTGTATCTCAGTGGCAAGGCAAGATGCTAAAGCCAGTATGACACCAAATCCTATGCACTTAACCACTGTAGTAATCCATATCTTTTCCACTGAATTTCATATGTGCCTCCTTGATTCCTTCAATTCTGCCTATCCTTCCTCTACTTTAGCTGTATAAGAAGTTTGAGGTAACCAAAGGAATACAGAGAAAGCTAGACCTACCAACTTTCTAGAGGGACACTGAAAGTTCTTTGAATTGAGGGTAGTGGGAAGGAGGGGCAACATTTCTGATGGTGTCTCTGCACTTTCAGGCTTGGGATGGTGACGTGCCACGCTCTGCAGCAGATTTTTTTTTTTAAACAAGGGGTGGAGGAGGGCTATTTGTCCAGAGATAGTGTATCTTGAGGGGAGGGGAGCAGAGAGGACAGATGCTTGGAAATTTTTTCTGGCTGCTCTACCTAACTCCTGAGGTGTGGTTGCCATGCCCAGGGACATAATCAGATACACTTCAATCAGTTCAGTTCAGTTCAGTCACTCAGTCATGTCCAACTCTTCATGACCCCATGGACTGCAGCAAGCCAGACCTACCTATCCATCACCAACTCCTGGAGCTTATTCAAACTCATGTCCATTGAGTTGGTGATGCCATACAACAATCTCATCCTCTGTTGTGCCCTTCTCCTCCTGACCTCAATCTTTCCAGGCATCAGGGTCTTTTCAAATGAGTCAGCTCTTCATATCAGGTGGCTAAAGTATTGGAGTTTCAGTTCAACATCAGTCTTTCCAATGAACACTCAGGACTGATCTCTTTTAGAATGGACTGGTTGGATCTCCTTGCAGTCCAAGGGACTCTCAAGAGTCTTCTCCAACACCACAGGTCAAAAGCATCAATTTTTCAGCGCTCAGCTTTCTTCACAGTCCAACTCTCACATCCATACATGACCACTGGAAAAACCATAGCCTTGACCAGACGGACCTTTGTTGTCAAAGTAATGTCTCTGCTTTTTAATATGCTGTCTAGGTTGGTCATAACTTTCCTTCCAAGGAGTAAGCATCTTTCAATTTCATGGCTGCAATCACCATCTGCAGCGATTTTGGAGTCCAAAAATAGATAAATAAATAAATAAAGTCTGCCACTGTTTCTATTGTTTCCCCATCTATTTCCCATGAAGTGATGGGACCAGATGCCATGATCTTAGTTTTCTGAATGTTGAGCTTTAAACCAACTTTTTCACTCTCTTCTTTCACTTTCATCAAGAGGCTCTTTAGTTCCTCTTCACTCTCTGCCATAAGGGTGGTGTTATCTGCATATCTGAGGTTATTGATATTTCTCATGGCAATCTTGATTCCAGCTTGTGCTTCTTCCAGCCCAGCGTTTCTCATGATGTACTCTGCATATATGTTAAATAAGCACGGTGACAATATACAGCCTTGAGCTACTCCTTTTCTTATTTGGAACCAGTCTGTTGTTCCATGTCCAGTTCTAACTGTTGCTTCCTGACCTGCATATAGGTTTCTCAAGAGGTGGGTCAGGTGGTCTGGTAGTCCCATCTCTTTCAGAATTTTCCACAGTTTATTGTGATCCACACAGTCAAAGGCTTTGGCATAGTCAATAAAGCAGAAATAGATGTTTTCCTGGAACTCTTTTGCTTTTCAATGATGTAGCAGATGTTGGCAATTTGATCTCTGGTTCCTCTGCCTTTTCTAAAACCAGCTTGAACATATGGAATTTCATGGTTCACGTATTGCTGAAGCTTGGCTTGGAGAATTTTGAGCATTACTTTACTAGCGTGTGAGATGAGTGCAATTGTGTGGTAGTTTGAGCATTCTTTGGGATTGCCTTTCTTTGGGATTGGAATGAGTTGGTGCTAATTACAGGCTTTTAATCTATTGCACTTGTCACTTCCAAGGCGGTTCCCTCTGTTTGTTTTAGCTTCTTCTGCTTGCTGGTCTCTTCAGTGTCTCATTTCCGGCCTGACACAAGGGGGCGGTGGTGGTCACTTTTTTAGGCTCCCTTGTTCAGTCGTGCTGTGGGGAGGGAGGAACACTGCAAACAAATATCACTGGCGTGTGCTCGCAGTGTCTCGGCCACACTGGGTTTGCCCCCACTCATGGCGTGTGTGCTTTCCCAGTCTACACTGCTTAGGCTCTAGGTTGCTCTGCTGGTAACTGTCTGAGGCAGGCCCTGAGTTGTATGCACTTCCCAGGTCTAAGTGGCTCAGGTTCAGGTTCTCGGATACTCCACAGAGGTGCAGACTTGGTTGGGCCTGCGTTTTGTGCCCTTCCCAGGTCCGGGCAGCTCAGGTGACCAGGTGTTTGGTGAGCACGGTCACCCCCAGGTAGGGGCTGCGCCTTATCACTCCCCTGTCCCTGCTGCTCGGTTTTCTGGGTGTACAACCGGCATGCCTTCTCAGGTGTGCCGTGTGTCTCTTCTGGGGAGCTGATCTCTGGCTGTGACCCTCCCGGCTGATGTCGACCGTCCAGAATCCCAAGAAGTCTTGGTTAGCAACAAAGCCTGCTTGCAGTTTGGTAGAGGATGCCTCTCTGGGGCTGTGATTGCCCCCTTCCGGCTCTGACTGCCCTCGCCTGCCTGTCTCCAGCGGGGGATGGGCCAGCTCGCAGCCGGCTAGCTCTTCTCAGTCCTTTGTTCTGTGAGCTGGCCTGGCAGTGTCTTAGGTTAGGGCTTTTCACGGGATAGCTATCCCACAGTCTGGGTTCCTATCTCAAGTTAGTTCTCTCAGATTGCCCTCGGGGCATTCAGGACCGGTCCTTACCTAAGCAATGCAACCTGCGCCTCCCTGTCCAGCCCCCGCTTGCTAGTGGCGGATGCGAGTGTCTGCACTGCTTCTCCGCTAGGAGTTGCCATTAGGCACGTAATCTGTGGGGTTTAATTATTTATTTATTTTTCCTCCCGGTTATGTTGCCCTCTGAGGTTCCAAGGCTCACCACAGACTCGCCAGTGAGAGGGTTTCCTGGTGTTTGGAAACTTCTCTCTTTTTAAAGACTCCTTTCCCGGGATGGATCTTCATCCCTACCTCTTTTGCCTCTCTTTTTATCTTTTATATTTTTTCCTACCTCCTTTTGAAGACAATGGGCTGCCTTTCTGGGTGCCTGATGTCCTCTGCCAGCATTCAGAAGTTGTTTTGTGGAATTTACTCAGCGTTCAAATGTTCTTTCCATGAATTTGTGGGGGAGAAAGTGGTCTCCCATCCTATTCCTCCCCCATCTTAGGACCGCCGCCGGGTTCCTATTTTTAAAAGGAGGTTTCTAAAATGGATCTTTCAGTGTCCTTTCATCCTACGCTTAGCCTCAACTTTAGTAAGTTCTGAGGGCTCATCTGTCTCTGACTTCATATTATCTTACAGCCAGGAGGGAACATTCATATTGGTTGAGAATAATATTTGTGTCTCTTTTAGTCACTCCTCTATCTCTAACACCTTGAACAGCTCTAATTTTATTAAATAAACGAAATGATAGTTGAAATAGTGACACACATATGTTTAAAGTGTAATAACATGATTTATTGAGTGCTTGTTATGTGTCAAGCACTGTTTTACATGTATTCATTCATTATGGTATGTGATATGAGAAAAAGGTTCCTAGTACTTTAACAAGGCGACCTGACCTAGTTTGAGGGGTCAGCGAAGATCTCCCAAAGGAAAGCCTTCTTGTGCTGTGATTTGAAAGAAAAGTAGGCTTTGACTAGTTGAAAAAGGGAGTGGAGATGGAGATCATTCTAGACACAACATGACAGAAATAACAGCATTTATTTATGTCCTAATGAAGGGGGGCGACCTCGACCAACTTGGGAGATTGAAAGAAGGCTTGTGTGGTTTGGTCATGTAGTGCTTATAGGTCACATTATGGAGTCTGGTATTTTTGTCTAAGAGCAGTCAAGAAAAAGAATGGATATGTGAGTAACTAAATCACTTTGCTATATACCTGAAACTGACACAACATTGTAAATCAACTATGTGCTTAGTGCTCAGTCATGTAGAACTCTTTGCAACTCCATGAACTGTAGCCTACCAGGCTCCTCTGTCCATTTTTCCAGGCAAGGCTACTGGAGTGTGTCACCATTTTCTTCTCTAGTAAATCAACTATACTCCAATATAAAATAAAATTTTAAAGAAAGAAATTTAAATTAAGAGTTAAATAGAAGTTTGCAGGAAATTCTGTCAACACTATAAATAACAGATGGAAGGGCAGGGCTGATGTGACTAGGTCAATAAGGAGAATATTGTGGTACTTTAGGTATGGCATGATGGTCATATGTATAAGAGCAGTGATAGTAGAGATGAAGAAAAAGTGGAGAGGTTTAAGAGGTATTTAGGAGCTAAAGTCAGCAGAACTTAATGTTGGAGAGGATGTCAGAGATGACTTCCAGGCTTGTACAACTGGATAGATGGTGATACCATCTACTCACTATCTGCTAATACTGAGCACTAAGTGGAAGATATGGTTAGCTTCTGTAAGTGAGAGGAAAGGAGATCAGGTATTTGAGGAGGTTTTAAGTTTGAAATGGCCATTATAAGTAGAGAGAGAGATGATTACAAAAATACAGTAAATTTACTGGACACTCCCTAGAGTTTAGTTGAGGTTGATATCTATAATTGTAGGTAGTACTGGTCTCTCTGCTCATTTGATTTTTTTTTACCAGCAGTCTACTGCTTCTTGACTGCAGGCCTGGGTTCATCCAGACTTTGATATGGGAAAGATTCTGAGTTGGGTAACTGAGTAATGCAAGAGCCCTTTAATGAAAAATTGAACAAGAAGTGTGCACACATTTGCAGGTGAAGGGAACACATTGAGATTAGGTCTGAGCTTGAGGTCCTTGTGAAAACATCCACGATGACATTTTAGTCTGGTGGTCTAGCTACAGACCAGAAATACACATTTTGGAGTCATCTCAACTATCAATATTAAATGAAGCAATTTGAATTAATAAATCCATGGATGTAGGATGTAGGAAATATAGAATATAGAGAGCTGATGACCAAGAAAGGGACTTAGGGAATAGTAGGAGACCAAAAACAGAAGTTTCACTGGCATAGGAAAGTAACCAGGAGAAGAAGTAGAGACACAGACTCAAAGGAGGGGGTGTTGATGCTACAGAGATGTAAGGTCAGATGAGAATTGAGATAGGAGTCTTTTGGGATTCATTAATTAGGACATCCTTGTTACCTTATTGAAAGCTGTGACAGTTGGGGCAGCTGGAGGCTCTTAGGGAATGAAGCCAGGCTGAATTAAATTGAAGATTGAGGAAGGGAAGTCTTTTTGTTTGATGGTACTTCATTTGAAAGGAAACGAGGAGGGGAGTTTGGTAATTAAAGAGGGGATGCAAGACAAGGTTATTTAGGATGGGGGATACTGGAATACATTGTTTAGAATGAAGAGAAGGAGGCATTGGAAAGGGAGAAAGTGAAAATGCAAGAGAGAGAGAATTAGACAATTTTTATTCTTCTAATCCTGTATTCTTAGAACAGTCCTCCAAACAAGGTAGTATTATCCCTGTTTTGCAAACAGGAGGCAACTGAGTAATTTCAGTCACTTTTCCGTGATCACACAGCTAGTGGCTAGGAAATGGGAGTCAGCACTTGAACCCAGTTATAACTCCAAAATGATCGCACTCACCACAATATCAAGTAAAAAAAGCCTTGAACATTTTTCTCTCTTATAACAAAAAAGTTAATGTAGTAGCCTCAGTACACCTCTTAAAAATTTACTTTTAAAAGAAAACTCTCACCATTCTGGCAAGCAATATAAGGTTCACCTTTTCTGGAATGTCAGTTAATAACAGACATTCAGCTGGATGTTTCATGTTAGGCATTTAATTTAATTTTCACAACATCTTGGTAACACAGGGGTAATTTATTGTTCAGTTGCTTAGTCGTATCCAACTCTGTGATACCATGGTCTGCAGCAGGGTAGGCTCCCCTGTCCTCCACTATCTCCCTGAGTTTGTGCATATTCACGTCCATTGAGTTGGTGATGCTATCCAACCATCTCATCCTCTACCGCCCCCTTCTCCTTTTGCCTTCAATCTTTCCCAGAATCAGGGTCTTTTCCAATGAGTCAGTTCTTTGCATCAGGTGACCGAAATATTGGCACTTTCGCTTCAGCATCAGGCCTTCCAAAGAATATGCAGGGTTGATTTCCTTAGGATTGAATGATTTGATCTCCTTCTGTCCAAGGGACTCTCAAGAGTCTTCTCCAGCACCACATTTTGAAAGCATCAGTTCTTCAGCACTCAGCCTTCTTTATGATCCAACTCTCACATTCATACATGACTACTGGAAAAAACATAGCTTTATCTATACAGATCTTTCTTGGCAAAGTGATGTCTCTGCTTTTTAATATGCTGTCTAGGTTTACCGTAGCTTTCCCTCCAAGGAGCAAGCATCTTAATTTCATGGCTGCAGTCACCGTCCACAGTGATTTTGGAGGCAAGAATATAAAATCTGTCACTGTTTCCACTTTTCCAACTTCTATTTGCCATGAAGTGACTGGACTGGGTGCCATGATCTTAGTTTTTTGGATGTTGGATTTTAAGCCAGATTTTTCACTCTCCTTCATCCTCATCAAGAGGCACACACACACAAGTGCTCGGGCCTGGTGCACTGGGAAGACCCAGAGGAATCGGGTGGAGAGGGAAGTGGGAGGGGGGATTGGGGTGGGGAATACATGTAACTCTATGGCTGATTCATGTCAATGTATGACAAAACCCACTGAAATGTTGTAAAGCAATTAGCCTCCAACTAATAAAAAAAAAAAAAGAGGCTCTTTAGCTCCTCTTCACTTTCTGCCATTAGAGTGCTATCATCTGCATATCTGATGTTGTTGATATTTCTCCTGGCAAATGACATCCATCCTGGCAATTTGCATGATGTACTCTGCATATAAGTTAAATAAGCAAAGTGACAATATACAGCCTTGTCATGCTCCTTTCCCAATTTTGAACCAGTCAGTTGTTCCATGTAGAGTTCTAACTGCTGCTTCTTGACCTGCATAGAGGTTTCTCAGGAGACAGGTAAGGAGGTCTGGTACTCCCATATCCTTAAGAATTTTCCACTGTTTGTTGTGATCCACAGTCAAACTGTAGCCAATGAAGCAGAAGTAGATATTTTTCTGGAATTCCTTGCCTTCTCTATGATCCAGCAGATGTTGGCAATTTGATCTCTTGTTCCTCTGCCTTTTTAAAACCAGTTTGTACATCTGGAAGTTCTCGGTTCACATACTGCTAAAGCCTAGCTTGAAGGCTTTTGAGCATAACCTTGCTAGCATGTGAAATGAGCACAATTTTGCAGTACTTTGAACATTCTTTGGCATTGCCCTTCATTGGGATTGGAATGAAAGCTGACCTTTTCCATTCCTGTGACCACTGCTAAGTTTTCCAAATTGGCTGACATATTGAGTGCAGCACTTTAACTGCATCATCTTTAAGAATTTGAAATAGCACATCTGGAATTCCATCACCTCCACTAGCTTTGTTCATAGTAATGCTTCATAAGACCCATTTGACTTCACACTCCAGGATGCTCAAATTCCAGCTAAGTTTTCCAAATTGGCTGACATATTGAGTGCAGCACTTTAACTGCATCATCTTTAAGAATTTGAAATAGCACATCTGGAATTCCATCACTTCCACTAGCTTTGTTCATAGTAATGCTTCATAAGACCGATTTGACTTCACACTCCAGGATGCTCAAAATCCAGCTATAGGTGAGTGACCACACCATCATGGTTATCTGGGTCATTGAGATCTCTCGTATATTTTTTCTGTGCATTCAGTTGGGTATATCTTTCCCGTTCTCCCTCGCCTTTCACTTCTCTTCTTTCCTCAGCTATTTGTAAACCCTCCTCAGATAACCATTTTGCCATCTTGTTATCTGAGGTATCTGAGGTTACCTCCTCAGATAACCATTTTGCCATCTTGCATTTCTTTGGGATGGTTTTTGTCAGGGCCTCCTGTACAATGTTAGTCCATAGTTTTTGAGGCACGCTGTCTACCAGATTCAATTCCTTAAATTTATTGATCACCTCCACTGTATAATCCTAAGGGATTTGATTTAGGTCATACCTGAATGATCTAGTGGTTTTCCCTACTTGCCTCAATTTAAGCCTGAAATTTTCAATAAGGAGCTCATTATCTGAGCCACAGTCAGCTCCAAGTTCTGTTTTTGCTGACTGTATAGAGCTTCTCCAACTTCAGCTCCAAAGAATATAATCAATTTGATTTCAGTATTGACCATCTGTATCATCCATGTGTAGAGTCATCACTTGGGTTGTTGGAAGAGGATGTTTGCTATAAACAGTGTGTTCTCTTGACAAAATTCTGTTAGCCTTTGCTCTGGTTCATTTTGTACTCCAAGGCCAAAGTTGCCTGTTACTCCAGATATCTCGACTTCCTCCCACTTTTGCATTCCAGTTCCCTATGTTAAAAAGTATATCTTTTTGGTGTTGGTTCTAGAAGGTCTTGTAGGTCTTCATAGAACTCAACCTCAGCTTCTTCAGCATCAGCAGTTGGGTCACAGACTTGGATTACTCCGATGTTGAATGGTTTGCCTTGGAAATGAACTGATACCATTCTGTTATTTTTAAGATTGCATTCTAGTATTGCATTTTGGACTCTTTTGTTAACTATGAGGGCTACTCCATTTCTTCTAAGGGATTTTGCCCACAGTATTAGATCTAATGGTCATCTGAATTAAATTCACCCTTGCCCATCCATTTTAGCTCACTGATTCCTAAAATGTCAATATTAATTCTTGCCTTCTTCTGCTTGACCACGTCCAATTTACCATGACTCAATCCAAGTTCCTATGCAATATTGTTTTTCACAACATCAAACTTTACTTTCGTCACCAGACACATCCACAACTGAGCATCATTTCCACTTTGGCTCAGCCACTTCATTCTTTCTGGGGCTGTTTTTCTGCTCTTCCCCAATAGCATATTGGACACCTACTGACCTGGGGGGTTCATCTTCCAGTTCATATCTTTTTGCCTTTTCATACTGTTCATGGGGTTCTCAAGGCAAGAATACTGAAATGGTTTTCCATTCCCTTCTCCAGTGGACCACGTTTTGTCAGAGCTCTCCATGCTGACGCATCCATCTTGGGTGGCCCTGCATGGCATGGTTCATAGGTTCACTGAGTTACACAAAGCTGTGATCCATTTCATTGCTTATTCTCCTTTGCCCTTAGATGTGGGGTATCTTTTTCTGGTCAATTCCAACATCCTCCTGTTTGATGGTTGTTCAGCAGCTAGTTGTGATTTTGGTGTTCTTGCAGGAGAAGTTGAGTGCATGTCCTTCTTCTCTGCCATCTTGCTTTAGAGGGATTTTTTTCTTTGACTACCAAGCTATTTTTTAGTGTGTTATTTAATCTCCACACGTCTGAAAATTTCCCTTTGTTATTAATTTCCATTTTATCTCCATCACGATCAGATAACATACTTGCACAATTTCAGTCTTTTAAAAATGTACTAAGCTCTTTCTATATCTTAACTTAGGACCTATCCTGGAAATGTTCTGTGTGTGCTTGAAAAGAATTTGTGTGTGTGTGTGTTTCCACACTTTGTGGCTTGTGGGATCTTAGTTCCCCGACTAAGAATTGAACCCAGGCCACAGTAGTGAAAACACTGAGTCCTGACTGCCAGGGAATTCCCTTTATTCAGTTTTTTTTTTTTTTGGATATAGCATTTGATATGTATCTGTTAGGTCTGATTTGTGTATGTGTGTGTGTGCATGCTCAGTCAGGTTCAACTCTTTGTGACCCCACAGACTGTAGCACGGCTGGCTCCCCTATCCATGGGATTTTCCAGGTGAGAATAACTGGAGTGGGTTGCCATTTCCTCCTCCAGGGGATCTTCTGGACACAGGGATCAAACTCGGTAGTCCTGCAATCCACTGAACCATCAATTTGTGTATGTGCTGTGCTTAGTCACTCAGTTGTGTCTGACTCTTTGTGACTCCGTGGACTGTAGCCTGCCAGGTTCCTCTGTCCATGGGGATTCTCCAGGCAAGAATATTGGAGTGGGTTGCCGTGCCCTTCTCTAGGGGATTTTCCCAACCCTGGGATTGAACCCAGGTCTCCCACATTTCAGGTGGATTCTTCACCTTCTGAGCCACCAGGGAAGCCCCGATTTGTGTATAGTTTTGTGCAAATCTTTTATTTCCTAATTTATCAGCATTGTTTGTGGATTGGGCTTCCCTCATAGCTCAGTTGGTAAAGAATCTGCCTGCAATGCAGGAGACCCTGGTTCAATTCCTGGGTTGTTGGATTCATTATTTCAAGTGTAATATTGGAGTCTCCAATGTTTATTTTTGAATTTTCTATTTCTTCCCTCAATCCTGTTAGCCTCTACTTCATGTATTCTGGGGCTCAGTCTTTAGGTACATATATGTTTTCTATTGTTATAACTTACTTGTGGCTGACTTTTATATTATAAAACATTCCTCTTCCTTTGTAGTAATATTTTTTCCTTTATTTTTTTTTTAAATTTTATTCCTAGTTCTTTTTTTTTCTTTCTTTTTATTTATTTATTTATTTTTTCAGTGGGTTTTGTCATACATTGACATGAATCAGCAATAGATTTACACGTATTCCCCATCCCGATCCCCCCTCCCACCTCCCTCTCCACCCGATTCCTCTGGGTCTTCCCAGTGCACCAGGCCCGAGCACTTGTCTCATGCATCCCACCTGGGCTGGTGACCTGTTTCACCATAGATAATATACACGCTGTTCTTTTGAAACATCCCACCCTCACCTTCTCCCACAGAGTTCAAAAGTCTGTTCTGTACTTCTGTGTCTCTTTTTCTGTTTTGCATAAAGGGTTGTTGTTACCATCTTTCTAAATTCCATATATATGTGTTAGTATGCTGTAATGTTCT
>NC_057419.1:62355180-62423501 GCF_019320065.1 Cervus canadensis
TTTTGCTTTTATTTCCAATATTCTGGGAGGTGGGTCATAGAGGATCTTGCTGTGGTTTATGTCGGAGAGTGTTTTGCCTATGTTCTCCTCTAGGAGTTTTATAGTTTCTGGTCTTACATTTAGATCTTTAATCCATTTTGAGTTTATTTTTGTGTATGGTGTTAGAAAGTGTTCTAGTTTCATTCTTTTACAAGTGGTTGACCAGCTTTCCCAGCACCACTTGTTAAAGAGGTTGTCTATTTTTTCCTTTAAAGTCTATTTTTCTGATATTAGGATAGCCATCACAGCTTTTTATGATTTCTGTTTGCATGATACATGTTTTTCCATCCTTTTTCATTTAGCCTCTTTGTATCTTTGAATCTTAAATGTGTCTCCTGTATTCTATGTTTGGGTCTCTTTGTTTAATCCAGTCTGACAATCTGTAACTCAAGAATTGTCAGAGATTTGGCTGTTGGGTTGTTTAATTCACTTATATTTTACATTATTATTGCTATAGTTAGATTAATGTCTGTATTCTACCTTTTGCTTTCTTTATGCCACAGATCCTTTTTGTTTCTTTATTCCTGCTTTAAGGCTTTCTTTTAAATTAAATGAATGCTTTCATTTATTTCAAATTTTTATTGGAGTATAGTTGATTTACAATGTTGTATGTACAGCAAAGTGAGCCAGTTATACACGTATGTGTACGTGTATAACTTTTTTAGATTCCTTTCCCACATAGGCCATTACAGAATATTGAATAGCGTTCCCCGTGCTATACAATAGGTTCTTATTAGTTACCTGTTTTATATATAATAGTGTGTATGTGTCAATCCCAATCTCCCGATCTGTCCCTCCCTCTCTTACCCTCTGCAAACTATAAGTTTGTTTTCTACATCTGTAATTCTATTTCTGTTTTGTAAATAAGTTTTAAGCTAAATGAATATTTTCTAGTGTTATTTTATTTATTTTTAAAAGTTATTTCTTCTGCCTTCTTTAGACCTTACCATAGCATCTTACCTTATCAGAATCTACTCCAGATTTATGTTAATTCCAGTGAGATATTGGAATGTTACTTGTATGGAGCTCTATTCCCTTTTAACCTTTTTTTTTATATTATTGTCACACATATTAAATACTTATCTGTTACAAATGCAACCATATGTTGTGTGTGTGCTAGTCACTGAATCGTGTCTGACTCTTTGCAACCCCATGGACTGTAGTCCACCAGGTTCCTCTGTCCATGGAATAACCATATACTTCTTAATTGTTAATCTCTATATGTAATGTCTGAATTTATGTCTACTAAAGAAGTTGAGAAAAGAGAGCAAGAAGATATTTATTATTTATGATGTTTGTTTAAAAAAAAAACACATGTATAGTTCTAAGCATTTGTCCCTATGGGTTTGAGTTACTACCATCTTGTGTCATTTCCTTCCTCAACTACAACTGTGCTCCCACTCACTTCCTTTCTGTTATTATTGTCAAACATGTCTAATCTTACAGGCCAAACAAAACAATTATGTAGGTACTGATTTATATAATTGCCTTTTAAAACAGAAAAGACTAGAGAACAAAAACTATGCATTTATACTATACTCATAATTATATAATTACATTTACCAGTGTTTTCATTTTTCATATTTACTTGAATTTACATCTAGTTTTCCTTGCTTTGAAACTGAATAAATTCCTTTACAATTTCTTGAAAGATAGGTCTGTCAGCAATTGATATTTCTTAGCTTTTGTTTGCCTTAGAGTTTTTATTTTGATTTCAGTTTTGAAAGAGAGTTTGTAGCATAGAAGGTTTTAGTTGACAGCTTTTTCCCCTCTAGCACTTTGAATATATTGTCCCACTGTTTTTGGCCTCCATTTTTCTTTTTTTTAAATTAATGTGACAAAATGTCGTCCACTGGAGAAGGAAATGGCAAACCACTTCAGTATTCTTGCCTTGAGAACCCCATGAACAGCATGAAAAGGCAAAAAGTTAGGACACTGAAAGATGAACTCCCCAGTCGGTAGGGGCCCAATATGGAGAAGAGTGGAGAAATAGCTCCAGAAAGAATGAAGAGGCTGAGCCAAAGTGACAACAACACCCAGTTGTGGATGTGACTGGTGATGGAAGTAAAGTCCAATGCTGTAAAGAACAGTACTGCATAGGAACATGGAATGTTAGGTCCATGAACCAAGGTAAATAGGAAGTGGTCAAACAGGAGCTGGCAAGAGTGAACATCGACATTTTAGGAATCAGTGAACTAAAATGGACAAGAATGGACGAATCTAATTCAGATGATGATTATCTACTATGGTGGGCAAGAATTCCTTAGAAGAAATGGAGCAGGCTTCATAGTCACAAAAGAGTCCAAAATACAGTAGTTGGTTGCAACCTCAAAACCAACAGAATGATCTCTGTGCATTTCCAAGGCAAGCCATTCAATATCACAGTAATCCAAGTTTATGCCCTGACCAGTAATCTGAAGAAGCTGAAGTTGAATGGTTCTATGAAGACCTAAAAGACCTTCTAGAACTAACACGAAAAAAAAGATGTCCTTTTCATTATAGGGGACTGGAATGCAAAAGTAGGACGTCAAGAGCTACCTGGAGTAACAGGCAAATTTGGCCTTGCAGTACAAAATGAAGCAGGGCAAAGGCCAACAGAGTTTTGCCAAGAGAATGAACTGGTCATAGCAAACACCCTCTTCCAACAACACAAGAGACCACTCTGGACATGACATCACCAGATGGTCAATACTGAAATCAGATTGATTATATTCTTTGCAGCCAAAAATGGAGAAGCTCTATACAGTAAGCAAAAACAAGACTGGGAGCTGACTGGCTCAGATCATGAACTCCTTATTGCAAAATTCAGACTTAAATTGAAGAAAGTAGGGAAAACCACTAGACCATTCAGGTATGACCTAAATTAAATCCTTTACAATTATACAGTGGAAGTGACAAATAGATTCAAGGGATTAGATCTGATAGACAGAGTACCTGCAAATCTATGGGCGGGAGTTCATAACACTGTACAGCAGACGGTGATCAAAAGTATCCCCAAGAACAAGAAATGCAAAAAGTCAAAATGGTTGTCTGAGGAGGCCTTACAAATAGCTGAGAAAAGCAGAGAAGTGGAAGGCAAAGGAAAAAAAGAAAGATATATCCATCTGAATGCAGAGGTCCAAAGAATAGCAGGGAGAATTCTAAGAAAGCCTTCCTCAGTGATCAATGAAAAGAAATAGAGGAAAACAATAGAATGGGAAATACTAGAGATCTCTTCAAGAAAATTAGAGATACCAAGGGAACATTTCATGCAAAGCTGGGCACAATAAAGGACAGAAATGGTATGGACCTAACCTAACAGAAGTAGAAGATATTAAGAAGAGGTGGCAGGAATGCACAGAAGAACTATAAAAAAAAATTCTTAATGACCCAGATCACTACGATGGTATGATCACTCACTGAGAGCCAGACATCCTGGAGTGCGAAGTCAAGTAGGCCTTAGGAAGCATCACTAGGAACAAAGCTAGTGGAGGTGATGGAATTCTAGCTGAGCTATTTCAAATCCTAAAAGATGATGCTGTTGAAGTGTTGCACTCAATATGCCAGCAAATTTGGAAAACTCAGCAGTGGTCACAGGACTGGAAAACGTCAGTTTTCTTCCAATCCCAAAGAAAGGCAATGCCAAAGAATGTTCAAACTATGGCACAATTGCACTCATCTCACATGCTAGCAAAGTAATGCTCAAAATTCTCCAAGCCAGGCTTCAACAGTATGTGAACCATGAATTTCTAGATGTTCAAGCTGGTTTTAGAAAAGGCAGAGGAACCAGAGATCAAATTGCCAACAGCTGTTGGAGCATCAGAAAATCAAGACAGTTCCAGAAAAATATCTATTTCTACTTCATTGAATATGGTAAAGCCTTTGACTATGTGGATCACAACAAACTGTGGAAAATTCTTAAAGTGATGGAATACCAGACCACCTTACCTGCCTCCTGAGAAATCTGTATGCAGGTCAAGAAGTAACAGTTAGAACCAGACATCAGTCCTGAATATTTATTAGAAGGACTGATGCTGAAGCTGAAGCTTCAATTCTTTGGCCAACTGATGCGAAGAATTGACTCATTGGAAAAGACCCTGATGCTAGGAAAGATTGAAGGTAGGAGGAAAGGGGGACGACACAGGATGAGACGGTTGGATGGCATCAACGACTTGATGGACATGGGTTTGAGCAAGCTATGAGAGTTGGTGATGGACAGGGAAGCCTGGCATGCTGCAGTCCATGGGGTCACAAAGAGTTGGACACGACTGAGCGACTGAACTGAACTGTTCTAATAAAACATCCCCTGTTAATCTTAATCGGTTTGCCTTGTAAGTGATGAGTTACATTTCTCTTGCTTCCTTTAAGTTTTTCTCCTTGGCTTTCAGCATTTTTACTATGAGGTGCATGAATATGGATCACTTTTTATTTAAATTTCTTAGAGGTTTTTTTTTTTTTTAAACCTTCCTGGATGTGTAGATTAACATTTTCACAGAAAATCTTGCCCATTATGTCTTTGAATATTTTTTCTACTACTCTTCTGCCCTTTCTGGTAACACCATTACATGTAGGTTAGTGCTTTTAAAAGTGTGTCATGTTTTCTGACATTGGGTTCATTTTACTTCATTCTCTTTCCTCTCTGTTCTTATGATTGCATAATCTGTATTTTCAAATGTGTATTCTTTTTTTTTTTGCTCCAATCTATCATTGAACCACTTTAGTGAACTTTTCATTCTGATTATTGTAATTTATTTATTTTTGGCTGTGCTGAGTCTACGTTGCTTCACTCACACTTTTCCCAGCTGTGGCTAGTAGCGACTACTCTAGAGAGTAGTGGTGGTGCCTGGACTTCTCATTGGAGTGGCTTCTTTTGTTGCAGACCATGGGGCACGTGGGCTCAGTAGTTGTGCCATGCGGGCTTAGATCTCCACAGCATGTGGGATGTTCCCAGACCAGGGATAGAACCCATGTCCCCTGCATTGGCAGGCAGATTCTTAACCACTGAACCACCAGGGAAGTCCCTGTTATTGTGATTTTTTAACTCCAAATTATCCATTTGGATGGAGTAGGAAATGGCAACCCACTCCAGCATCCTTGCCTGAAGAATTCCATGGACAGAGAAGCCCGGTGGGCTGCAGTCTATGGTGTCGCAGAGTCGGACACAACTAAGCACACACACACACATCCATTTGGTAATTTTTATAATTCATATCTCCTTATGGATAGTCTGTTTAATGAGAAATTGTCATCATAGCTTTCTTTACTTTTTTAGGCATGATTTCCTTTAATTCTTTGAGCATATTCATATTGGATTATCTGATTTTTTTTTCTGTTAAATTCAACATATGGGCTCTTTCAGAGGCAGTTTCTATTGCCTGTTTAGTTTCTGTGAACAGGTCACACTTTCCTGCTTCTTTGCATATTCCCTATTTTTTTTTTTTTAAAATTAGGGCATTTAGGTAATATAGAACTGTGGATTCAGATCCCACTTTCCAAACCCTTGGAACTGTTTTTGTTGTTATTTTATTGTTTATTTGTTTGGTGACTTCACTATTTTAGTCAAATTATTTCCCTCAACTATTTCAGTCAAGTACATTTCCCTCGAAGTATGAAGCCTTAGTTGTCACTGCTCAGTCAGCGGAGACTTGTGTATACACATTACCACTCTGGGATGACAGGAGTTTTAACACGGTTCTCTTTGTCTCCCCTGATGTCTCTGCTAAGCTGTCTACCTTGTTATTTCACTCACCAGTTAGGCTTTATTAATTGCCAAATTATTTTTCAATTGTTTTCAATAATACCCTGGTGCATTAATTGTGCCACAATCTGATCTAATTGAATTCAGGTGGGAATGCTTTTTAGATGCATCTTTGAGGTTTAATCAAACCCCAGGAGACCTTTTCTTTGATTCTATCTCTGGTTCTCTCTGGTGAAATAGCTGGCCTATAGTTTTGCTTGTTACTCTTAATTTACAGGAACTATTATTTCCAAGAGTTCTGTTAGGCATGAACTTTCCCTTATTCTGTTTTAAATAGTCTGTTCATTTTATGGAGAGCTTAGGAACTGTTATGGAATGCCTCATCTACTTTGGAAAAAATTTCTGAGCCACTGTTCTGGCCACTGGGAGGGCAATAGTCTCTAGTCTTCTAGGCTTACTGTTTCTATTTAGAATCTCTGCCCAATGATCAAGCTGGAACAAAGGCAATCATGACTGTAGTGTTCTCAGAATGCTGTGGCTAGGGTTAAGCCCTCAATTCTATGACTGGGGACTGGTTGGAGAAGAAGAGCCCCTGACTTCTGGGCCTCACTCAGTAGAACTGGAGGATGAGAAATACTAGTGGCATGCCATTATTGGTGGCCATTATATAGGCAACCAATAATTAGGAGCTGAGGGGAGAGGGAACCTGATCTTAGTCACACTTACCTGAAGTTGAGTTAGTATCAAGCTGAATTGGACAGGTAAGAGGGAGGAGTAGATCATAGTTCAAATGCCACAGATTCACTGTTCTTACTGATTATAGCAGATTTATTTGAATGATGTTTCTTCATTTGTTGTCTGCCCTTAGGAAAATTTCCAGAGATTTTTAATAATTCAAAAATAGTTTTCACTAGTTTGCTTGTTTTTTCCATTACGGATTTTCTGGCATCAAACAAGATGAGATTTCCAGCTAAAGGCCTTTTAACACTCTGCATTTGCAGGGGTTTTCTCCACTGTGAATTTGATGATGATAAAGAAGAGCAGATTTCCTCACAAAGGCGTTACCACATGTGTTGCACTCATAGGGTCTTTCCCCATTACGCATATGCTAATGGTCATTAAAAGCAGAACTCACCTGACATTTTCTTTCACATGGACTACACAAACATATTTTCTTACCACTACAAATTCTCTGAGGTGCAAAAAAAGGATAAACTGCAACCAGAAGCTTTTCCACATTCATTACAACCAGGTGTTATTTCTCCACAGTGACTTTTCTGAAGCTGAATAAGATGTGAGCTTCTAATAAATGCTTTTCCACCTTCATTACACTTACAAAGCTTTCCTCCACTATAGATCTTCTGATGCCAAATAAGACTTGCATTCTGAGTGAAAGCTTTCCCAGAGTCATTGCATTTATGAGGTTTTTTCCCCTAGTATGAATGCTGTGATGCCTAATAAGATGGGAACCTCTGCTGAAAGTTTGACCACATTCATTGCAGTCATAAGGTTTCTATATATTCAGATCTCTTATGCATCTTAGATACTCTGAACTAGGCTCAAACTTGGATGACATGAATCATAATCTGGGACTTCATCACTCATAGGATCATCCTTTGATGATACCAGTTTGCCCTCACACAAGAACTCCTTTGTGGGGCTCAGTCAATTATCCAGTATTCTGAAAATGCACTCTCTGCAAGGGATGTGTCCTGGTCATTCCCATGTCAGTTTCCCGAGGATATATCTGAACTGCCTTCTTCAAAGGCTGGGTCCTGAAGAAAGGCCCATAGGGTTCCTTTCAGCAAAACCCACCTTGCTTTAATCTGTTTAATTACTTTTTTGGTTAAAAAGAGATTCTATTATATGTGTTGGTTTATCAACCAAATGATAAAAATAAAATTGAAAATATCAACTGGTTTCTATATTGAGAAAAAATCAACAGCTGGTCTGGAATCATGGGAAAGGGTTTGGTTAATTTAAAGGAATGTCCATTTGTCATCACATTAAAGGACCAAAACATTAAGCTGAAAAACAGGATATTGCCCCTGCCACCACCCTACACACAAACACACACAAAGTGTATGTTACTTTAAATTTCCAATATACTATCATATGCTGTAAAGCGGGCAGAGAAGAAAGACTCCATTTCATAAATCAGGAAATGGAGACTAAAAGAGGATAAATGTTATATACTCAGAGTGACTGGCAGTGGCAATTCTTGGAGTAGATTTCACGTCTGAGAACAGTCACTTTTTTCACAACAGATCAAATTAATATGCAAATTTGAAAAGTATTCTTCCTCCTATACCTATAAACTAGGAGAAGGCAATGGCAACCCACTCCAGTACTCTTGCCTGGAAAATCCCATGGATGGAGGAGCCTGGTAGGCTGAGTGGGTTGCCATTTCCTCCTCCAGGGGATCTTCCCAACCCAGGGATCGAAACCATGTCTCCTGCATTGGCATGCAGATTCTTTACCACTGAGCCACTAGGGAAGCCCCACGATACAGTATATCACAGAATCCTGATGAGCTAAAGTTTTAAATTAGAAAATAAGCAAAGTAAATGTTGCTAGAAGATCTAGGAAGCAATTTGTACAATATGGGAGCCACAGAAATCTACACGGGAAATGCTGAAGATAAATAAATAAAATTGACACATTTGACTATGTGCAATTTGAAACTTTTGAGTGAAAACCTAAATCACTAGCATACAAACAAAAAACAAGTCAGGAAGCATAATTTCATAAACATGACAAAGATTGAATATTCAAACTATACAGAAAGCACTCTGACAGTTTGACTAGAAAAAGAACAAGAAGCTTAACTATTTTTCAAAATGGGAAAAGAATAAGAATCAGGAATTCACAGGGTCAAAAACCAAAATGACCAATAATTCAATAAATATTAGGAGGGGAAGCAGTCCACAATAATAGACCAGAATCTATTCTAAATCTAACAGGGTGGCTGCCTGATAAAATGGAAGATATAAAAAAGGATGAAGAGTCTTTCAATGTTATAAGTGTTAAGAAAATAAATGGAAAACACCCACTACACCAATAATCAAAACATAAAAACTTGAATAAGAAAAGACAATCAGGCTTCCCTGGTGGCTCAGTGGTAAAGAATCTACCTGCCAATGCAGGAGACATGGGTTTGATCCCTGATCTAGGAAGATCCCACATATCACAGAGCAACTATGCCCATGCACCACAACTATTCAGTCTGTGCTCTAGAACCCAGGAGCTGTAACTACTGAGCCCATGTGCCACAACTACTGAAGTCCACGTGCCCTAGAACCCATGCTCCACAACAAAAGAAACAACCACAGTGAGAAGCCCATGCACCACAACTAGAGAGTAGCACCTGCTCTCTGCAACCACAGAAACACTCACACAGCAATGAAGATCCCGCACAGCCAAAATAAACAAATAACTAAAATTATATTTAAAAAGAAAAAAAAACAATCAAATGACACCAAATAATGAAATGAACTAGATGTTGTAACTATCTCATAAAGATTTTAAAGTAGTCACTATAAAACTGCTACAAAAATAATTACAGGGAAACTACTGAATGGGAGAAAATACTTGCAAATCATATACTAATAAGGAATTAATATCCAAAATATATGAAGAACTCACACAACTCAATAGCAAAGAGGCAAGCAATCTTATGAAAAAGCAGGCAGAAGATATGAATAGACATTTTTACAAAGAAGGCATACAGATGGCCAACAGGTGCATGAAAAGATGCTCAACATCACTAATCACAAGGAAAATGCAAGTCAAAATCACACTAAGATGAGATACCATCTCACACCTGGTAGAATGGCTATTATCAAAAAGACAAGAAATAACAAGTGTTGGTGAGAATGTGGAGAAAAGAGAACATTAGTACACTGTTGGTAGGAATGTGAACTTGTGCCACCACTAAACACTACAGAAGCACTTTAGAAATTAAAAATGGAGCTAACATATGATCCAGCAATTCTACTTCTGGTTATTTAGCCAAAAAAAAACCCCACTAACTTTAAAATATACCTGCATTCCCATGTTCATTGCAGTGTTATTTAAAATGGCCAAAATATTAAAACAATCTAAGCATCCATCAACAGAGGAATGGAAAAAGAAGATGTGGCACATACATACAATGGAAAAAAGAATGAAATATTGTCATTAGCAGCAACACAGATGGACCTAGAGATTATTATACTAAGTTAAGTAGTCTCACAACAACAAACACCATATGATATCACTTATATGTGGAACCTAAAACAAAACAGTAAACTCATAAATGTAGAGAATAGGAGAACAGATTGGTGGTCACCAGAGGTGGGGGAAGAAGGATAGGAAGGGAATCAAAAGATACAAATTTCCAGATATAAGTCCTGAGGATATATAATTCATAGCATGGTGACTACAGTTACTGATAATGTACTATATATTTGAAAGTTGCTAAGAGAGTAAATCTTTTTTTTTCCATTTATTTTTATTAGTTGGAGGCTAATTACTTTACAATATTGTAGTGGTTTTGGCCATATATTGACATGAATCAGCCATGGATTTACATGTATTCCCCACCCCGATCCCCCCTCCCACCTCCCTCTCCACCCGATCCCTCTGGGTCTTCCCAGTGCACCAGCCCCGAGCACTTGTCTCATGCATCCAACCTGGGCTGGTGATCTGTTTCACCCTAGATATTATACATGTTTTGATGCTGATCTCTCGAAACATCCCACCCTTGCCTTCTCCCACAGAGTCCAAAAGTCTGTTCTGTACTCTCAGTACAAGAAAAAATATGTAAATATACAAGGTGATGGATGTTAACTAGACTTATTGTGGTGATCATATCTCAATATATACAAATATCATATTTTGTTGTACATCTGACACTAACAGAAAGTTACAGTCAATAAAATTATGTATATATGCACACAAACATATTCAT
Organism: Cervus canadensis; assembly: GCF_019320065.1. Taxonomy (NCBI): domain Eukaryota; kingdom Metazoa; phylum Chordata; class Mammalia; order Artiodactyla; family Cervidae; genus Cervus; species Cervus canadensis. Next base: position 62,365,848 of record NC_057419.1, read on the forward strand.
AACAAAACAAGGAGAAAATACTCATGATAATTACAGTCCTCATTTCTGTAACTTGTTACATGATTGTAGTTGCTATTTGTAACTTCCTCATTCTACTACCCATCCCACATTCCCTATGCCTTCAGAAGGCACCTCAGCTGGTCATGGTTCTTTACCTGGTGACCCAAACTTTTGTTCCTGAAGGGTCTGGGCCATTAGTAATCCTGTCTGAATTGGGTTTTTGTGATTGTCCTTAATTACAGGGTATGGAAATACTAAGATATCACCTGTATTCCAAATGTACTTTTCCTTACCTCTGCTATGGAGTAGGGGTTCAATTTCCCCTTGGTAGTCAGGATCAGTTAACCCAGTCAGCACAGTAACTCCCTTCTTTACCTACTGATTCAGAGGCACAAAAAGACCAAAGCAGTGGAGTAGTAGATCTTAACTTCCAGTTCAGAGGACTCATTGTTGTGTCTCCTGGTGGAAGCATTCTTCTTTTTGGAACTAAGGCATTTAGGCCAGTTGAGCATAAGGTCACAGGAACAGGAAGCAAAATTTTAGTGGGTCACTAGGGGTAACAATGTGTATTGCCTCTCCCATTCCCATCCACTCATTCCTGGATCCATGAATCTTGACTATGGGAGGAACAGTACCACATATCAGAGTCTTATTCAAAGTATATACAGCCTCTAGAGAACCTTGTGTTAGCTTTACAAGGTATTGCCACTTAGCTGGAGTTGTAACTGAGTCTTTGAAAGGTCATTCTACTCTTCCACCAAAATAGCTGCTTCATCATGGTGTGAAACATGGTAAGACCCATTAATTCCCCCATTTATGGGCCACTGCTGTACTTCATTCATTATGAAGTAACTTGATCAGAAGCATTAGAAGGCTGAGCACCAAAGAACTGATGCTTTTGAACTATGGTGCTGGAGAAGACTCTTGAGAGTCCCTTGGACACCATGGAGATCAAACCAGTCAATCCTAAAGGAAATCAACCCTGAATACTCATTGGAAGGACTGATGCTAAAGCTCCAATACTTTGGCCATCTGATGCGAAGAGCTGACTCATTGGAAAAAACCCTGATGTTGGGAAAGACTGAGGGCAGGAGGAGAATGGGGTGACAGAGGACAAGATGGTTAGATAACATCACTGGCTCAATGGACATGAATCTGAGACAACTTCAGGATATAGTGAAGAACAGGGGAGCCTGCTGTGCTGCAGTTAATGGGATCACAAAGAGTTGGACATGACTTAAGCGACTGAGTAACAACATATCTAAGAAGAGGTATGCAGTTGCATACCATTATATAACATTTCCACAATACAAATACAAAAAAATGCAAATAACGTCAAGAACATAGAGAAAAGTAAACTGTAATAAAATAATTAGGAAGCAATATGTTTTGAGTATTTTCACCTATGTATATAATTAATTTATTTTAAGTTCAAACAATTTTTAAATCATCTGTCCTGAGTTGGTATGAGATGCCTACAGCATACCACTGGTCTTGACCCTCTTACTCCAAGCAAGCAACATCATCTTTGGGTGTATTGGGCCAATGCAAAAAAAAAAAAAAAAAAACCTACTATCCTTGGTGTTCTGTTCTCTATGGTTTTAACCCTTGCCTTTGAAGGGGCAGTCCTTTACCTTACAGCAAAATAATGGTGAAGGAGCTCTCAGTAACATTTTATTGCCAGGATTTGCATAGGAGATGGAGAGGAAGAGAAGGAGATAGAGATAGAGATGACAGAGTTAGAGAGAGAGAGAGAGAGAGAGAGAGAGAAAAGCTAAAAGTAGGCTGGATGTTTGTTATTACTTCAGAAATGTCAATATTTCTTTCTTTTCCTTTTTTACTGTGAGACTAGTAATTTTATTTTTATTTAAAAATTTTTTTCCATTTATTTTTATTAGTTGGAGGCTAATTACTTTACTATAGTGTAGTGGTTTTTGCCATACATTGACATGAATCAGCCAATATTTCTGCATTAGAAAAAAAGTGTATGCAGATCCTTCTTTCTTTCTCAGTGAGAACTGTACTTTTAAAAATTGAAGTACAGTTGATTTACAATATTGCTAATTTCAGGCATACAGAAAATGGATTTATATACATGTAAATTATATATATATGTATATATATATACATATTCAGGTTTATATGGGGTTTGCTAAAAGTTTCATTCAGTTTTTTTCTATAAGATGACTCTAGTAATGCTTAGTTGTCTTTAATTTCACTCAAAATAATTTTGTTAAGATTATACTGTGACAGCTATAATATCTGTGTGCATTAAAAAACTTATTCAAAATTGGTGAATTTGATGTTTAGCCATTTTAATATTGAAGACAGAAGAAAACAGCTACATTTTTGGCCTACTATGGTTTATTATTTCAAGAAAGGTAAAAAACACAACTGAAAGGCCAAAAAAAGCCAGATTTCTGCAGTGTATGGACAAAATGCTTTGACTGATTAAATGAATCAAAGGTGGCTTGCAAAGTTTTGTGCTGGAGATTTCTCACTGGATGATGCTCCATGGTTGGGAAGACCAACTGAATTTGATAGCAATTAAATCAAGATATTGATTGAGAAAAATCAATGTTATACCACGTGAGACAGCCAACATACTCAAAATATCCAAATCAAGTTTTGAAAACCATTTACACCAGTTTAGTCATGTTAATCACTTTGATGTCTGGGTTCCACATAAGCAACAAAAACCTTCTTGACCATATTTCTGCATGCAATTCTCTACTGAAATGTAGCAAAATGTTCTGTTTTTATTTATTTATTTTTTTCATTTATTTTTATTAGTTGGAGGCTAATTACTTTACAATATTGTAGTGGGTTTTGTCATACATTGACATGAATCAGCCATGGATTTACATGTATTCCGCATCCCGATCCCCTCTCCCACCTCCCTCTCTACCCGATCCCTCTGGGTCTTTCCAGTGCACCAGGCCCGAGCACTTGTCTCATGCATCCCACCTGGGCTGGTGATCTGTTTCACTATAGATAATATACACGTTTCAATGCTGATCTCTCGAAACATCCCACCCTCGCCTTCTCCCACAGAGTCCAAAAGTCTGTTCTGTACATCTGTGTCTCTTTTTCTGTTTTGCATATAGGGTTATCATTACCATCTTTCTAAATTCCATATATATGTGTTAGTATGCTGTAATGTTCTTTATCTTTCTGGCTTACTTCACTCTGTATAATGGGCTCCAGTTTCATCCATCTCATTAGAACTGATTCAAATGAATTCTTTTTAATGGCTGAGTAATATTCCATGGTGTATATGTACCACAGCTTCCTTATCCATTCGTCTGCTGATGGGCATCTAGATTGCTTCCATGTCCTGGCTATTATAAACTGTGCTGCGATGAACATTGGGGTGCACGTGAAATGTAACAAAATGTTCTGTTTTTAAAACAAACTGTGACATGCAATGAAAAGTGCATACCACATGATAATGTGGGATGAAAGAAATCATGGGCCAAGTGAAATGAACTCCCACCAATCACACCAAAGGCTGGTCTTCATCCAAAGAAGGTGATGTTGCATAGACGGTGGGATTGCAAGGGCATCCTCTATTATGGGCTCCTTCTGGAAAACCAAACTATTAATTCCAATAAGTACTGCTACCAATTAGACCAACTGAAAGCAGCACCTGATGAAAAGTGTCCAGAATTAGTCAACAGAAAACATAATCTTCCATCAGATTAATGCAACACCACATGTTTCTTTGATGACCAGGCAAAAACTGTTACAGCTTAACTGGGAAGTTCTGATTCATCTGCCATGTTCGCCAGACATTGCACCTTCGGATGTCCATTTATTTCAGTCTTTACAAAATTCCCTTAATGGAAAAAATTTCAATTCCCTGAAATACTATATGTAAAAGGCACCTGGAACACTTTGTTGCTCAAAAAGATGAAAAGTTTTGGGAAGACAGAATTATAAACCTGCCTGGAAAATCACAGAAGGTAGTGGAACAAAATGGTGAACACATTGCTCAATACAGTTCTTGGTGAAAATGAAAAATGTGTCTTTAATTTTTACTTTAAAAAACAAAGGAAATTTTTGGCCAACCCAATACAAAAATACATATTTAGGTTATTTTCCATTATAGGTTATCAGAAGATATTGAACATTTTTCTGTTACAGACAATCTTTATGGCTTATCTACTTTATGTACAGTAGTTTGTATCTGCTAATCTCATAATCATAAGTTATCCCTCTCCCAATCCACTTCTTCTTTGGTAACCATACGTTTGTTTTCTATGTCAGTGAGTCTTGTTTCTGTTTTGTAAACAGATTGATTTGTATTATTTTTTAGATTCTGCATATAAGTAATATGATATTTGTCTTTCTCCATCTGATTTAGTTCACTTAGTATGATAATCTCTAGGCCCATCGATGTTGCTGCACATGACATTATTTCACTCTTTTTATGACTGAGTAATATTCCATTGTGTATGCATGAATATGCATGCATGTGTGTATGTATACTACATCTTCCTTATCTATTCATCTGTTAATAGACATTTCGGTTGCTTCCGTGTCTTGGCTGTTGTATGTATATAGTGCTGCTATTTAGGATGCATGAATCTTTTCAAATTAGTGTTAGTATTTTCTGGATATATGCCCAGGAGTGGGATTGCTGGATCATGTGGTAGTTCGATTTTTCATGTTTTGAGGAAACCCCACACTGTTTTCCATAGATGCCAAACCAATCTACATTTCCACCAGCAATGTAGGGGGGGTTCTCTTTTCTCTACATCCTCTCCAGGATTTATTATTTGTAAAATAAATAATGATAGCCATTTTATACTTTTTAATAAAGAACTATGTAACTGTGAGGACTAGGTCAGGCAATAGATGTGAAGCACTTAGAAAAGTAGTTCCTAGTATGTATTAAGTGCTGAAATCAGAGTGCCTGGGTTTGAATCTTGACACAATTTCTTCACTGACCATTTCTGGGCAAGTTCAGTAACCTCTGAGTTTCAGGGATGTTTTTTTTTAACCTGAAAATGGAGTAAAATAACAGTACATAACACATAATGCTGTTCCAAGGATTAAAATAGATGCTGGAACATAGTTATCTCTCAAAAAATAAACCTCTCATCCTTATTATGATTAATTCTGACTCCCATGGCAAACCCTTTGCCAAATTATTGTGCTGCTAGACCTTGAGTTTCCTGGGGCTAATACAACCATCAGAGTGTTAGATCAATATTTTACCTGATTTAGGGATTTCTGCTTATTCTGTGTGCATGGATCACATTGTACTCAATCATTTCCCATTACCATTTCTGACCATAAAATGAAGATCAGTAAAAATGCCTAATATATATGGATTGTTGTTGGTGGTGGTCTTTTAGTCACTCAGTTGTGTCTAACTCTTGCAACCCCACAGACTGTAGCCCACCAGGCTCCTCTGTCCATAGAATTTTCCAGGCAAGAATACTGGAGTGGGGTGCCATTTCCTTCTCCAGAGGACCTTTCCAACCCAGGGATCAAACCCAGGTCTCTTATGTCTCCTGCATTGCAGGTGGATTCTTTACTGACTGAGCCAAGAGGCATTCGGTCGTTAAGTCGTGTCCGACTCCACAATCCCATGAACTGCAGCATGCCAGGCTTCTGTCCCTCACAATCTCCCGGAGTGTGCTCAAGCTCATGTCCATTGAATTGGTGATACCATCCGACCATCTCATCCTCTACTGTCCCCTTCTCCTGCCTTCTATCTTTCACAGCATCAGGGTCTTTTCCAATGAGTTGGCTCTTCTTCATGTCAGGTGACCAAAGTATTGGAGCTTCAGCTTCAACATCTGTACTTCCAAAGAAGATTCAGGATTGATCTCCTTGCTGTCCAAGGGACTCTCAAGAGTCTTCTTGAGCACCACAGTTAGAAAGCATCAATCCTTTGGTGCTCAGCCTTCTTTATGGTCCAGCTCTCACATTCATACATTTTCCTTCCTGAAATGTAGTTATGTTTTCTGTCTTTTGGGGACAAGGTAATTTATTTGAACACTTTCTGAAAGAGAAATGTCATTTCTGTTTACAGTTGTCCTGCTGTCATCCAAAAACTGTATCCTGAGGAGAGACCTTTAGTGTAGAAATGGTTTCTGGGAGAAAGAATGCAAACCAGAAGCTTCGAGTTGGCTTCTGGAAAAATAGATGATAGAGGGGAAGGAAGGAGAGGCAGCTTCTATTCTTGGAGAATCAAGAAGTGTGATAAGGGATGGAGGATTGGCAGCAGGGAGAGAAACTGGGCAATTGTCAAAAAGGAAAAAATATGGGAAGAAGAGAGGAGATATTTAGAGGAAAACTCATGATGACATTCCATGGGGTGTGCAATGTCAATGTACTCCCTATCATCCCACAAAGGCCTTGAAGTAGCTGCGGTATGCTATATGTTTACTGCCAAATAAAACACATGTGTTACTATTAAAATTTTTGGCCACAACCCACCTGTGCCCCCTGCAGTGGAAGCACAGAATCTTAACCACTGGACCACCAGGGAAACGGTACTATTAAATTTTTAACATCCAAGTAGCACTAAAATTATCCTGAGTGTCACAAGTTTTCCTTGTTCCACACTTTTCAGACCTCTTATTTTCAGGAAAGAGAAAGAGCTTTGCAAGTTAGACAGGCCTGGATTGAAAAGTTACACATGAATGTGGTGGAAGAGGTGAGCAAACAGTTAACAATCTTGTCTAGAATGAGCTATTTTGCATTTCACAGTGAAATAACCCCTCGGTCCTGGATTACGGCATCCTTTACCTAGAGTTGCTGAATACTACATGCCATTCCAGGAAGAGCATTCACACTGTGCCTCAGCCACACATGAGTGTGGAAGGAAACATGTGATGACCCGAAGAGTCTTCAGGGCAGGATCATCACCATTTCTCTCTTATCTTTTTGTCCACACTATATTGCTATGAAGATTTATAATAAATAATAGGCTATAAACATTATCCAGAGCAAACATTATTCTCAATGGTAAAAAACTGAAAGCGTTCCTTCTAAGATCAGGAAAAAGACAAGGGTGCCCACTTTCACCACTATTATTCAACATAGCTTTGGAAGTCCTAGCTATGGCAATCAGAAGAAAAAGAGATAAAAGGAATCCAGACTGGAACAGAAGAAGTAAAACTCTCATTGTTTGCAGATGATATGATACTATACATAGAAAACCCTGAAGATACAATCAGAAAATTACTAGAGCTAAACAGTGAATCTAGAAAAGTCAGAGGATATGAAATCAATACACAGAAATCAATTGTATTCTTATATACTAACACTGAAAAATCAGAAAAAGAAATTAAGGAATCAATCCCATTCAGTTCAGTTCAGTTCAGTCGCTCAGACATGTCTGACTCTGAGACGCCATGAACTGCAGCTCGCCAGGCCTCCCATTCATCACCAACTCCTGGAGTCCACCCAAACCCATGTCCATCGAGTCGGTGATGCCATACAACGATCTCATCCTCTGTCGTCCCCTTCTCCTCCCGCCCTCAATCTTTCCCAGCATCAGGGTCTTTTCAAATGAGTCAGCTCTTTGCATCAGGTGGCAAAGTATTGGAGTGTAAGCTTCCACATCAGTCCCTCCAATGAACACTCAGGACTGATCTCCTTTAGGACAGACTGGTTGGATCTTCTTGCAGTCAAAGGGACTCTCAAGAGTCTTCTCCAACACCACAGTTCAAAAGCATCAATTCTTTGGCACTCAACCTTCTTTATAATCCAACTCTCACATCCATACATGAGTACTGGAAAAACCATAGCCTTGACTAGATGGACCTTTCGTGGCAAACTAATGTCTCTGCTTTTTAATATGCTGTCTAGGTTGGTCATAACTTTCTTTCCAAGCAGCAAGCATCTTTTAATTTCATGGGTGCAATCAACATCTGCAGTGATTTTGGAGCCCCCCAAAATAAAATGAGTCACTGTTTCCACTGTTTCCCCATCCATTTCCCATAAAGTGATGGGACTGGATGCCATGATCTTAGTTTTCTGAATGTGATCTTTAAGCCAACTTTTTCACTCTCCTCTTTCACTTTCATCAAGAGGCTTTTTAGTTCCTCTTCACTTTCTGCCATAAGGGTGGTGTCACCTGCATATCTGAGGTTATTGATATTTCTCCCGGCAATCTTCATTCCAGCTGGTGCTTCTTCCAGCCCAGCGTTTCTCATGATGTACTCTGCATATAAGTTAAATAAGCTTTTTTGATGATCCAGAGGATGTTGGCAATTTGATCTCTGGTTCCTCTGCCTTTTCTAAAACCAGCTGGAACATCTGGAAGTTCACGGATCATGTATTGCTGAAGACTGGCTTGGAGAATTTTGAGCATTACTTTACTAGTGTGTGAGATGAACGCAATTGTGCAGTAGTTTGAGCATTCTTTGCCATTGCCTTTCTTTGGGATTGGAATGAAAACTGACCTTTTCCAGTCCTGTGGCCACTGCTGAGTTTTCCAAATTTGCTGGCATATTGAGTGCAGCACTTTCACAGCTTCATCTTTCAGGATTTGAAATAGCTCAAATGGAATTCCATCACCTCCACTAGGTTTGTTTGCAGTGATGCTTCCTAAGGCCCACTTGACGTCACATTCCAGGATGTCTGGTTCCAGGTGAGTGATCACACCATCGTGATTATCTGGGTCGTGAAGATCATTTTTGTATAGTTCTTCTGTGTATTCTTGCCACCTCTTCTTAATATCTTCTGCTTCTGTTAGGTCCATACCATTTCTGTCTTTTATTGAGCCCATATTTGCATGAAATGTTTGCTTGGTATCTCTAATTTTCTTGAAGAGATCTCTAGTCTTTCCCATTCTATTGTTTTCCTCTATTTCTTTGCATTGATCATTGAGGAAGGCTTTCTCATGTCTCCTTGCTATTCTTTGGAACTCTTCATTCAAATGGGTATATCTTTCCTTTTCTCATTTGCTTTTCGCTTCCCTTCTTTTCACAGCTATTTGTAAGGCCTCCTCAGACAGCCATTTTGCTTTTTTGCATTTCTTTTTCTTGGGGATGGTCTTGATCCTTGTCTCCTGTACAATGTCACGAACCTCCGTCCATATTTCACGAGGCACTCTGTCTATCAGATCTAGTCCCTTAAATCTATTTCTCACTTCCACTGTACAATCATAAGGGATTTGATTTAGGTCATACCTGAATGGTCTAGTGGTCTTCCCCACTTTCTTCAAGTCTGAATTTGGCAATAAGGAGTACATGATCTGAGCCACAGTCAGCTCCCAGTCTTGTTTTTGCTAACTGTATAGAGTATCTCCATCTTTGGCTGCAAAGAATATAATCAGTCTGATTTCAGTGTCGATCATCTGGTGATGTCCATGTGTAGAGTCTTCTCTTATGTTGTTGGAAGAGGGTGTTTGCTGTGACCAGTGTGTTCTCTTGGTAGAACTCTATTAGCCTTTGCCTTGCTTCATTTGGTACTCCAAGGCCAAATTTGTCTATTACTCCAGGTGTCTCTTGACTTCCTACTTTTGCAATCCCATTCACCGTTGCAATAAAAAGAATAAAATATCTAGGAATAAACTACGTAAGGAGACAAAAGAGTTGTATACAGAAAAATATAAGAAAGAAATCAAAGATGACATAAACAGATGGAGAGATATTCCATTTTCTTGGTTGGAAGAATCAATATTGTGAAAATGACTATACTGCCAAATGCAATCTACAGATTCAGTGCAATCCCTATCAAATTACCAATGGCATTTTTCATAGAGCTAGAACAAAAAATTTCACAATTCATATGGATACGCAAAAGACCCCAAATAGCCAAAGCAATCTTATTTTTTTTTTTCGCTTTAAAGTGTTGGCTTTTATTGTATACAAATTATACCTTAATATTATTTTTTAAACTTTTTTTCCAATTATTTTTATTAGTTGGAGGCTAATTATGTTACAATATTGTAGTGGTTTTTGCCATACATTGACATGAATAAGCCATGGATTTACATGTTTTCCCCATCCTGAACCCCCCTCCCACAGCCATCCCCATCATATCCCTCTGGGTCATCCCAGTGCACCAGCCCCGAGCACTTGTCTCATGCATCCAACCTGGACTGGTGATCTGTTTCACACTTGATAATATATATATTTCGATGCTGTTCTCTCAGATTATCCCACCCTCGCCTTCTCCCATAGAATCCAAAAGTCTGTTCTATACATCTGTGTCTCTTTCTGTCTTGCATATAGGGTTATAGTTACCATCTTTCTAAATTCCATATATATGCGTTAGTATACTGTATTGGTGTTTATCTTTCTGGCTTACTTCACTCTGTATAATGGGCTCCAGTTTTATCCACCTCATTAGAAATGATTCAAATGAGTTCTTTTTAATGGCTGAGTAATATTCCACTCTGTATACGTACCACAGCTTTCTTATCCATTCATCTGCTGATGGGCATCTAGGTTGCTTCCATGTCCTGGCTATTATAAACAGTGCTGTGATGAATATTGGGGTACATGTGTTTCTTTCAGATCTGGTTTCCTCGGTGTGTATGCCCAGAAGTGGGATTGCTGGGTCATATGGCAGTTCTATTTCCAGTTTTTTAAGGAATCTCCACACTGTTTTCCATAGTGGCTGTACTAGTTTGCATTCCCACCAACAGTGTAAGAGGGTTCCCTTTTCTCCACACCCTCTCCAGCATTTATTGCTTGTAGACTTTTGGATAGCAGCCATCCTGACTGGCGTGTAATGGTACCTCATTGTGGTTTTGATTTGCATTTCTCTGAGAATGAGTGATGTTGAGCATCTTTTCATGTGTTTGTTAGCCATCTGTATATCTTTTTTGGAGAAATGTCTGTTTAATTCTTTGGCCCATTTTTTGATTGGGTCATTTATTTTTCTGGAATTGAGCTGCAGGAGTTGCTTGTATATTTTTGAGATTACCCTTTGTCTGTTGCTTCAATTGCTATTATTTTCTCCCATTCTGAAGGCTGTCTTTTCACCTTGCTTATAATTTTCATTGTTGTGCAAAAGCTTTTGAGTTTAATTAGGTCCCATTTGTTTATTTTTGCTTTTATTTCCAATATTATGGGAGGTGGGTCATAGAGGATCTTGCTGTGGTTTATGTTGGAGAGTGTTTTGCCTATGTTCTCCTCTAGGAATTTTATGGTTTCTGGTCTTACATTTAGATCTTTAATCCATTTTGAATTTATTTTTGTATATGATGTTAGAAAGTGTTCTAGTTTCATTCTTTTACAAGTGGTTGACCAGTTTTCCCAGCACCACTTGTTAAAGAGGTTGTCTTTTTTCCATTGTATATTCTTGCCTCCTTTGTCAAAGATAAGGTGTCTATAAGTACATGGATTTATCTCTGGGCTTTCTATTTTGTTCCATTGAAACAAAGGGAGAAGAACCAAATCAACAAAATTAGAAATGAAAATGGAGAGATCACAATAGACAACACTGAAATACATTGATCATAAGAGACTACTACCAGCAGCTCTATGCCAATAAAATGGACAACTTGAAAGAAATGGACAAATTCTTAGAAAAGTATAACTTTCCAAAACTGAACCAGGAAGAAATAGAAGATCTTAACAGACTCATAACAAGCATGGAAATCAAAACTGTAATCATAAATCTTCCAGCAAACAAAAGCCCAGGACCAGATCACTTCACAGCTGAATTCTACCAAAAATTTAGAGAAGAGCTAACACCTATCTTACTCAAACTCTTCCAGAAAATTGCAGAAGAAGGTAAACTTCCAAACTCGTTCTATGAGGCCACCATCACCCTAATTCCAAAACCAGACAGAGATGCCACAAAAAAAAAACTACAGGCCAATATCACTGATGAACATAGATGCAAAAATCCTTAACAAAATTCTAGCAAACAGAATCCAACAACATATTAAAAAGATCATACATCATGACCAAGTGAGCTTTATCCCAGGAATGCAAGGATTCTTTAATATCCACAAATCAATCAATGTAATATACCACATTAACAAATTGAAAGATAAAAACCATATGATTATCTCAATAGATGCAGAAAAAGCCTTTGACAAAATTCAACACCCATTTATGATAAAAACTCTCCAAAAAGCAGGAATAGAAGGAACATACTTCAACATAATAAAAGCTATATATGACAAACCCACAGCAAACATTATCCTCAATTGTGAAAAACTGAAAGCACTTCCCCTAAATCAGGAACAAGACAAGGGTGCCCACTCTCACCACTACTATTCAACATAGATTTGGAAGTTTTGGCCACAGCAATCAGAGCAGAAAAAGAAATAAAAGGAATCCAGATAGGAAAAGAAGAAGTAAAACTCTCACTGTTTGCAAATGACATGATCCTCCACATAGAAAGCCCTAAAGACCCCACCAGAAAATTACTAGAGCTAATCAATGAATATAGTAAAGTTGCAGGATATAAAATTAACACACAGAAATCCCTTGCATTCCTATACACTAACAATGAGAAAACAGAAAGAGAAATTAAGAAAACAATACCATTCACCATTGCAACAAAAAGAATAAAATACTTAGGAGTATATCTACCTAAAGAAACAAAAGACCTATACATAGAAAACTATAAAACACTGATGAAAGAAATCAAAGAGGACACGAATAGATGGAGAAATATACCGTGTTCATGGATTGGAAGAATCAATATTGTGAAAATGACTATACTACCCAAAACAGTCTATAGATTCAATGCAATCCCTATCAAGCTACCAACGGTATTCTTCACAGCACTAGAACAAATAATTTCACAATTTGTATGAAATGCAAAAAACCTTGAATAGCCAAAGCAATCATGAGAAAGAAGAATGGAACTGGAGGAATCAACCGCCTGTCTTCAGGCTCTACTACAAAGCCACAGTCATCAAGACAGTATGGTACTGGCACAAAGACAGAAATATAGATCAATGGAACAAAATAGAAAGCCCAGAGATAAATCCACGTACTTATGGACACCTTATCTTTGACAAAGGAGGCAAGAATATACAATGGAAAAAAGACAATCTCTTTAACAAGTGGTGCTGGGAAAACTGGTCAACCACTTGTAAAAGCAATATTGACAAAGAAAAATGGAGCTGGAGGAATCAATCTTTCTGATTTCAGACTATACTACAAAGCGGCTGTCATCAAGATAGTATGTTACTGGCACAAAAACAGAAATAAGACCAATGAAACAAGATAGGAAGTCCAGAGATAAACCCATGCATCTATAGGTACCTTATTTTTGACAAAGGAGGAAAGAATATACAATGGGGCAAAGATAGCCTCTTCAATAAATGCTGCTGGGAAAACTGGACAGCCACATGTAAGAGAATGAAATTAAAACACTTCCTAACACCACACACTGTGATAAACTCCAAGTGGACTAAAGACCTAAATGTAAGACCAGAAATTATAAAACTCTTAGAGGAAAACATAGGCAGAACACTCCATGATGTAAATCACAGCAAGATCCTCTATGATCCATCTCCTAGAGTAATGGAAATAAAAACAACAACAATAAACAACAGGGACCTAATTAAACTTAAAAGCTTTTGCACAGCAATGGAAATTATAAACAAGGTGAAAAGACAACCCTCAGAATGGGAGCAAATAATAGCAAAGGAAACAACTGACTAAGAATTAATTTCCAAAACATACAAGCAGCTCATACAACTCAATATCAGAAAAACAAACAACCCCAACAGTGGGAAAAAGACCTAAAGAGACATTTCTCCAAAGAAGATACACAGATGGCTAACAAACATATGAAAAGATGCTCAACAGTGCTCATTATTAGAGAAATACTAATCAAAACTACAATGATATACCACTTAACACCAGTCAGAATGGCCATCATCAAAAAGTCTACAAACAATAAATGCCAAAGAGGATGTGGAGAAAAGAGAACCCTCTTGCACTGTTGATGGGAATGTAAATTGATATAGGCACTAAGGAAGACAGTATGGATATTTCTTAAAAATTAGGAATAAAACCACTCCTAGGCATATACCCTGAGGAAACCAAAACTGAAAAAGACAAATGTACCCCAATTTTCACTACAACACTATTTACAATAGCTAGGTATGGAAGCAACCTAGATGTCCATTGACAGATGAATGGATAAAGAAGCTGTGGTTCCTATATACAATGGAATATTACTCAGTCATAAAAAGGAATGCATTTGAGTCAGTTCTAATGAGGTGGATGAACCTAGAGCCTATTATACAGAGTGAAGTAAGTCAGAAAGAGAAACAAAATTTTATACTAACACATCTATATGGAATCTAGAAAGATGGTACTGATGAAGTTAATTGCAGGGTAGCAGTGGAGACAGACATAGAGAACAGACTTACAGACACGGAGGGGGAGGGGCAGGCAGGAAGGACAGGGTGGGATATATGAAAAAGTAACATGGAAACATACCTTACCATATGTAAAACAGATAGCCAGTGGGAATTTGCTGTATGATTCAGGGAACTCAAACAGGGGCTCTGTAACAACCTTAGAGGGGTAGGAAGGGGAGGGAGGTAGGAGGGAGGTTCAAGAGGGAGGAGACATAGGTATACCTGTGACTGATTCATTTTAATGTTTGGTAGAAACCAACATAATACTGTAAAGCAATTATCCTTCAATTAAAAAGAAAAAAGAAAAAAAATAGGCTGTAAATGTTTCACATTTACTCTCACTGCAAAATGGTAGATGATAGCAGCAGTGGTGTAGCAACCTCCAGTGGACACTGGAGGGAATTGTACAATCCTGGATCAGTTCCTTGGGAAGCCAGAGTTTGGGCTGGCTCCTTTTCAGCAAGTCTGGAAAGATTCCCTGGAGCTGGCAGAAAGCTAATGTCTGTCTCCAGAGGGTCCAAGAACTGAGTCTTCTTATATCAAAACATACTTCAGTCAGGATGCTTTCCTCTGTAATAAGAGGTCCAGGCATCAAGTCTAGGCACATTCATCAGAAAAAGAAGGCTACTCTTTCCTGTGTGTCTTTTCTGAGGAGCCAGAAAACCCTTTGCAGAAATCCCAAACTCTATTTCCAATTTCGTTCTTATGGGCCTGAATAAGATCTTGGTCCATTTGGGATATTACTAATGAGCTTCTATCATCTTCCATCACTAAAAATTCAACTCTTGCTTTTGTGTCCTTTCAAACAGCTCTAATCTGTGTTGAATGATAAGGAAATGATGGGGACAGTTTTACTCTCGGTTTTTGAGATTTCGAAACCCGCTTGCCAGGCATAATGTTAGATTCTAGGATGCATAACTGAGCAAGGTAAACAGGGTTCATGATTTCTGCTTAAAGAGACAGAAAACAAAGAAGAAACTATGTCACAGAGTATAAGTGCTCGCTCACATACAAGACATTCAGGATATTGTGACACTGCATGGGATGGAAATTCCTCTAAGAGTAGAGTTGCCTCTTAAAGTGATTTATAAGCTGAGACCTAAAGAGACAGTGAAAGACAGACAGGCAGGTTTGAGAGGGGGCAAGTTTTCCAGACAGCATATCTGAGGCCCTGAAAGTCAGAGAGAGCTTGGCTAGAACACGGATCAGATTTCTCTCCTAGCTCTTATTTTAGTACACTGAGCTTTTTGGCTTACAGAGAAGCCATTCCTCCTCACATGCATACCATATCATGGGAATCCACTTATATTTTGATTTTTTAAATCTCAAGTACCCTAATCCAGGAATGAGAACTGGGGGCTGGGGGGCACTAGGGACCTGGAGTGGGATGGGAAATTTAACACATACCTTTTGTTATTTGCTGAAGTTTTAATTCTGTGAAAAACCTATAATCAGCAATAAAACAAGCAAATGTGCAATTTGTTCACATGGTAGCAAACATAAACGATAAAACGTACATAAAATGGCAAAATATACCATCTATAATGCCATCACTTAGAGACATCCACAGTCAGCCATGACTGTATTTATATATCTTTCCAAACTTTTGACTATCCATGTGCATGCACACTCACACACACATTTCTCTATTTCAAAAGCTGCTTTCTTATTAGGCTTTAGAAGATGAACACTTTTTATGTCAAATAATATATGCCTGCATCATCATTTTTAATGTTTCCATGATATCCAATTTCATGGTTATAATTCATGTAATCACCACCCACAATGATGAACATTTAGGTTTTATTCTCATTGTCTATGATTACAGTGCTAATTCCAAACAGCAAGGTACACAACAGTGTGTACAGTGTGCTATCACTTAGGTAAAAATGAATTAAGAATACATTGATCAACATACTTAATTCCCTTGGAAAATTGCAAAATTCTTTACCAAGTGAATGCTATAAAATCGTTTTAATCCATAAAACTTCAAATTAAGAATCATTTATTCCCACATGAGCATACTATAATAGAAATAACATATATTGCCAGTTACACAGAGAAGCCCACCACCTTCAACCCTTCCACCCCTTTCTGCCTCCAGTCCCTGCCTGCCATGGAAAGAATAAAAAAAAAAAGTGGGTTCTCCAACCTGTCCCTTTGCTGTAACTTCATGCCCAGTGCTTTTTCCTCCTGTACTTTTTCCTCATGAATCACCTGTCATCACTAATCACCACTGTGGGAGTGGCAGCCCTCCACTGTGCAGACACTGTCCAGTTGCCAAGGGAACTAGTATTTTGGGAATCTCAAGATGTAGTATATACTTAGTGTGGGATGGAAACCATTAAGCCATTACACTCATCACATAGAGATTCCCACTGTCCCTTTAGCCTGCCCTGCCAAGGTAAGGAGCAGTGACTGCACTTTGCTGGAGCAGCCATGAAGAGATATCCCACATCCAGGGTAAAAGAAACCCAACTAAGACGGTAGGCACTGAGAGAGGGCCTCAGAGAGTAGACAGACTGAAACCACAATCATAGAAAGCTAGCCAATCTGATCACATGGACCACAGCCTCGTCTAACTCAATGCAACTAAGCCATGCCATGTGGGGCCACCCAAGACAGAAGGGTCATGGTGGAGAGGTCTGACAGAATGTGGTCCACTGGAGAAGGAAAGGGCAAGCCACTTCACTATTCTTGCCTTGAGAACCCCATGAACAGAATGAAAAGGCAAAAAGATAGGACACTGAAAGATGAACTCTCCAGGTCGGTAGGTGCCCAATATGCTGCTGGAGATCAGTGGAGAAATAACTCCAGAAAGAATGAAAGGACTGAGCCAAAGAAAAAACAACACCCAGTTGTGGATGTGACTTATGATAGAACCAAGAGCCAAGGCTGCGAAGAGCAATACTGCATAGGAACCTGGAATGTTAGGTCCATGAACCAAGGCAAATTGGAAGTGGTCAAACAGGAGATGGCAAGAGTAAACGTGGACATTCTAGGAATCAGCAAAATAAAATGGACTGGAATGGGTGAATATAATGCAGATGACCATTATATCTACTACTATGGGCAGGAATCCCTTAGAAGAAATGGAATAGCCATCATAGTCAACAAAAGAGTCTAAAATGCAGTACTTGGATGAAGTCTCAAAACAGACAGAATGATCTCTGGTTCCAAGGCAAACCATTCAATATCACTGTAATTCAAGTCTATGCCCCAACCAGTAATGCTGAAGAAGCTGAAGTTGAACAGTTCTATGAAGACCTACAAGACCTTTTAGAACTGACACCCAAAAAAGATGCCCTTTTCATTATAGGGGAATGGAATACAAAAGTAGGAAGTCAAGAAACACCTGGAGTAACAGACAAATTTGGCCTTGGAGTACAGAATGAAGCAGGGCAGAGGCTGATAGAGTTTTGCCAAGAGAATGCACTGGTCATAGCAAACACATGGACATCACCAGATGGCCAACACTGAAATCAGATTGATTATATTCTTTGCAGCCAAAGATGGAGATACTCTATACAGTCAGCAAAAACAAGACTGGGAGCTGACTGTGGCTCAGATCATGTACTCCTTATTGCCAAATTCAGACTTAAATCGAAGAAAGTAGGGGAAACCATTAGACCATTCAGGTATGACCTAAATCAAATCCCTTATGATTGTACAGTGGAAGTGAGAAATAGATTTAAGGGACTAGATCTGATAGACAGAGTGCCTCGTGAACTATGGACGGAAGTTTGTGACATTGTACAGGAGACAGGGATCAAGACCATCCCCAAGAAAAAGAAATGCAAAAAAGCAAAATGGCTGTCTGAGGAGGCCTTACAAATAGCTGTGAAAAGAAGGGAAGCGAAAAGCAAATGAGAAAAGGAAAGATATACCCATTTGAATGAAGAGTTCCAAAGAATAGCAAGGAGACATGAGAAAGCCTTCCTCAATGATCAATGCAAAGAAATAGAGGAAAACAATAGAATGGGAAAGACTAGAGATCTCTTCAAGAAAATTAGAGATACCAAGCAAACATTTCATGCAAATATGGGCTCAATAAAAGACAGAAATGGTATGGACCTAACAGAAGCAGAAGATATTAAGAAGAGGTGGCAAGAATACACAGAAGAACTATACAAAAATGATCTTCACGACCCAGATAATCACGATGGTGTGATCACTCACCTGGAACCAGACATCCTGGAATGTGACATCAAGTGGGCCTTAGGAAGCATCACTGCAAACAAACCTAGTGGAGGTGATGGAATTCCATTTGAGCTATTTCAAATCCTGAAAGATGAAGCTGTGAAAGTGCTGCACTCAATATGCCAGCAAATTTGGAAAACTCAGCAGTGGCCACAGGACTGGAAAAGGTCAGTTTTCATTCCAATCCCAAAGAAAGGCAATGCCAAAGAATGCTCAAACTACCACACAATTGCATTCATCTCACACACTAGTAATGTAATGCTCAAAATTCTCCAAGCCAGGCTTTAGGAATACATGAACCAGATGTTCCAGCTGGTTTTAGAAAAGGCAGAGGAACCAGAGATCAAATTGCCAACATCTGCTGGATCATCGAAAAAGCAAGAGAGTTCCAGAAAAACATCTATTTCTGCTTTATTGACTATGCCAAAGCCTTCGACTGTGTGGATCACAATAAACTGTGGAAAATTCTGAAAGAGATGGGAATACCAGACCACCTGACCTGCCTCTTGAGAAACCTGTATGCAGGTCTGGAAGCAAGAGTTAAAACTGGACATGGAACAACAGACTGGTTTCAAATCAGAAAAGGAGTACGTCAAGGCTCCTTTGTATATTGTCATCCTGCTTATTTAACTTATATGCAGAGTACATCATGAGAAATGCTGGGCTGTAAGAAGCACAAGCTGGAATCAAGATGGCCAGGAGAAATATCAATAACCTCAGATATGCAGATGAAACTACCCGTATGGCAGAAAGTGAAGAATAACTAAAGAGCCTCTTGATGATAGTGAAAGAAGAGAGTGAAAAAGTTGGGTTAAAGATCAACATTCAGAAAACTAAGATCATCCGGTCCCATCACTTCATGGCAAATAGATGGGGAAACAGTGGAAACAGTAACAGACTTTATTTTTCTGGGCTCCAAAATCACTGCAGATGGTGATTGCAGCCATGAAATTAAAAGACGCTTACTCCATGGAAGAAAAGTTATGACCAACCTAGACAGCATATTAAAAAACAGATACATTACTTTGTCAATAAATGTCCATCTAGTCAAGGCTATGGTTTTTCCAGTGGTCATGTATGGATGTGAGATTTGGATTATAAATAAAGCTGAGTGCCAAGGAATTGATGCTTTTGAACTGTGGTGTTGGAGAAGACTCTTGAGAGTCCCTTTGACTGCAAGAAGATCCAACCAGTCCATCCTAAAGGAGATCAGTTCTGGGTGTTCATTGGAGGGACTGATGTTGAAGCTTACACTCCACTACTTTGGCCACCGGATGTGAAGAACTGACTCATTTGAAAAGACCCTGATGCTGGGAAACAGTTAGGGTGGGAGGAGAAGGGGACGACAGAGGATGAGATGGTTGGATGGCATCACTGACTCAATGGACATGAGTTTGGGAAACTCTAGGAGTTGGTGATGGACAGGGAGGCCTGGCATGCTGCAGTTCGTGGGGTCACAAAGAGTCACATATGACTGAGCGACTGAACTGAACTGAACTGAACTGAACTGAACAACCATCTATGTTCCATCACTACTCCTTTCTCCATCCCCACCTTAAGAATGAACTTAGGATCCATTTTCCTAAAATACCCCTTCCAGATAACCTGACAACCAAGACATTTTGTGAGGTTGTGGGCAAGAATGATGGCTCAGAGGTAAAGAATCTGCCTGCCAATGCAGGAGACACAGGAGACGTAGGTTTGATCCCTGGGTTGGGAAGATCCCCTGGAGGAGGAAATGGGAACCCACAGCAGTATTCTTGCATATAGAAATCTATGGACAGAGGAGCCTAGCGGGCTACAGTCCATGGGGTCTCAAAGAGTAAGACACGACTGAGCACACATGCACGCAACATCACATAACATGGTTTTGATGGACTGTGGTAGGGAAGGAGATGGAAAGAGAATGTTTTAATAAGGGAAAGTGTGAGGTTCTTATCATGTCTGTACTTCTATATAAAAATATTTTCCTGTTTCTTCTTTTCACAAATAAGAAGGAAAGAGCATACTGTTGTAGGCTAAGATCATAGATACAGTGATCAGACAAATGCTTGGGCTGATATCTAAGCATCAGCATTTGCTGGCTGTGTAAATTGACTAAGGTCCCCCATGTATTCCTGTGTGACATTTAAAAAGTAATAGTGCCTATACTGCAGTGAGGATTAAGTTAATCCATGCACATGAAGTACTTAAAGCAGTGCTGGTATATCCTATATAGTCTGTAAGTGTTGGTATCAATATTTCTGTGAAAATCAGTTCAGAGGTAATTGGTTTAAAATCAGTGTCCAGAGGTTTCAGACATCCCTGTTTGCTTAACACAGCATCTTCCAAATTAGAAACAAACATTACCAGCATTGAATTTATTTGAGATTCTTTTGCTGTAATGTGCACACATGCATGTATGTGTGTCCATCCAGGCTGTTAGGAATGAATAGACACTATTAACGTTTCTTAAATCATTTCTGTGCCTCCTGCCTGAGTCTGTCCTGGAGCTACACATTTTGTCAACAAAATTTCTATGCTCTAGTATCATATTTAGGAAAAATAGTAGAACCTTGGATTCCAAGTTTGGTGAAGTGAACTAGATACTGAGAAACAACTGTATTGTTCTTTAAAAGTATATTTTATGCTTAGCCACAGATTTCCATTTGCATCTTGCCCTTGGATACAAGAGATTATTTTGTTTAAAAAGCAAGTTTTGTGACGTTCACTGCTGTTAGTGTGTTCCAGAAGAAAGATAAATACTTCAAATTGCAATAGATAAAAAATTAGTGGTCATCAGAATTATTCTCAGAA
Organism: Cervus canadensis; assembly: GCF_019320065.1. Classification (NCBI taxonomy): domain Eukaryota; kingdom Metazoa; phylum Chordata; class Mammalia; order Artiodactyla; family Cervidae; genus Cervus; species Cervus canadensis. Next base: position 62,387,155 of record NC_057419.1, read on the forward strand.
AGGCTATTGTAGATACTGGAGGTGGGGGAAAGGTTACAATGTTTAAATTCTAGCTCAAAGACTTCCACATGGGGAGGAGCCAGCTGCTGTAGGCTTACGTAAAGGGATATTTTTTTCAAATTAGCTTTTAATATTGAGGAAATTTTAGAATATTTAACTATTTCAAAATGGAAAAGATTTTATTATACTGCTAGATACAATTTTTTGTCATGAAGTTAAGAATCTGAGTGCAATGGATCATTTTCCATTTCACAGCATGTGAAATATAGGCACCTCACAGGGCTTTCCCGGTAGCTCAGTTGGTAAAGAATCCACCTGCAATGCAGGAGACCCCATATTGATCCCTGGGTCATGAAGATCCCCTGAGAAGGGATGGGATACCCACTTCAGTTTTCTTGGGCTTCCCTGGTGGCTCAGATGGTAAAGAATCCGCCTGCATTGTGGGAAACCTGGGTTCGATCCCTGGGTTGGGAAGGTCCTCTGGAGAAGGGAACAGCTACCCACTCCAGTATTCTTGCCTGGAGAATTCCATGGACAGAGGAGCCTGGCAGGCTACAGCCCATGAGGTCACAAAGAGTCAGACACAATTGAGCAACTTTCACTTTCACACTTTCCCTTTACAGGGCATAGCATCCATATAAGTATTCTTTAGAGGGGTCACACAGAGTCGGACATGACTGAAGTGACTTAGAAGCAGCAGCAGCAGGAAGTGATAGTGGCCAGAACACAGGGTAGCAATACCTTTAAGATGCTGAAAGAAAATAATTGTCAATGTTGAATTCTATATTCAGCAAAAATACCTTCAAAGGAATTATATTTAAATAATGGTTAGATAGCATCACTGATTCAATGGACATGAATCCAAGCAAACTCCAGGAGACAGTGGAGGACAGGGGAGCCTGGCATGCAGCAGTCCATGAGGTCACAAGGAGTCAGACATGACTTAGTGACTGAACAAAAATAACAAATTTAAATAATGACCTTCTCAGATAAAGAGAATACTAATATAATCTGTTGCTGCAAAAACAGGTCTAAAGTAAACACTAAATAAAGTTTTTAGACTAAAAGAAAATGATAAGAGTAGAAAACTTTGAAATTCAGAACAAATAAAAATAAAAATGGTAAATTTCTGGATAAATATAGTAGATTATTTTTCTCAAGTTTTTAAAAATATGAATGGCTATAAAAAGGAAAAACTCATAACATTGACTGGTGGCATTATCATAGTATGTAGATGTAAGACATACAACTGGAACTGAAGAAATCAACCTCCCGACATCAGACTATACTACAAAGCTACAGTCATCAAGACAGTATGGTACTGACACAAAGACAGAAATATAGATCAATGGAACAAAACAGAAAGTCCAGAGATAAATCCATGCACCTATGGACACCTTATCTTTGACAAAGGAGGCAAAAATATACAATGGAGTAAAGACAGTCTCTTCAACAAATGGTGTTGGGAAAACTGGTCAACCACCTGTAAAAGGAAGAAATTAGAACACTTTCTAACACCATACACAAAAATAAACTCAAAATGGATTAAAGACATAAACTCAAGACCAGAAACTATAAAACTCTTAGAAAAAAGCATAGGCAGAATACTCTCCGACATAAATCACAGCAAGATCCTCTAGGACCCACCTCCTAGAGTAATGGAAAAAAAATGGGACCTAATTAAACTTGAAAACAGATCACCAGCCCAGGTTGGATGCATGAGACAAGTGCTCAGGCCTGGTGCACTGGGAAGACCCAGAGGGATTGGGTAGAGAGGGAGGTGGGAGGGGGGATCGTGATGTAAATCCATGTAAATCCATGTAAATCCATGGGAATCCATGTAAATCCATGGCTGCTTCATGTCAATGTATGACAAAAACCACTACAATATTGTAAAGTAATTAGCCTCCAACAAATAAAAATAAATGAAAAAAAAAACTTTTGCACAATGAAGGAAACTATGCATAAGGTGAAAAAATAGCCCTTGGAATGGAAGAAAATAATAGCAAATGAAACAATGAACAAATAATTAATCTCCAAAATATACAAGCAGCTCATGCAGCTCAATACCAGAAAAACAATCCAGTCAAAAACTGGACAGATACATATATATCCCCTCCCTTTTGAAACTCCCTCCCATCTCCCTCCCCATCCCACTCCTCTAGCTTGATACAGAGTCCCTGTTTGAGTTTCCTGAGCCATACAGCAAATTCCCATGTTGAGGTTTGACAGAAAACAGCAAAATTCTGTAAAGCAATTATCCTTCAATTAAAAAAATAATTTGTAAAAAGTTGGCAGAAGACCTACACAGACATTTCTCCAAAGAAGACATACAGATGATTAATACACACATGAAAAGATGCTGAACACTGCCATTATAAGAGAAATGCACATCAAAACCACAATGAGGTATCATCTCACACTGGTCAGAATGGCCATCATCAAAATTCTATAAAGAATAAATGCTAGAGAGGGTGTGAAGAAAAGGGAACCCTCTTACACTGTTGGTGGGAATGCAAACTGGTACAGTCACTATGGAGAACAGTGTGGAGTTTCCTTAAAAAACTGGGAATAGAACTGCCATATGACCCAGCAATCCCACTGCTGAGCATACACATCAAGGAAACCAGACTAGAAAGAGACACATGTACCCCAATGTTCACTGCAGCACTATTTACAATAGCCAGGATATGGAAGCAACCTAGATGTCCATCAACAGGTGAATGGATAAGGAAGTTGTTGTACATATACACGATGGAATATTACTCAGCTATAAAAGGGAACACATCTGAGTAAGTTCTAATGAGGTGGATGAAACTGAAGCCTATTATACAGAGTGAAGTAAGTCAGAAAGAAAAACACTAATACTGTATACTAATGCATTAGTATGGAATTTAGAAAGAATTTAGAATCTTTGCTATTTAGTATTTGTTATTCATTCTGTACCTTTAAGAATCCAATCTTCAGTACCCATTTTTACTTAGGAGTATAATTACTGGCTTGACTGGTTTCTCCCCTTTTGACTCTCCTTTCTCTCCCACAGGTCACCTCTATCTCCTCCCACCCACCTCTCTTCTCTACTTAACTCTGTGAATCTCTTTTGGTGTTCCGGGCTGTGGAGTACACTTAGGGAACTGATCACAGGCTAGATTGGTCTCTCTCCTTTTGATTCCCCTACTCTCCTCCTGATCACCTCTATCTCCTTCCTCCCTTTTCTCTGCTCCATGGAACTCTGTGAACCTCTCTGAGTGTTCCAGACTGTGGAGAGCACATAGGAAATTGATTACTGGCTAGACTGCTCTCTCCTCTTTTGATCCCCCCCCCCTTTTCCTCCTGGTCACCTCTATCTCCCTCCTCCCTCTTCTCTTCTTCATGTAACTCTGTGGACTTCTCTGAGTGTCCCTCACTGTGAAGAATATTTTCACCATTAACCTAGGTGTTTTGTCATCGGTGCTGTATAGATTGAGAAGTCTTGAGGCTACTAGCAAAATAAGACTGAAAGCCAAAAGCAGGAGGCCTAAATCCAAAACTTGAGATCACGAGAAATCTCCTGATTCTAGGGACCATTAATTGACAAAAGCTCATCCAAAAGCCTCCATACCTACACTGAAACCAAGCTCCACCCAAGAGCCAACAAGTTTCACAGCAAGACATACAAGGTGAATTCTACAACAAAGCAGGCTCATAACCCGAGCACAAAAATATAGGCGTCCAAAAGTCACACCAAACCCATAGACACCTAAAAATACACTACTGGACACTTCATTGCACTCCAGAGAGAAGAGATCCAGCTCTACCCACCAGAACACCGACAGAAGCTTTCCTAACCAGGAAACCTTGACAAGCCACTTGTCCAACCCCACCCACAGAGAGGAACCTCCACAATAAAGAGGAACCACACACTTCCAGCACACAGAAATGCCACCCAAAACACAGCAATCTAAACAAGATGAAAAGGCAGAGAAGTATTCAGCAGGTAAAGGAACATGATATAAGCCCACCAAACCAAACCAAAGAGGAGGAGATAGGGAGTCTACCTGAAAAAGAATTCAGAATAATGATAGGAAAATTGATCCAAATCTTAAAAACAAAATGGAGTTACAGATAAGTAGTCTGGAGACAAGGATTGAGAAGATGCAAGAAAAGTTTAACAAGGACCTAGAAGAAATAAAAAAGAGTCAATCAATAATAAATAATGCAGTAACTGAGATCAAAAGTACTCTGGAGGGAACCAACAGTAGAATAACTGAGGCAGAAGATAGGATAAGTTAGGTGGAAGATAGAATGATGGAAATAAATGAAGCAAAGAGGAAAAAAAAGAATTAAAGGAAATGAGGACAACCTCAGAGATCTCTGGGATAATGTTAAGCACCCCAACATTTAACTCACAGGAGTCCTAGAAGAAGAAGACAAAAAGAAAGGCCATGAGAAAATACTTGAGGAGATAATAGTTGAAAACATCCCAAGCAGGATAAATCCAAGGAGGAACACACAAGACACACAGTAATCAAACAGACAAAAATTAAAGACAGAGATAAAACATTAAAAGCAACAAGGGAAAATGACAACATACAAAAGTACTCCCATTAGGTTACCAGCTGATTTCTCAACAGAAACTCTACAAGCCAGAAGGGAATGGCATGATATATTTAAAGTGATGAAAGGGAAGAACCTACAACAAACAATACTCTACCCAGCAAGACTCTCCTTCAGATTTGATGGAGAAATCAAAAGCTTTCCAGACAAGCAAAAGCTAAGAGAATTCAGCACCACCAAACCAGCTTTACAACAAATGCTAAAGGAACTTCTCTAGGCAGGAAACACAAGAGGAGGAAAAGGCCTACTGAAAATAACTCCCGAACAAATAAGAAAATGGTAATAGTATCATACATATCAATAATTACCTTAACTGTATGGATTAAATGCACCAACCAAAAGACAAACTGGCTGGACGAATGAAAACATGTGTGTGTATGCATTTCCACTTACCATGTCACTCTGCTTGACCTCCCAAATTGTGTATGGTTATTTCATATTGTTAAGTTAATCATGTTCCCATTATGGCATTCAACTATAATTAACTTTTTTTTTTTGGTCTGGCTATTGATTGTGAAAACTGGTAAACATCTTCTACTATTTAAAAAAAACTAAAAATGCCTTGTCAAAAAAAGAAAAAAAAAAAAAAGAAAACGTCCCTGTAATGGGGAAGGAAATAGCCACCCAAGTCCAAGAAACTCAGAGAGTCCCAAACAGGATAAACCCAAGGTGAAACACCCCAAGACACATATTAATCAAATTAATGAAGATCAAACACAAAGAACAAATATTACAAGCAGCAAGGGGAAAAAAAAAAAACAATTAACCCACAAGGGGATCCCCATAAGGATGACAGCTGATCTTTCAATAGAAACTCTTCAAGCCAGAAGAGAATGGCAGGACATACTTTAAGTGATGAAAGAGAAAAACCTACAATCCAGTTTACTGTACCCAGCAAGGATCTCATTCAAATATAAAGGAGAAATCAAAAGCTTTACAGACAAGCAAATGCTCAGAGAATTCAGCACCCCCAAACCAGCTCTTCAACAAATGCTAAAGTATTTTCTCTAGACAGGAAACACAGAAAAGGTTTATAAACTTGAATCCAAAACTATAAAGTAAATGGCAATGGGATTATACTTATCAATAATTACCTTACATGTAAATGTGTTGAATATTCCAACCAAAAGACAAAGACTGGCTGAATAGATACAAAAACAAGACCCCTATGTATGCTGTCTACAAGAGACCCACCTCAAACCTAAGGACACATACAGACTGAAAGTGAAGGGCTGGAAAAAGGTATTTTATGCACATGGAGACCAAAAGAAAGCAGGACTAGCAATACTCATATCAGATAAAATAGACTTGAAATAAAGGCAGTGAAAAGAGACAAAGAAGGACACTACACAACGATCAAAGTATCAATCCAAGAGAAAGATATAACAATTATAAATATATATGCACCCAACATAGGTGCACCACAATATGTAAGGAAAATGCTAACAAATATGAAAGGGGAAATTAACAGTAACACAATGATAGTGGAAGACTTTAATACCACACTCACTCCTATGGATAGATCAACTAAACAGAAAATTAGCAAGCAAACACAAACTTTAAATGATAAAATGGACCACTTAGACCTAATTGATATCTATAGGACATTTCATGCCAAAATCATGAATTTCACTTTTTTCTGAAGTGCACATGGTACATGCTAGAGGATAGACCACAATCTGGGCCATAAAACTAGCCTTGGTAAATTCAAAAAAACTGAAATCATTTCAAGCCTCTTTTCTGATCACAATGCTGTAAGATTAGATGTCAACTACAGGGAAAAAAAAACTATTAAAATGCAAACATATGGAGGCTAAACAACACACTTCTGAATAACCAGCAAATCACAGAAGAAATCAAAAAAGGAATCAAAATATGCATAGAAACGAATGGAAATGAAAACATAACAACCAAAAACCTACGGGATTCAGTAAAAGCAGTGCTAAGGGGAAGATTCATAGAAATACAAGCCTAGTTAAAGAAAGAGGAGAAAAATCAAATAACCTAACTTGACACCTAAAGCAACTAGAAAAGGAAGAAATGAAGAATCCCAGGGTTAGTAGAAGGAAAGGAATCACAAAAATTAGGGCAGAAATTAATGCAAAAGAAATAAGAGAGACCATAGCCAAAATCAACAAGCTAAAAGCTGGTTTTTCGAGAGGATAAATAAAATAGACAAATCGTTAACCAGGCTCATTAAGAAACAAAGGGAGAAGAATCAAATCAACAAAATTAGAAGTGAAAATGGGGAAATCACAACAGACAACACAGAAATACAAAGGATCATTAAGAGACTATATCAGCAACTATAAACTAATAAAACAGACAACTTGGAAAAAATGAATAAATTCTTAGAGAAGTACAACTTTCCAAAACTGAACCAGGAAGAAATAGAAAATATTAGCAGAGCTATCACAAGCACAGAAATCGAAACTGTAATCAGAAATATTCCAACAAACAAAAGTCCAGGACTAGATGGCTTCACAGCTGAATTCCACCAAAAATTTAGGGAAGAGCTAACACCTATCCTACTCAAACTCTTCCAGAAAATTGCAGAGGAAGGTAAACTTCCATACTCATTCTATGAGGCCAACATCACCCTAATGCCAAAACCAGACAAAGATGTCACAAAAAAAGAAAACTACAGGCCAATATCACTAATGAACATAGATGGAAAATCCTCAACAAAATTCTAGCAAACAGAATCCAACAACATATTAAAAAGATCATACATCATGACCAAGTGTGCTTTATCCCAGGGATGCAAGGATTCTACAATATTTGCAAATCAATCAATGTGATACACCACATTAATAAATTAAAAGATAAAAAAGGTTATGATTATCTCAGTAGATGCAGAGAAAGGCTTTGACAATATTCAACATCTATTTATGATAAAAACCCTCCAGAAATCAGGAATAGAAGGAACATATCTCAACATCATAAAAGCCATATATGATAAACCCACAGCAAACAATATCCTCAATGGTGAAAAATTGAAAGCATTTCACCTAAAGTCAGGAATAAGACAAGGGTGCCCACTCTCACCACTACTATTCAACATAGTTCTGGAAGTTCTGGCCACAGCAATCAGAGCAGAAAAAGAAATAAACAGAATCCAGATTGGAAAAGAAGAAGTAAAACTCTCATTGTTTGCAGATGACATGATCCTCTACATAGAAAACCCTAAAGACTCCAACAGAAAATTACTACAGCTAATTAATAAATACAGTAAAGTTGCAGGACATAAAATTAATACGCAGAAATCCCTTGCATTCCTATACACTAGCAATGAGAAAACAGAGAAATTAAGGAAACAATTCCATTCACCATTGCAACGAAAAGAATAAAATACTTAAGAATAAATCTACCTAAAGAAAAAAAAGACCTATATATAGAAAACTATAAAACACTGATGAACTCTGTGGGAGAAGGTGAGGGTGGGATGGTTTGAAATAATAGCATTGAAACATGTATATTAACATATGTGAAATAGATTTCCAGTCCCAGTTTGATGCATGAGACAGGGTGCTCAGGGCTGGTGCACTGGTGTGACCCAGAGAGATGGGATGGGGAGGGAGGTGGGAGGGGTGTTCAGGATGGGGAACACATGTATACCCATGGCTTATTCATGTCAATGTATGGCAAAAAGTACTACAATATTGTAAAGTAATTAGCCTCCAATTAAAATAAATCAGTTCAGTTCAGTTCAGTCGCTCAGTCGTATCCGACTCTTTGCGACCCTATGAACTGCGGCATGCCAGGCCTCCCTGTCCATCACCAACTCCCGGAGTTTACCCAAGCTCATGTCCATTGAGTCAGTGATGCCATCTAATCATCTCATCCTTTGTCTCCCTTCTCCTCCTGCCTTCAATCTTTTCCAAAATCAGGGTCTTTTCAAAAGAGTCATCTCTTCACATCAGGTGGCCAAAGTATCGGAGTTTCAGCTTCAACATCAGTCCTTCCAATGAACACCTAGGACCAATTTCCTTTAGGATGGACTGGTTGGATCTCCTTGCAGTCCAAGGGACTCTCAGGAGTCTACTCCAACACCACAGTTCAAAAGCATCAATTCTTCGGTGCTCAGCTTTCTTTATAGTCCAACTCTCACATCCATCATGACCATTGGAAAAACCATAGCCTTGAATAGACAGATCTTTGTTGACAAATTAATGTCTCTGCTTTTTAATATGCTGTCTAGGTTGGTCATAACTTTCTTTCCAAGAAGCAAGCATCTTTTAATTTCATGGCTGCAGTCACCATGTGCAGTGATTTTGGAGCCCCCAAAAATAAAGTCAGCCACTGTTTCCACTGTTTCCCTATCTATCTGCCATGAAGTGATGGGACCGAATGCCATGATCTTAGTTTTCTGAATGTTGAGCTTTAAGCCAACTTTTTCACTCTCCTCCATCACTTTCATCAAGAGGCTCCTTAGTTCTTCTTCACTTTCTGTCATAAGGGTGGTGTCATCTGTATATCTGAGGTTATTGATATTTCTCCTGGCAATCTTGATTCCAGCTTGTGCTTCTTCCAGCCCAGTGTTGGTCATGATTTACTCTGCATATAAGTTAAATAATCACGGTGACAATATACAGCCTTGACGTACTCCTTTTCCTATTTGGAACCAGTCTGTTGTTCCATGTCCAGTTCTAACTGTTGCTTCCTGACCTGCATACAGGTTTCTCAAGAGGCAGGTCAAGTGGTCTGGTATTCCCATCTCTTTCAGAATTTTCCACAGTTTATTGTGATCCACACAGTCAAAGGCTTTGGCATAGTCAATAAAACAGAAGTAGATGTTTTTCTGGAACTCTCTTGCTTTTTTGATGATCAAAAATAAATTAATTAATTTTTAAAAAAGCAAAAAAATGGAGAGACTAGATATGAAACTAGATATCAACTAAGGAAAGAAAAATAGGAAATGAAAAAATACATTGAAATTAACCAACATGTTACTAAAAAAAACCAGTGGATCAATGATGAAATCAAAGAGGAAATTAGAAAATACCTTGAGAAAGCTGGAAATACAACTTCCCAAATGTATGGGATGCAGCAAAAGTACTTCTAAGGGTGAAGTTTATAGTGACACAGGCATTCCTCAAGAAATAAGAAAAGTCTCCAATAAACAACATGCTCTATCTATCACCTAAAAAGAAGAAAAAGCAAAGCCCAAAGTTAGCAGAAGAAAGCAAATAATAATAAAAATAAAAAAGGAAACAAAATAAAGCTAGAAAACAATAGAAAAGATCAATAAAACCAAAAATGTTTTTTAAAAAGATAAACGAAACTGATAAACCTTTAGTTAGGCTTATCAAGAAAAAAAGAGAAAGAACCCAAATAAAATAAGAGACAAAAAAGGAGAAATAACAACCAATATCACAGAGACACACAAAAAATCATTACACCATGAATAGTTATATGCCAATGAATTTGACAACTGGGAAGAAATGAACTAATTTCTAGAAACATAATATCTGATAACACTGAATCAAGAATAAACAGACAATTTAAGCAGACTGATTACTAGAAGTGAAATTGAACTTGTAATTTTAAAATGCCCAGCAAACAAAATTTCAGGACTAGGTGGCTTTACAGGGGAATTCTACCAATCTTATAAAAAGGAACTAAAATCTATCCTCTCAAATTATTCCAAAAATTAAACAGGAGGGAACACTCCAAAATTAATTCTACTAGGCCACCATTACCCTGATACCAAAATTTAAGTAATCCTTTTTTTTTTTTTACAGAAAATGGCAATCTGATTAAAAATATAGAACATAAAAGATCTAAAATTGGCAAAACAATATTGAAAAAGAAGAAAAAGTTGGAGGATTTATATCACCCAGTTTAAAAGGTTTTTATAAACCTACAGTAATCAAACATTATTACTGGCATAAAAGCAGACATATAGTTCAATAGAATAAAATTGGAAAGTTCAGAAATAATCTCTTACATTTATGATTAATCTCTAACAAAGATGCTAAAGCAATTCAATGGGGAAAAGATAGTTTTGTTGTTGTTGTTGTTTTCAGAAAATGGTGCTGGAAAGAGTGACATCAGCAAAATGGCTGAATAAAACGTGCCTTGCTCCTATCCTCCCTCAGTAACAATTTGGCATCCACCCACAGACAAGTGCTTCTGTGGGAGCTCTGGGATCCAACACCACATACCAAGGGAACTGAGAGGATATTTGCCCATCTGTGCATTGGGTAATAGGCATATAGACCTTAGTCCTGGTTGTAGACCCCGCAGTGGCCCATGAACTGGCAGCAGTTCATGGGCCCTTGGAAAACACTGTCTTAGACAACCACACATGAAAAGGGAGCTTTCACAGAAGTCCATGAGTGCAGCAGTTATGAAGAGAAGTTCATGCACACTGCTGGAGAAAAAAAAATGAGTTTGGATACACTGGAGAAGTTGAAAGGAACAGTTTGACTTTACCTGTGTCATTTCTCTCCTAAGTCAGCATGGTTTAGTGCCAAGACAGACTTTCTCAGCTTGTGATTTCTCCCATGGGGGAATGTGAGACCACGTGAGTATATGTTCAGCTTCTCCAGCTGTGTGGGATGCTGCAAAAGAGACTTATTTCTCTTTTACTGCAACCAGAGCAGAGCCATTAATTTGATGACTGCAGGAAGAAGGAAGGAAGAAGCTTGCAGAGCAGCAGATAGAACTCTCAGAGAACATTAAAAGGGAACAGATCCTACTAACTACATTGAAGACTCCATTAAGAAATCTGACTATGAAACACTGACGAAACCTAACTTGCTGATCACCCCTCATGAAATACAGGCACTTCGAGCACTCCACAAGCCATGTGTACACAATCCCCCACCCTGTGGCCACTTCATTCTGTGGTCAGTTCCCTGTGTGCATGCCTGAATGTGGCAAGTGAAAGCCGATAAGATGGCTAGTGAGCACATGCAGAAAGATGGCCCAAATGTGTGAGTTGCGGAGAGACCACAAACTTCAGAATTACCACCACCCTTGAGAAAGCAAAGGAGAGATGTCAGCACTCAGCCTGATATGTCACAAAATTAAAAGAAAAATTTTTTAAAAATTAAAATTAAAAAAAAATTTAAAAACAAAATTAAAAGAAAGCATATACGCTCAATATTCTGCAACGGAGGGAGCAAGAAGTATGGAGCAGGCATATCCATAGAAGGTCTGAGAAAAATTCTCCATCACAAGCAGAGCAGATGGAAGGTATTTCCCTCACAAAGACAGTCATAAACACTAGCGGAGGTGACAACTACTTCGTTTGTGAAGATGCAAGACTTCAAGGAGCATGGTAAATAAAGGTAACATGACACCATCAAAGGATCACAATTATCTTCCAGTAGTGACATAAAAGACCTGGACATTTGTGATTTATTTGATAAAGAATTAAAAATAGCTGGTTTTGAGCTACAAGAAAACACACAGAATATAATGAAATAGGGAAAAGAGTACATGAACAAAATGAGAAGTCTAACAGAGCTAGAAGTAAGGGAAAAAAAGAATCAAACAGAAATTCTGGAGCTGAATAGTACACTGAATAAAAATAAAAAATGCAATAAAGAGAATCAACATCAGAATAGATCAAACTTACAGAAAGAATCTGTAAATTAGAAGACAGGACCTTTGAAACTCCAGTCAGAGAATAATGAAAAGCAATGGAAAGAGTGAAGAAACACTATGTGACTGATAGAAAATCATTTTTAAAAATCTGTATATTATTGGAGTCATGGAAGAAAAGAAGGAGAAGGTAGCATAAAGCTTATTTGAAGAAAAAACAGCTGAAAACTTCCCAAATCTGGGGAGAGATTTGAACATCCAACTTCATGAAGCCCAACTGTCCCCAAACAAACTCAAATGAAAGAGATCTTCTCTAAGACACATTACAATAAAACTGCCAACAGTCAAACACAAAGAGAGACTCTTAAAAGCAGCAAGGGAGGACTTCCATAGTGGTCCAGTGGTTGACTCCATGCTCCCACTGCAGGGGACAAGGGTTTTATCCTTGGTCAGGGAAGTTCCATATGCTGCACAATATGGCCAAATAAATAAATAAGTAAATAAAAAAGATGCATCTTGATTAAAAAAAAACAGCAAGACAAAAGAAGCTTGTAATTTATAAGAAAACTTTCATAAGCCTATCAAAGGATTTCTCAGTAGAACTTTACAGTCTAGGAGACTGTGGAATGATACATTAAAAGTGCTCAAAAGAAAAAAAAAAAACCTGCCAACCATGAATATGCTATCTGGCAAAGGTGTCCTTCAGAAATAAGGGAGAGTTAAAAAATTTTCCCAGACAAACAAAAACTGAGGGAATAATGTGATTTTTAAAATGAGCAGAAGAACTGAGTAGAGATTTTTCCAAAGAAGACATATGCATGGCCAACAGGTATATGAAAAGATATTCAACATCACCAATGATCAGGGAAATGCAAATCAAAACCACCATGAGATATAACCTCACACCTCACAATGGCTATAATTAAAAAGACAAGAGATTACAAGTGTTGGCAAAGATTTGGAGAAAAGAGAGTCTTTATGTACTGCTGGTGGGAATATAAATTGGTATGTGTGCTAAGTTGCTTCAGTCATGTTTGACTCTGTGATCCTATGGACTGTAGCCCTCCAAGCTCCTCTGTCCCTGGGATTCTCTAGTCAAGAATACTGGAGTGGGTTTCTACGCCCTCCTCCAGGGGACCTTCCTGACGTAGGCATCGAAACCACACATCTCTTACATATACTGCATCGGCAGGTGGGTTCTTTATCACTAACACCACCTTGGGAAGCCCATAAATTGATATAGCATCATGGAAAATAGCAAGGACATTCCTAAAAAAATTAAAAATAGAACTACCATATGATCCATCAACCCATTTCTGGGTATATACCCAAAGAAAATTAAATTAGGGTCTTGAAGAAACACCTGCATGCCTATGTTCATTGTAGCATTATTCAGAACAACCAAGATATAGCAACAACCTAAGTGTCAGTGTATAGATGAATGGATAAAGAAGATGTGGTGTGTACACACACACACACACACATGTATATATAGATTATGGAATACATACACCTTAGACCATGGGAAAGAAGGAAATCATACCATTTGTGACAACATGGATGAACCTTGAAGGCATTATGCTAAATGAAATGTCAGAGAGAGAAAGACAATTACTGCATGCTATCACTTATATGTGGAATCTAAACAAGTTGAACTAATAAAAACAAAGAGTAGAATGGTGCTTGCCAGAGGTTGGGAAGAGGGGGAAATGGGGAAATGTTGGTCAAAGGATACAAGGTTCCAGTTACAAGATGAATAAATTCTGGAGAGCTAACTATAGCATGGTGAATATAGTTAATGATACTATCTTATATATTTGATCAGTGATCAATGTAAAGAAATAGAGGAAAACAATAGAACGGGAAAGACTAGTGATCTCTTCAAGAAAATTAGAGATACCAAGCGAACATTTCATGCAAAGATGGGCTCAATAAAGGACAGAAATGGTACGGATCTAAGAGAAGAAGAAGATATTAAGAAGAGGTGACAAGAATACACAGAAGAACTACACAAAAAAGATCTTCATGACCCAGATAACCACAATGGTGTGCTCACTCACCTAGAGCCAGACATCCTGGAATGTGACGTCAAGTTGGCCTTAGGAAGCATCACTACCAACAAACCTAGGGGAGGTGATGGAATTCCAGTTGAGCTATTTCAAATCCTGAAAGATGAAGCTGTGAAAGTGCTGCATTCAATATGCCAGCAAATCTGGAAAACTCAGCAGTGGCCATAGGACTGGAAAAGGCCACTTTTCATTCCAATCTCAAAGAAAGGCAATGTCAAAGAATGTTCAAACTACTGCACAACTGCACTCATCTCACACACTAGCAAAGTAATGCTCAAAATTCTCCAAGCCAGGCGTCAGCAATACGTGAACCATGAACTTCCAGATGTTCAAGCTAGACTTAGAAAAGGCAGAGGAACCAGAGATCAAATTGCCAACATCCACTGGATCATCGAAAAAGAGTTCCAGAACAACATCTACTTCTGCTTTATTGACTACACCAACGCCTTTGACTGTGTGGATCACAACAAGCTGTGGAAAATTTTTCAAGAGGGATTGGGTAGAGAGGGAGCTGTGAGGGGGGATCGGGATGGGGAATACATGTAAATCCATGGCTGATTCATGTCAATGTATGACAAAAACCACTACAATATTGTAAAGTAATTAGCCTCCAACTAATAAAAATAAATGGAAAAAAAAAAAAGAGAGAGATGGGAATACCAGACCGCCTGACCTGCCTCCTGAGACATCTGTATGCAAGTCAAGAAGCAACAGTTAGCACCGGACATGGAACAACAGACTGGTTCCAAATCAGGAAAGGAGTACATCAAGGCTGTATGTTGTCACCCTGCTTATTTAACTTATATCCAGAGTACATCATGTGAAATGCTGGGCTGGATGAAGCACAAGCTGGAATCAAGATTGCCAGGAGAAACATTAATAACCTCAGATATGCAGATGACACCACCCTTATTGCAGAAAGCAAAGAAGAACTGAAGAGCCTCTTGATGAAAGTGAAAGAAGGAGAGTGAAAAAGTTGGCTTAAACTCAACGTTCAGAAAACTAAGATCGTGGCATCCAGTCCCATCACTTCATGGCAAATAGATGGAGAAACAGAGAGAGACTTTATTTTGGGGGGCTCCAAAAATTACTGCACATGGTGATTGCAGCCATGAAATTAAAAGACGCTTGCTCCTCGGAAGAAAAGCTATGACCAACCTAGACAGCATATTAGAAAGCAGAAACAGCACTTTACTAACAAAGGTCCACCTAGTCAAAGCTATGGTTTTTCCAGTAGTCATGTATGGATGTGAGAGTTGGACTATAATGAAAGCTGAGCACTGAAGAATTGATGCTTTTGAAGTGTGGTATTGGAGAAGACTCTTGAGAGTCCCTTGGACTGCAAAGAGATCCAACCAGTCCATCCTAAAGGAAATCAATCCTGAATATTCATTGGAAGGACTGATGCTGAAGCTGAAACTCCAATTCTTTGGCCACCTGATGGGAAGAACTGACTCATTGGAAAAGACTCTGATGCTGGGAAAGATAGAAGGCGGGAGGAAAACGGGATGGCAGAGGATGAGATCGTTGGATGACATCACCGACCTGATGGACATGAGTTTGAGTAGGCTCCAGGAGTTGGTGATGGACAGGGAAGACTGGCGTGCCGCATTCCATGGGGTCACAAAGCGTCAGAGAGGACTGAGTGACTGAACTGACTGAACTGAAAAGAGTAGATCTTAAATGTTCTCACCATAAATAAGAAATTGTAATTATGCAAGATGATGAACATGTTCACTACTTCTACCGTGGTAATTATTTTTAATATATAAATGTGTCAAATCATCCCACTGTACACTTTAAACTTACACAGCATTATATGTCAATATTACTTCAATAGAGCTGGAAAAAATGGTGCTAGGACAACTGGAAATCCACATTTGGAAAGAAAAATTAAGAAGGCAAATGGATGGAAAAAAGTAGAAATGATTATCATTGATAACATAAAAATAACACAAAAAATCTATAAAAGTAAAAGCTGGTATGTTGACAAGATCAATAAAATTGATAAATCTCTGGCTAGACTGACTAGAAAGAGAGAAGACATCAAATACTAATATCAGGAATAAATGAGGGGCTATTGCTATAGACTCTACAGAGTTTATAGGATAATAAGTAAATATTATAATCAATTCTAAGCTCAGATAAAGTACTCAATACCATTTTTTGCTTATGTGCTCAAGAGTTGCACAGCCAGTCCCCAACTTGATTATTGTCCCAACATTAGCCTTGATTCCCTTCTCTTCCCTCACTAAGAAATTCCCCAAAGTTTGCAATCTAATTTCTTCTTAAGAGTTTCTATCAGCTCTTTATTCTAGAGACTTCTCAGAATCTCCAGCAACTGTCTGGTTAAATTAAACTAGTTTTCAACCTAACCTATATCAGTGTTTTAGTTATGCTGTGTCAGGGAAATTTGTTTTCAACTTTTGTGAAAGTGAGTAAGAACTATGTTTCCAGGTGCCTCCTATAAGGGATCCCTTATAGGGAAGGATCCTTTGTTGAAGACCTAGTTTGGGGAGTGATCATGCAATATGGGGCTTAGACAGATATAAATTCTGAAGATGCAGTGTACATAGGGAAAAGAATTAAGCTATCAGTGGATGATATTTAATATGTGGAATTAGGTGAGTGAGGTTGATAGAGAGGTCATCTCTAGTTTTTAGGTTCTTGGCCAGAATTGAAAAAAACAGAAGTTTCTGTTATCTTCCAGAGATCAGAAAAACTATAGCAAACTCCATGAATCCTTTGCATCTCTGAGGCAGATGACTGGTAAGAGAAAATAGAAACCCCTGCAAAACCCATATTTACCAAAACCAATGTATAAGCCATGATAGCTGGGAAAAAATGGCTTTTGCTTCCCTTGCACCTTCCAAACCTCACATGATGTCATCTTTTTAGCTGAATACATAAAAACACTGACATTCCTGCTGACAAGGAGGTCGAAGTCTAGGGGAAAAAAATATATTTTCTAGGTCTCCAGCCACTGAGATTCATGCAAGGGAAAAAAAGAAATGACTGGGAATGAATGTTCATTGCAAGGAAAACACAATATCTCTTTTACAGTGTTTTGGGAACTATAGTTACATGCCAATATGGTTTCATTTTGTCAAGAGCTTGCCCTACGGTGAGTGCACCTAGTATCTAGGTTATGTTTCCTTGTTTTAATATGGACTCTTTAAAATCCATTTATTACATTGGATATTTAAAATAAGCAGATTTTTTTCTCAATTTTTTGGACATTTGAGATATATTAGCTAACATGAGCACAGGTTTTGAAGTATGAAAGGACTGAGTTAAACCTTAGTGTGGCACCTTCCTAGCTGTGTGACTTGGGGAAAGTGATCTTTCTTTTCCAAATCTTAATTTCTTGACATCAGTAAAATTGTAATAAAAAACAGCCATGTCACAGGGTTTTTGTGATATTTAGCAGTAAGACTGCCTCCTATTCACTACCTTGCTGAGAGAGAGAGATCTTGTGCTTTGGTTATGGAGATGGCCAAATGCATGACACCCAACACTGACCAGATGAGATCAACAGTAGTTTATCAGTTGCCTATATTCATAACCTGGGGGAGGAGGACACATCATGCCATGCAGGCTCACACAGGGCTTTTACTCGGGAACAGAGTAGACAACTAGTACTGTGTAAAGCAGGTTTTGTAGTAATAAGAGGGTAGAGTGCCTATTTCCCATGAGAAGATTTGATTGGCTTGTTTGAATAATTCCGCAGGCATTCACAGAAGTGAAACATGATATTCAGGGATAAGCAGGAACTGTATCATTCTGATAAGGAAGGCTGTTTGGCTAAGGGATCATATGCATGGGATAAGTGGGGAAGGGAACTGATGGTTCAGTCATTCAAGGCCCTCCTAATTTCACCATATGTCAAGGCAATACATAATATTGAGGCTAAATTTTAGATATTACATCACAGATCCACAGTTTCTGTCATATGGCTGGAATTTTTCAATAGGCATCTTGATAACTACAAAAACAGAAAAAAAAAGTTTTAAGTTGAGGGTGATTCCTTCTGAGATGTAGGTTGGTATTGAAAACTATCAGATGAAAGCAAAAGAGAAGCTCATAAACTAAACATCTAATTGACACTGACAGGGATAGAATAGGGTAGTTATGCAGGTACTTGTAGAAGTACCAGTAGGGTAATATAGATAGAGAGGGAAACCTAGGAAACTTTGGAAGACCAAGACAATTAGAGATACCAAGGGAACATTTCATCCAAAAATGGGCTCAATAAAGGACAGAAATGGTAGGGACCTAACAGAAGCAGAAGATAATAAAAAGAGGTGGCAAGAACACACAGAAGAACTGTACAAAAAAGATTTTCATGACCGAGATAATCACAATGGTGTGATCACTCACCTAGAGCCAGACATCCTGGAATGTGAAGTCAAGTGGGCCTTAGGAAGCATCACTACGAACAAAGTTAGTGAAGGTGATGGAATTCCAGTTGAGTTGTTTCAAATCCTAAAAGATGATGCTGTGAAAGTGCTGCACTCAATATGCCAGCAAATTTGGAAAACTCAGCAGTGGCCACAGGACTGGAAAAGGTCAGTTTTCATCCCAATCCCAAAGAAAGGCAATGCCAAAGAATGCTCAAACTACCACACAATTGCACTAATCTCACACACTAGTAAAGTAATGCCCAAAATTCTCCAAGCCAGGCTTCAGCAACATGTGAACCATAAAATTCCAGATGTTCAAGCTGGTTTTAGAAAATGCAGAGGAACCAGAGATCAAATTGCCAACATCTGCTGGATCATCGAAAAAGCAAGAGAGTTCCAGAAAAACATCTATTTCTGCTTTATTGACTATGCCAAAGCTTTTGACTGTGTGGATCACAATAAACTGTGGAAAATTCTGAAAGAGATGGGAATACCAGACCACTTGACCTGCCTCTTGAGAAACCTGTATGCAGGTCAGGAAGCAACAGTTAGAACTGGACATGGAAGAACAGACTGGTTCCAAATAGGAAAAGGAGTACATCAAGGCTGTATATTGTCACCCTGCTTATTTAACTTATATGCAGAGTACATCATGAGAAACGCTGGGCTAGAGGAAGCACAAGCTGAACTCAAGACTGTCAGGAGAAATATCAATAACCTCAGATATGCAGATGAAACTACCCTTATGGCAGAAAGTAAAGAACTAAAGAGTCTCTTGATGAAAGTGAAAGAGGAGAGTGAAAAAGTTGGCTTCAAGCTCAACATTCAGAAAACTAAGATCATGGCATTCGGTCCCATCACTTCATGGCAAATAGATGGGGAAACAGTGGCTGACTTTATTTTTGGGGGCTCTAAAATCACTGCACATGGTGACTGCAGCCATGAAATTAAAAGACGCTTACTCCTTGGAAGGAAAGTTATGACCAACCTAGACAGCATATTAAAAAGCAGAAACAGTATTTTAGCAACAAAGGCCCCTCTAGTCAAGACTGTGGTTTTTCCAGTAGTCATGTATGGATATTAGAGTTGTACTATAAAGAAAGCTGAGCACCAAAGAATTGATGCTTTTGAAGTGTGGTGTTGGAGAAGACTCTTGAGAGTCCCTTGGACTGCAAGGAGATCCAGCCAGTCCATCCTAAAGGAGATCAGTCCTGGGTGTTCACTGGAAGGACTGATGTTGAAGTTGAAACTCCAATACTTTGACCACATGATGCAAAGAGCTGACTCACTTGAAAAGACCCTTAATGCTGGGAAAGATTGAGGGTGGGAGAGAAGGGGACAACAGAGGATGAGATGGTTGGATGGCATCACTGACTCAATGGACATGAGTTTGGGTAAACTCCGGGAGTTGGTGATGGACAGGGAGGCCTGGTATGGTGTGGTTCATGGGGTCGCAGAGTCAAACACGACTGAATGACTGAACTGAACTGAACTGTAAGTTAATGATGGCTCAAGAAAGCTATGGCAATGTTGTGGAAGGAAGCAGGCTTGCCTAACTATAAAGCCATAAATAAAAGCACGAGATATTCCCAAGGCCATTAATGAAAGAAAAATGTCACCACCCTTCTACTGATATGATAATCCTAGTCTGACCTCATAGGATCAGACACTCTCCTGCCTGATACAGCAAACGAGGAATTAGTGATGTAAGCTTCATGTCTACTCGAAAAAGGTGATTTTTCCCCTTCCCCTTTCCTTATATAGTTTTACAAGGAAACTTATCCTTATAAGTTGCCCACTTAATCCTCTGGGCAGAGCTCCCTCACCTGCCTGCTTGCTTCTCTTAAAAGCGTCCTATATTAATAAATCTATTTCTTGCCTCTCACTGAATTCCTTCTTCACTGAGACACAAAGAATATGAACCTCAGTAAGTCCAGACACTAGGTTAGTGATTCTAATTAAAAGATTGTGTTCTGAGTCCCAAGCAGGGTTTTTGCTGAGTCCTAGAATATGGGTTCAAGTTCCAATCTGAGGTGAATGGTTTCAATACCATCTCCTACAGAACATTGCTGTAATTTGGGAAGACTAAAACACAGCTACCTATTGGGAAAAAATGGTCCTGAAATACACAGCCTGAAATAAAAAGGGTTGAGCTGCTTTTCTTCCAGACAGATTCCAAAAAAATAATGCCTAAATCAAAGCCTGTGGTTATAACCTCTCTACCATTAGTGCCTGCTAATGAGGCATCACTCCAGAATAGGTTGATTGTACAGAGAGACACTTAAAAGCTTTTACAAATGAACAGGGAATGCAAGCCACTTTACTTACTGACCTTACATTCTGGGACCAAAAGGATAAGCATACTTGTGTGAGCTTTTCTTTCTTTCTTTCTTTCTTTCTTTTTTCAATTTCAGGACTCTGTGAGATTTCTGAAGCTGCCTGATGACCCTGGGAAATATAAACACTCTTTTCTCCTAGTCTTGTTTGGTGTCCCTGGGGGAAAGAAAAACATCCTCCCTACTTTCAGAGTGAAAAGGACTATATCAGGAAAAGCTTCAGAGTGTGAATTATTATGTCAGTCTGCAGGTACCATATACAGTCTTTGCACTATGTACCAGACTCTGTGCCAGATGTGCCACCAAATTCTGTCACTATCCTACCAGACTTGAAGTGTAACTCATATGATGCCTGTTTAAATAGGGAGTTATGACTCAGAAAGGTCAGGTAACTACTAGTTAAGGTATGCCATTCAGAACCTGGTCAGTGTATGGTTTTCTGTGCTACATGTTATAAATTATTGTTCAAATGTTAATTTTTAAATTTGTCTCTAGGGAAAGGCCCATACAGGAATATTCTCATAAGTATGTTAGTTATTGCTCATAAAGAGCAGATTCAGTTCAAGAGTTAAGGAAAATGGTAATGGTCTTATTTTATTGTTACACAGAAAACAGTTATTTTTGTCATTATTATTATTCTAAAAAATTTTCTTTGAGCACCTGCCAAGCCCAGTGTTAGGTACTCTCCCATTGCTATCCCAGTTGGCCTTCAGAACATTCCTTCAGTGCAATGATTATCATTCTCAGTTTACAGTGAGGAAATTATGATGCTGACTGTTTAATGGCCTGCCACATTGTAGTGGTATGCCAGAGCTGGCTCACACTGGCTCTTGAGAGCTGACTGTATGCATCTCTCCCTTGAAATTGGCTATTTTGGTGGACTATTTCCACCATGGAAACCAGAAAACTATAAAACATGTACTCCCAGGCCTCTCCTTCTTCCCCTGCTGGTTTTTAAACATTTACCAGCATATCACTGACCAAGTTAAGTTCCAACTTTAGTTTTTTCAGCTATTAACTATATGATCTCAGGTAAATTGCTTATCCTCTCTGAGCTTCACTTTCCTAATATTTCAAATCAGTAATTCATTGTATTGTCTATGTCATTATGTGGATTTAACCGTTTGTATTCCCTTGGATTTGGCAGTAAATTAAGCCAGTTCCCAAATATAGTTAATATCCTATAAATAGTGATTTTTTCAAGTTTCTCCAGAAAAATCTACCATGAAAAAGTTTGATAAAAGACTTTGTGCATTCAGTGGATGTAACATGCTAAAACCATCAGGAAGAGACTATACTATAGAGGAGGAGCACTTGAAGCACTCACTTGCCAAATATCTGTCAGAACCACTTTCTTTAATATGCATATTAACAGTATGTGAAAGTGATAGTTGCTCAGTTGTGTCCAATCTTTGCAACCCCATGGACTGTATGTAGTCTTGGCTCATGGAATTCTCCAGGCAAGGATACTGGAGTAGGTTGCCATTCCCTTCTCCAGGCGATCTTCCTGACCCAGGGATCGAAGCCAGGTCTCCCATACTGCAGGCAGATTCTTTACCATCTGAGCCACCAGGGACCTTGCTAATCTCCTCCTTTCTGAGTTGCTCTAAGAAAAGCCAACGAAGTGCCCCTTTTCACAAAATATTAGAATGACTTGAGGCTGTCTGAATGACTGCTGAATTAGAACAAAATTAAAACCAATTCTTATTTTCTTATAGGGACAATTAATAATCTCAGACAAAATACTCCAAAATGATAAGTTACAGTGTTATTTACCATAGCATTTTGAGTTCTTTTCAATAGGACTTGGTCTCTGCCATAATTCCAGAAATATAACTTTGTGGCCTACATTTTAATTACAATGTTGTATACTGGAGGCTGCTTAAAGTAGCAAAGAATTAAGAATTTTTCCTCATTTTTGAAATTGTTCTTATTTTCTATAAGTCATTTATTCACCTAAGGATTTGGAAATAAATTTTATTTTTTAAATAAATAAATGTGTAAGTATTCATTAAGCATTTCTGATATATCCAGATATGTTCAAATAGAATAACTAGGATGTATACACATAAGCAGACACACACACACACACATATAAACTGACACATAAACTGAATTATATTAGATGTTTTGCTGGCAAAGGGGTTTTAATAAAACCTTTGTAATGAAGGAATTTATTGCAGCATTCATTATAACTATAAAAATTGAAAACAAAAACTACAGCCTAAGAATTATGTGAGTCTAAGGAATCCAGACACATCCTGGGTCTGTCCTGTGGTTATTCTAGAGCCTGATGCAGAGAATCAGACTGCTCTCTGCCAAGGAAATAGAGGAACCTTTATCAAACCCACCTTCCTACTCTAGATCCAGGAGCTCTCATCAACTTTTTCTTTGGGTCACAAACAACTAGAGGTAACACCCCAAGGCTCTGACGTTTTCAATCTCTGTGACCTTTAACAAGACTTCAATCACTCTGAGCCTATTTCTTCATCTGTTGTGTGGGTGGAACACCTGCTTTGCAGATTTGTTCTGAAGACTTAATGGAGTAATATACATAAATTATTTGACATGGTGGAGGAAGGGTGCCAATAAACAACATAATTTCCTCTTCTCTTTCTCTTACTGCATATTCTATCCCTCTGCTTCAGCTACCAGCTCAGATTCATTATTCCTTGAAGCTTATCTCATCTCAAATCACTGCTGCTTCAAGTTTCCTTGATCTGGCTACTAAGTTTCTAAACACAGAAGAAAGATTTTTGCTAACCCAAAGGCAAAGTTTCTGGTCACAGCTTCAGTTTAGAAGGCAATTTTCTGATTATATGGTTCCCCACAATTTACCACATCTCTTTTCAGTTAAAATCTATGAACATTTACTGTGTGCCCACCATGAGCTGAGTCTTGTGCCCATCCTTATCTCCTACATTTCCTGCAGGTCAGCAGCTCACTGTCCCTACTCGCTCCCTCCATAGGAGCCTCTAGGTCGTCTAGACTCTATCTCCTCCCCTAGTCCTTTACACAAGGAAGATAATTTTCATCTCTCTCTCAGAACTCTGATCTGCATTCTCACTCCAAGAAACTAGATCACAAAGAGCCCTCCTCAGATGCTCACTTCTTAATACTTCTCACGAAGGTATAGATAACAATTATTTTGTGTTCTCAGAAAGACTTTAAAATATCCATTTTTT
The DNA here is from genome assembly GCF_019320065.1 of Cervus canadensis. Lineage (NCBI taxonomy): Eukaryota > Metazoa > Chordata > Mammalia > Artiodactyla > Cervidae > Cervus > Cervus canadensis. The sequence goes on from NC_057419.1 coordinate 62,411,298, forward strand.
CCCTCTGTTCCAGCAGGCCTCAGTGCTGAATGTATTGACAGTGGGCAAAGGATGTGGGGAGTGCCTGTGGGTTGAGGAGCTGCTGAAAGTTGTAAAGAGGAGATGACCTGAAAACAAAGGAAGCCTGGATCAGTGATAAAAAAGGGAAAGAATTCCCTCCTCTAGTCAGTAAATCTTCACTTGATGCCAGCCCCTGTATGCCAGCTGTTGTACTACTATTGTACTTTTCAAGGCACTGTACTATAAGATTTAAAATGTTTATTTTTTGTGTTTGTTTTTTATGTACATATTATTTGTGTGAAAAGTATTATAAACCCATTATAGTACAGTACTGTATAGCTGATTGTGTTAGTTGAGTATTTAGGCTAACTTTGTTGGATTTGCGAACAAATTGGACTTATGAGCATGCTCTTGGAACAGAACTCATTCGTCTGTAGGGGACTTACTGTAATAAAGTTAGGGACAGTGCACTCCATGTGGGCCTTAGCATCTAAAAATCTTGAGTTAGACTTCAGATTCTCCCTTATGCTAGCTGTGTGACACTGGGCTATTGCCTAATTACCCTGGCTCTTAATCTCAACTGTGGTCATGGGAAGAACATTTTTCTAGAAGAGCTATCATAACTATTGAAAGAGAGAAGGTATATAGTTAGTATAATGTAGATACTAGCTTGGGCTTCCCAGGTGACTCAGTGGTAAAGAATCCACCTGCCAATGCAGGAGATGCAGATTTGGTCCCTGGGTCAGGAAGATCCCCTGGAGAAGGAAATGGCAACCCACTCCAGTATTCTTGCCTGGAGAATCCCATGGGCAGAGAAACCTGGCAGGCTACACTCCATAGTGTTGCAAAGAGTTGAACATGACTGAGCACACATGCACATGCATGCACATACTAGCATACTATTACCTGTACTGAATCTTAATTTCACTTTAAAATATTTCATAATATTATTTTGTGTTCTTAATTTTTAATCTTAGAGCTATGTTTCACTTTAAAAGATTTTTTTTAATTTCAAAAATGAAAACATTTAATGAAAGTACAGATTGTGCACAGATAAAGCAAAAACCATTAAGAGTGACACTTGAATGATTGAGATAAAAGAAAAGCTGAAGTAAATCATTACATGTACTATAAATACTAGCTTCAGTGTGGAATGCCAAAGATAATGAGCATTTCTTTGCTCTCAAGAACTCACAGCTGATTAAAAAGAATAATTTGCTTGATACCTGTACTTAAGAGTAAACTATGTGGTGCCTACATCCATAAGAACTTCTGAACTGTGTCCTTACTGGGTGAATGATTTTCTTATCAATGTTACTCAAAAAAAAAAAAATAACTAGTTCAAAATTTAGCGGACCTTAACCGGACTTAGTGAACTGGATGCTAGATTTACAAAGACCAACTAAATTGTGCCCTTGCCCTCAAGGATCTCATAATCAAGTAGGGGAAACAAACACCTATAATCAGTGAGTATTTATTGAGTGAATACAATGTCAGGAACTGTTCTATAATCAATATCACACAGCTAGTTAGCTAGTGGTAGTGCTAAAGTCAATTTTCAATTCTGGGTCTCTTGACTCCAACCTGCAATATGTTTTCATTTCTAGCCTCCAAAAGATGTCCCATGGCTCTTTTGGTTCTACTTAAAATCTGTTGATGTCTCTAAAGAAACTTCCTGGCACCTCTCACAGGGGAACCCTGGAGATGAAAGATTGGGCCAACTGTAAGTGGCTGAAGGCACTGAGCCAGGCATTTCATTGCCCCTTTACAAAATAACAACTGTTTCTGAGAAACTGTTCTCTTAACATTGGACCCCACTGAGATGGCAGAAACAAAGGGGCAACTGGAGTTTTACAGCCCTTTATACTTGGTAAAATCCCTTCCACAGAAGGGCCCACTATTGTAGCTCTCACTTTCCAAGCTCTCCACTCATTCCTACTGTAAACAAAAAGAACAAAGAGTGTTGCTCATCATCTCGTTATGCAGAGGGTTAAGTTGCAACCCACTGCAGTAGCTCACTGACAATATACACTTAGGAGAATACAGGGTGGGAAAAAAAGGATGTAATATTCTGTGCTTTGGATATATGGGCCCCACATAGTTAAGATGCATAACTAAGGAAGAATTTCAGTGATCCCAGATTCTTGCATCTTTTCATACATAGAAAAGCATTAGATGCGTTAACTTGAAGTATGTTCTTTGTAATTAGAAGTCACATCCTACCAGGATGTACGCTTGACTACAGGCATTTCCCAGCAAAAAAAAAAACTCATGTATATCCTGGCTCCTCCCCTACTTCTTCAGAGCAGCTCCTCAGAGCTATCTGAGAAGCTGTCTCTGGGGCTGTAGTCCTCAGTAAGGTCCCTGAATAAAACTCAACTCACAACTTCTACATTGTGCATTTTTCTTTAAATTGACACTAATATAAAACACATTACTTATCTGTGTTTTGACTAAGAGTGACCTGGTTCTTTATGGAGAAGCTAAGCCTTGCTGTATGCCTGGATTTTTACAGACATGAGTCCTTTTGGAAACAGGATGACTGTCTCATTGGGAAATTATACCGGCCACTACGTATGAAATAATTGTTGCCATAATGAGTGGAAAAAGGATCACCTTTAGTGTCCACATATTTAGTGTAAGTCTCAGTTCCACCGTTCCACCATTCACTATTTAGTTATTTACCCTCTCAGCAACACTGAGAAAACCCCACTGAGAAAAAAATATGTATATGCTATATATATATATGTATAATTATATATAATAAATGATATGCAAATTTGCATGGCACAGAGTAGATCATCAAAAATGTTATGATTTGTTAATCTGTTTATATTTCTCCCCCAACTACTCTTAACATCTTGATGGAAGGATTTCTATATAATCCATATCTGCACCTCCACACCTAGCACAGCACCTAATATGTACTTGCTGTCAGTGTATTCTAGTTGATCAAATACAAAGAGGATCTCTTCCTCTGCAAGATAATATGATTCCATTAGGAAGTTCTTTTCAAAGCTTGTATCCAGCGCTTCTATGAAAACTAACTAACCAACCCACCAAACAGAAAACTTTTAACTTGGTTATTTTTACTTGAGGCTTTGATTTGGATGTTGCTAGACGTGGGCCAGATTTGTCTCTTCCCATTCTACACTAGACTGGGTGATAAACACACCAGTAGTTAAGGTATATAAAGGCAACTATGATGACAATATCATCATACCCCAAAATGTCACAGAATCCCTTGTGAAGGTGAAGATTTTATCAAAATGGCTGCATGGGGTGATGGCAAAACAGACTATCCTCTTTTCTGAGTAATTATGTGAAGTTTTATGCATGCTGACGGAACTGAGGCTCCAACTGTTTAAACAGTTTGTCCAGCTATTTACACAGCTATTAACTGCTAGGAATGTAACTGGAATGCAGATCAGTATTATGATAAAACTCAAGATCATTCATTATATCCTGTGAAGAAGAAAAAACCAACATAGTCAACACCATCCAGGGTTGTAGTGTTTTTAAGGAGGTGAGGGCCTTATTTAAGTTGCAAACCTCTATACACCACCAAAAATGTCATAACAAAAAGACTACTCAGTTAAATAATTCTTTAGATAAGTCATGGTGGTGGTGCAAGGAGCATAGGCTGGGGACCCAGAAAAACTTGAAATCAAATTCCAACTACACTCTAATCTTTGGTCTCCTTTTATATAATTAGCAGTAATAGCAAAATGTTATGAGAATTAATGATGAAGTGCTTAGCACAGGACCTGGCACATAGATTGTCCTCAACCAATGCTGGATGACTTAAATCCTTCCATTTTCTTCTACCTAGCCAATGTTAAGCATTGAACCCCTTGACCACAGATTTAATTTCTACAACAAAGGCAAGTTTTGTGTTCATTTTTGTCTCTCTTCTTTGTGGTGAAGTTAAAAGATGGGAGTTAAAGTTCAAAGCAGTTGGCAAATAATACTTAAGCAACATTATCAAATTATTTAATAATTATTGCAAATCCAGACATTGGAATGCCAAGGTTTTAAAAACAATTTTACTCTTCTTAAACTATGCATTCTTTCAATGCTCTTCAAATAGGTGAATATTAATATGGCTATGTTGAGTTTTGCGAATAAAATACCATTGACATTTTAATTGGGATTATTGTGAAGTTTATAACCCTTGTGCTCTGGAAATAAGGTTTTATCTACCATTATTATTAGATCACCCGCCTATCCCGTAACTCCCCTCCTATGTTAGCACGTCTTTCTCTTCCTTTCCCTTCCCTTTTTAAAATTAACTTTTATTGGAATAGAGTTGCTTTACAATATTGTGTTAAGTTTCTTCCCCTTGTCTTTGGCACAGACATTTGTAAAGATTGGAAGGGCATAATGGGTTGTGAAAGTGTTGAATTTTTCAGTTATAACGAATTATACAAAAGGACACATAGATGAGACATGGGAACCCTGCCTGATGACTATGAGGGATCCTTGGCTAGAACCTGGAGACTTTATAATCTGAGATTATAATCTGTGATTCTTTCCTTATCACCCCAGTCACCACCTCCATCATCCTTAGCTCTGCAAAACTGATAAACTGTCTCTCCGTTTATCATTCAAACCTTGTTTCAAAACTCTCAATTTTATCACTTCTCTTTAACTACTGTGAATGCCATCATTTTTCTATTATGTTTTGTATGTGGTTCTTGCTGATACACATAAAAGTTATTGATAGTTTAAATAGTTGCTGTTTATTCTAGCCTTTTATAGAATACATATGTACCAAGGCATTTTGTGTTGTTTCTAATGTGTTTTCCAATAATACACTCTTATCATCCTTGAGCAATGATTATTTTTTCTCCATCCTGAAAGTTATAGGTTTCATTTCTTTTTAATATCTTTTCATGGTGGAAAGAATTTCTAAAGCAATATTAGGTAGTGGGGATAATGAGCATATTTGTCTTGGTTCTAATTTTAATAGAATTTCCTCCAGTGGTGGTTATAAAATCATTTTGTGTCTTTTTACAGAAAAAAAAAACTCACCTCAATGTAGCCCTCTACAAATCTACTTTTAAAGTACACAGTGTTTTTTTTAAAAAATGCAAATAGGTGCTGAATTATTTTTGAGTGCCTTTGGAAAATCTATTGCATACTTAAAATAATTTAAACCTGTGTAATACAGTCTTCAAATCTACTTGCACAATAAATATTTCAGTTTGTTCAAATCATCTTTTATTCTTACTCCATTTAATATTTGTTTTCATATAGGACCCATATCTCTTTTACATTATTCTTAGATATTTTATTTTTATTGCTAGTATCACTAAGTCATTATTTATGGTATATTGGGAAATAGCAATCTGGGAGTCATGTGTACAGATGATTTGCCAAGCACTTTGACTAAGAGATTTATTTCTCCATTAACTCATTTTTCTCAGTATACCATCAAATCGCTTATAAATAATGAATTACTTAACCAGTGTTATGCTTGTTAGTACATATTTTAATTTTGTGGGGAAACCTATATGGACTGTTTATGCTTTTTATCCCCCAAATCTGCATTGTTTATGTTTTACTTTAAAAATTAATATGTTTTAATCAAAAAATGAACTAAAATATCTAAGACAAAAACCATATATTGCATACTTGCTAAAAATGTAAAATATAGAAATATTCACCCATTATAAATAAACAAAAAAAAAATGATTGAACGGGAATATATGAAAATGTTATGAATGGTTGCTTTGCTTTTTTCCCGTTTCTAAATATATTAATGACTTTCTATTCTCACAACTAAAAAATACTATTAAAATAATATTACTAAAGTGAGTCAAACAAATAAAAATTATCTTTTGCCACTCATTAGTCTGGCACACTGAAACAGAAAAAAGCTAACATGTAATGATTTGGACTATATATCAATCATTCTAACAGACTTTATTTCCAGTGATCTTTATTGGAACAGGAATTAGACCTTGGTCCATTCTAGATAGTTATAAAGTGAACCTCCATCAAGCTCCAGTCAGTGAAATTTCAAGCTTTTACTAGCTGTATGTGATGAGCAGCAAATGAAATCTAGAACATGAACAGGAATATGACAAAGTCTTCATTTCTATTTGTTTACCTCCATCCCTCAAAATGGACTTCAGCTGTGATAGTTTTTCTCAGAACCCTTAGTATATCACTTGAAATGTGTGATGAAGAAAACACAAATCTGGAAGAGCATATATGGATTCAAATATGTACTTACCCATTTCTTAACCTTGAAGCAGTGCCTTGCTGAGTCTCATTTTCTTCTTCTTCATCTGTAAAATGGGGCCAATAATAATTATTAGAGAAACAATGTAATCAGGACCTAGGGAGCATACTTGTTTATCAATACTACCCTTGACTATTCTTGAATAGAAGGAAAATATTGAGTAACACTAAATATCCATATTTGGCAAGGACATCATTTTCATACTTACAAATGAACAAGAGAGTAACTGGAAATTCACATATAAAGGACAAACACATCCATAATCATGATCTCTCACAGAAATACCATACATAAAATCATCATCATTTTTTTTTGCCTCACTGATCCATTTCACACTGGGAATGGAAGGAAAGACAACTAAGGATGATACCTTCCCTCTAGAGAGTTAAAAGGTGGAAGAAGTAAGCATACAGAGCACAAGTGGAGGGAACTGTCTTAGGTGGGAGAAAGGAAATCTCTTCCACTGTACTTGAATTCCTTTCAAGTAGAAGGATGGATGTTATGATCAATTTCAAAATGGAATTCTTTACCCCACCCCCCTCTAGAAAGTGTTACATCCCTTTCCAACATGACTTTGAAGCTCCTCACATCAAGAAGTGTAGTCTTTTTCTCCGTACTTGACTTGGGGCTGGTCTTATGGCCTGGTTTGACTAATAAAGTGCTGAATAAGTGGTATTGTGCTAATTCTGAGTATTGTTGTTGTTCAGTCACTCAGTCATGTCCGACTCTTCGCAACCCCGTGGACTACAGCACTCTAGGCCTCCTGTCCTTCACCATCTCCCAGAGCCTGCTCATACTCATGTCCATTGAGTTGGTGATGTCATGCAACCATCTCGTCCTCTGTTGTCCCCTTTTCCTCCTGCCTTCGATCTTTTCCAGCATCAGGGTCTTTTCTAATGAGTCAGCTCTTCACATCAGGTGGCCAAAGTATTGGAGCTTCAGCTTCAGCATCAGTCCTTCCAATGAATATTCAGGACTGATTTCCTTTAGGATTGACTGCTTTGATCTCCTTGCAATCCAAGGGACTCTCAAGAGTCTTCTCCAACACCACAGTTCAATTCGATGGTGCTCAGCTTTCTTTATAGTCCAACTCTCACATCCATACATGACTACTAGAAAATCCATAGCTTTGACTATATGGACCTTTCTCAGCAAACTGCTGTCTCTGCTTTTTAATATGCTGTCTGGGTTGGTCATAGCTTTTCTTCCAAGGAGTAAGTGTTGTTTAATTTCATGACTGCAGTCACCATCTGCAGTGATTTTTGGAGCCCAAGAAAATAAAGTCTGTCACTGTTTCCATTGTTTCCCCATCTATTTGCCATGAAGTGATGGGGCTAGATGCCATGATCTTCATTTTTTGAATATTAAGTTTTAAGCCAACTTTTTCACTCTCCTCTTTCACTTTCATCAAGAGGCTCTTTAGTTCCTCTTCACTTTCTGCCATAAGGGTGATGTCATCTGCATATCTGAGGTTATTGAATTTTTTCCCAGAAATATTGATTCCAGCTTGTGCTTTATCCAGCCCAGCATTTTGCATGATGTACTCTGGATATAAGTTAAATAAGCAGGGTGACAATATACAGCCTTGATGTACTTCTTTCCCAAGTTTGAACTAGTTCATTGTTCCATGTCTAGTTCTAACCGTTGCTTCTTGACCTGCATACAGGTTTCTCAGGAGGCAGGTAAGGTGATCTGGTATTTCCATCTCTTTAAGAAATGGAGGTGATACAAGATGGTGGAGTAGAAGGCTGTGTGCCTATCTTCTTCAGCAAGAACACCAAAACCTCAACTAGCTGCTGAACAACCATCAACAAGAAAATGTTGGATCCCACCAAAAAAAGATACCCCATGTCCAAAGGTAAAGGAGAAGCTCCAACAAGATGGTAGGAGGGGCACAATTGCATTTATAATCAAACCTCATACCCACCAGAGATGTTTGGAGGGTGCAAACGAATCCTTGTGCACACCAGGACTCAGGGAAAGGAGCAGTGACTCCCACAAGAGTCTGAGCTAGACCTGCCTTTGAGTGTTTGAGTGTCTCCTGTGGAGGCACGGGTCAGCAATTATTGTGTTCTTCAGCTTTCAGTCTTGGAGCCCTGCTCAGTTTCCACGTGAATGATCCTGGGCCAGTTGACTGAAGGATGAGAGACCACAAGTAGCAGCAACAGACAACTCATGGCATCTGGGGCCATCTTAAAAAATCCATTCCCTGGTTTATCTGACAGTTCACCACAGGAATATGAATGGGTCCAACTGAGACTAGATTATTTGAGCTAAGCCTTAATTGTTCAACCAGAATAAGAAGAGCTAAATAAATGGGTGTCATTTTAAGCCACTAAGTATAGGGGTTATTTATTATACAGCAATAACCAACTTATAGAAGAGTGAATGTGGCAAAGTTTTTAGGTTTCGTTGTAAGAAAATTAGAAGAATTCTGCCTGATAGAGTGAAAACTCTGGTTATGATAGCTGGAGGGTTTGGCTAATTCTCTCTGCGAAAATCAAGTATAAAGCTGGAAAAAGTTGTCAAAAGCAGCATACTAAGTGCCAGACAATTAGCTTTGCTGATCATAATGTAAGTGCCTGACATTAAGCTTTTGATTGCTATAGCATCTATTTCCAACATCCATCTCCAACAAGCACATTGCCCAACACACAACTAGAGAAGGAGCCAGGCTTCCCCACCCATTTTAGAAATCCCTGGTTGACCTAGACTACTGACCATTTGAGTGATCCTGCTTCCCTTCCCACACTTTAATTTCTACTCTCCTCTTTTAAGCTCACCCATAAAGAGTGAACACACAAAACCCTAGATGCCTCAACCTCAACCCCAAATACAGGCAGAACCTCAGGTTCAGGTTTTCTCTCTGTCTCTCCTAATGACCTCCCTGTGAGGCCCTGGGTATGCCATGTACTCTCATGTACTTGTAAATAAGTACTCAGGACTTGTAAATAAGAAACCTTGTATTTCTCAAAGTTCCTTGATGGTTGTTGCTGAGGTGTCATGCTATCACATCATATCATTAATAATAAAAATCATAAGGGCCAGTTCAGCCACAACATTAGCTCTGGTTGGGGAAATTTCTGTGGGGGTATCCCACATGTATCAGGGGTCCAGATGACTGCCTCTATGCATTTGTACTTGAGAACATCACTATTGATAGGCTGAAATCAATACAAAACAAGCAACCATTTTATGTCTCTGAAAGTTGACTGAAGGCAAAGAACTTACTGAAGCACAGTTAGCCTTGAAAAACTACTAGAGATGTGTGCAGGAATGAGTTTGTGGCCTTGCATGAGACGGTTCCCATCAAGCACCCGCTTCATTCCCCTTCAGCTATGAAGGTAAGAAGAATAGTTTTACCAAACTATGGGCTGGCCACCAAAATTAGCAGTTTAACTCTGAGAGGAAGTAAATTCCATTTGGGTCAGATAGTGAAAGACTGTTAGCTAACACTTATAAACTCATTAGGAAACAAATGGTAAAATCTGTTCATTTGGTAGCCCATGTTTGAGGTTCCAGTGGGACAACCAGTGAACCATGCAAGAATCTGATAGGGAGAGTTTGAAAATGAAAGCACCATACTAGGGTTCTACATATCCCTGGCTGACTGGGAAAATATGCACACTTATGAAAGAGACCCAAGAGAAGCAAAGAAAAAGCAAAACTGAAAGTAGACTTGATAACTGACTGAAATGTTGATTGTGCTTCCCAGATCAGCTGAGGGTGGGAGCCTTACAGGCTCGAGATATTTGAGAACAACCTCTTCCCAAATCATTGACTGATCACTAACCTATGTAGACACAAGGAACAATATGAAGTCAGAATAAAAAATTATAATAAAAAAACTGAACAGAAATCTCATTGGCAGCTTACCATGGAGTAAGAAATTACAATGCTAAAGCTAGGTAACTCTCTAGGAAAAAAAAAAAACTCATAAAGTTAAAACCAAATCCAGAATTGCTACAATACATTATCTAAAATATCCAGTTTACAACCCAAGGGTTTTTTTTTCTTCTTCATACTTAAGGACTCATCTGATACCTTATTCTAATAATAACAAATGCAATTTTAAAATTTATTTATTAATTGAAGGTTAATTGCTTTACAGAATTTTGTTGTTTTCTGTCAAACCTCAGCATGAATCAGCCATAGGTATACATATATCCCCTCCCTCTTGAATCTTCTTCCCATCCCCCTCCCCATCTCACCTGTCTAGGTTGATACAGAGCCCCTGTTTGAGTTTCCTGAGACATACAGCAAATTCCTATTGGCTGTCTATTTTACATATGGTAATGTAAATTTCCATGTTACTCTGTCCATATATCTCACCCTCTCCCCACATCTCCCCATGCCCGTAAGTCTGCTCTCTATGTCTCTTTTTCCTCTGCTGCCCTGCAAATAAATTCTTCAGTACCATTTTTCTAAATTCCATATATATGCATTGGTATACGATGCTCATCTTTCTTTTTCTGACTTACTTTACTCTGTATAATAGGCTCCAGGTTCATCCGCCTCATTAGAACTGACTTGAATGCATTCCTTTTTACAGCTGAGTAATATTCCATTGTGGATATGTACCACAACTTCTTTATCCATTCATCTGTCAATGGACATCTAGGTTGCTTCCAAGTTCTACCCACTGTAAACACTGCTGCAAGGAACAATGGGATACATGTGTTTTCTTTCAACTTTGGTTTCCTCAGGCTATATACCTAGGAGTGGGATTGCTGGGTCATATGGTGGTTTTATTCCTAGCTTTTTGAGGAATCTCCATACAGTCTTCCATAATGGTTGCATCAATTTACATTCATTCCCACCAACAGTGAAAGAGGGTTCCCTTTTCTTCATACCCTCTCTAGCATTTATTATGTAGAGTTGATAATGGCCATTCCTACTTTGTGAGGTGATATCTCATTGTAGTTTTGATTTGCATTTCTCTAATAATGAGTGATGTTGAGAGTCTTTTCATGTGTTTCTCAGCAATCTGTATGTTTTCTTTAGAGCAATGTCTGTTTAGGTTTTTTTCCCACACTTTTACTGGGTTATTTGTTTCTTCTTGTATTGGCTTCTATGAGCTGCTTATATATTTTGGAAATTAATCCTTTGTCAGTTGTTTGATTTCCTATTTTCTCCCATTCTAAGGGTTGTCTTTTCACCATGCTTATACTTTCCTTTGCTGTGCAAAAGCTTTTAGGTTTAATCAGGTCCCACTTGTTTACTTTAGTTTTTATTTCCATTATTCTAGGAGGTGGGTCATAGAGGATCTTGCTTTGATTTATGTCATCAAGTGTTCTGCCTATGTGTTCCTCTAAGAGTTTTATAGTTTCTGGTCTTACATTTAGGGCTTTAATCCATTTTGAGTTTATCTTTGTGTATGGTATTAGGAAGTGTTCTAATTTCATTCTTTTGCATGTAGCTGTCCAGTTTTCCCAGCACCACTTATTGAAGATGCTGTCTTTGCCCCATTGTATATTCTTGCCTCCTTTGCCAAAAATAAGGTACCCATAGGTGCATGGGTTTATTTCTGGGCTTTCTATCTTGTTCCATTGGTCTATATTTCTGTTTCTGTGACAGTACCATACTGTCTTGATGACCGTAGCATTGTAGTATAATGTGAAGTCAGCAAGTTCCTGAAGTTAATCTCTTCAGCTCCATTCTTCTTTCTCAAGACTGCTTTGGCTATTTGGAGTCTTTTCTGTTTCCATATGAATTGTGAAATTCTTTGTTCTACATCTGTAAAAAATGCCATTGGTAATTTGAAAGGGATCACATTGAATCTGTAGATTGTGTTTGGTAGTATAGTCATCTTCAGAATATTGATTCTTCCTACCCAGGAACATGGAATATCTCTCCAATGTTTATGTCATCTTTGATTTCTTTCTTATATTTTTCTGTATACAGCTCTTTTGTCTCCTTAGGTAAGTTTATTCCAAGATATTTTCTTCTTTTTG
>NC_057419.1:62423511-62519409 GCF_019320065.1 Cervus canadensis
CACCATCGCCTTCTCCCACAGAGTCCAAAAGACTGTTCTATACATCTGTGTCTCTTTTGTAGTCTCACATATAAGGGTTATCATTACCATCTTTCTAAATTCCATATATATGTGTTAGTATACTCTATTGGTGTTTTTCTTTCTGGCTTACTTCACTCTGTATAATAGGGTCAAGGTTCATCACCTAATTAGAACTGATTCAAATGTATTCTTTTTAATGGCTGAGTAATATTCCATTGTGTATATGTACCACAGCTTTCTTATCCATTCGTTTGCTGATGGACATCTAGGTCGCTTCCATGTCCTGGGTATTATAAACAGTGCTGCGATGAACATTTGGGTAAATGAGACTCTTTCAAATCTTGTTTCCTTGGTGTGTATGCCCAGCAGTGGGATTGCTGGGTCATATGGCAGTTCTATTTCCAGTTTTTTAAGGAATCTCCACACTGTTCTCCATAGTGGCTGTACTAGTTTGCATTCCCACCAACAGTGTAAGAGGGTTCCATTTTCTCTGCACCCTCTCCAGCATTTATTGTTTGTAGACTTTAGGATACCAGCCATTCTGACTGGCATGAGATGGTAACTCATTGTGGTTTTGATTTGCATTTCTCTGATAATGAGTGATGTTGAGCATCTTTTCATGTGTTTGTTAGCCATCTGTATGTCCTCTTCGGAGAAATGTCTGTTTAATTCTTTGGCCTATTTTTTGATTGGGTCGTTTATGTCTCTGGAATTGAGCTGCAGGAGTTGCTTGATTATTTTTGAGGTCAATTCTTTGTCAGTTGCTTCATTTGCTATTATTTTCTCCCATTCTGAAAGCTGTCTTTTCACCTTGCTTACAGTTTCCATCGTTGTGTAAAAGCTTTTAAGTTTAATTAGGTCCCATTTCTTCATTTTTGTTTTGATTTCCATTACTCTGGGATGTGGGTCATAGAGGATCCTGCTGTGATTTATGTTGGAGAGTGTTTTGCCTATGTTTTCCTCTAGGAGTTTTATATTTTCTGGTCTTATGTTTAGATCTTTAATCCATTTTGAGTTTATTTTTGTGTATGGTGTTAGAAAGTGTTCTAGTTTCATTACAAGTGGTTGGCCAGTTTTCCAAGAACCACTTATTAAAGAGATTGTCTTTTTTTTTCACTGTATATTCTTGCCTCCTTCATCAAAGATAAGGTGTCCACAGGTGTGTGGATTTATCTCTGGGCTTCCTCTCTTGTTCCATTGATCTATATTTCTGTCTTTGTGCCAGTACCATACTCTCTTAATGACTGTAGCTTTGTAGTATAGCCTGAAGTAAGGCAGGTTGATTCCTCCAGTTCCATTCTTCTTTCTCAAGATTGCTATGACCTTTTGGGGTTTTTTGTACTTCCATAAAAATTGTGAAATTATTTGTTCTAGTTCTGTGAAAAATACCCTTGGTAGCTTGATAGGGATTGCATTGAATCTATAGATTGCTTTGGGTTGTATACTCATTTTCATTGTATTGATTTTTCCAATCCATGAACATGGTATATTTCTCCATCTATTTGTGTCCTCTGATTTCTTTCATCAGTGTTTTACAGTTTTCTATACATAGGTCTTCTGTTTCTTTAGGTAGATATATTCCTAAGTATTTTATTCTTTTCGTTGCAACAGTGTATGGAATTGTTTCCTTATTTTCTCTGTTTTCTTGTTGCTAGTGTATAGGAATGCAAGGGATTTCTGTGTGTTAATTTTATATCCTGCAACCTTACTATATTCATTGATTAGCTCTAGTAACTTTCTGGTGGAGTCTTTAGGGTTTTCTATGTAGAGGATCATGTCATCTGCAAATAGTGAGAGTTTTACTTCTTCTTTTCCAATCTGGATTCCTTTTATTTCTTTTTCTTCTCTGATTTCTGTGGTCAAGACTTCCAGAACTATGTTGAATAGTAGTGGTGAGAGTGGGCACCCTTGTCTTGTTCCTGACTTTAGGGGAAATGCTTGCAATTTTTCACCATTGAGGATAATGTTTTCTGTGGGTTTGTCATATATAACTTTTATTATGTTGAGTTATGTTCCTTCTATTCTTGCTTTCTGGAGGGTTTTATCATAAATGGATGTTAATTTTGTCAAAGGCTTTCTCTTCATTTATTGAGATAATCATATGGTTTTTATTTTTCAATTTGTTAATGTGGTGTATTACATTGATTGATGTGTGGATATTGAAGAATCCTTGGATCCCTGGGATAAAGTCCACTTGGTCATGATGTATGATCTTTTTAATATGTTGTTGGATTCTCTTTGCTAGACTTTTGTTAAGGATTTTTGCATCTATGTTCATCAGTGATATTGGCCTATAGTTTTCTCTTTTTTGTGACATCTTTGTCTGGTTTTGGTATTAGGGTTTTGGTGGTCTCACAGAATGAGTTTGGAAGTTTACCATCCTCTGCAACTTTCTGGAAGAGTTTGAGTAGGATAGGTGTTAGCTCTACTTTAAATTTTTGGTAGAATTCAGCTGTGAAGCGATCAGGTCCTGGGCTTCTGTTTGCTGGAAGATTTCTGATTACAGTTTCGATGTCTGTGCTTGTGATGGGTCTGCTAAGAATTTCTATTTCTTCCTGATTCAGTTTTGGAAAGTTGTACTTCTCTAAGAATTTATTCATTTCTTCCAAATTGTCTGTTTTATTAGCATACAGCTGCTGATAGTAGTCTCTTATGATCCTTTGTATTTCTGAGTTGTCTGTTGTGACTTCTACATTTTCATTTCTAATTTTGTTGATTTGGTTCTTCTCCCTTTGTTTCTTGATGAGTCTGGCTAATGGTTTGTCTATTTTATTTATCCTCTCGAAGAACCAGCTTTTAGCTTTGTTGATTTTTGCTATGGTCTCTTTTGTTTCTTTTGCATTTATTTCTGCCCTAATTTTTGTGATTTCTTTCCTTCTACTAACGCTGGGGTTCTTCATTTCCTCCATTTCTAGTTGCTTTAGGTGTAGAGTTAGGTTATTTATTTGATTTCTCTCCTCTTTCTTGAGGTAGGCTTGTATTGTTATGAATGTTCCCCTTAGCACTGCTTTTACTGAATCCCATAGGTTTTGGGTTGTTTTGTTTTCATTTTCATTCATTTCTAGGCATATTTTGATTCCTTTTTTGATTTCTTCTGTGATTTGCTGGTTATTCAGAAGTGTGTTGTTTAGCCTCCATATGTTTGTATTTTTCATCTCATCTTACTGCATTGTGATCAGAAAAGATGCTTGGAATGGTTTCAATTTTTTTGAATTTACCAAGGATAGATATATGGCCCAGGATGTGATCTATCCTGGAGAAGGTTCCATGTGCATTTGAGAAAAGATGAAATTCATTGTTTTGGGGTGAAATGTCCTATAGATATCAATTAGCTCTAACTGGGCCATTGCATCATTTAAAGTTTGTGTTTCCTTGTTAATTTTTTGTTAAGTTGATCTATCCATAGGTGTGATTGGGGTATTAAAGTCTCCCACTATTATTGTGTTACTCTTAATTTCCCCTTGCATATTTGTTAGCATTTGCCTTACATATTGCAGTGCTCCTATGTTGGGTACATATATATTTATGATTGTTATATCTTCTTCTTGGATTGATCCTTTGATCATTATGTAGTGTTCTTCTTTTCTCTTTCACAGCCTTTATTTTAAAATCTATTTTATCTGGTATGAGTATTGCTACTCCTGCTTTCTTTTGGTCTCCATTTGCATGGAATAACTTTTTCTGGCCCTTCACTTTCAGTTGTAGGTGTCCCTTGTTTTAAGGTGGATCTCTTGTAGACAACATATATAGGGGTCTATATCCATTTTGTATCTATTCAGCCAGTCTTTGTCTTTTGGTTGGGGCATTCAACCCATTTACATTTAAGGTAGTCACTGATAAGTATGATCCTATTGCCATTTAGTTTGTTGTTTTGCGTTCGAGTTTATACACCCTTTCTGTGTTTCCTGTCTAGAAAAGATCCTTTAATATTTGTTGGAGAGCTAGTTTGGTGGTGCTGAATTCTCTCAGCTTTTACTTGTCTGTAAAGCTTTTGATTTCTCCTTCATATCTGAATGAGGTCCTTGCTGGGTACAGTAATCTGGGTTGTAGGTTTTTCTCTTTCATCACTTCAAGTATGTCCAGCCATTCCCTTCTGGCCCGAAGAGTTTCTATTGAAAGATCAGCTGTTATCCTTATGGGAATCCCCTTGTGTCTTATTTGTTGTTTTTCCCTTGCTGCTTTTAATATTTGTTCTTTGTGTTTGATCTTCATTAATTTGATTAATATGTGTCTTGGGGTGTTTCGCCTCGGGTTTATCCTGTCTGGGATTCTCTGGGTTTCTTGGATTTGCGTGACTATTTCCTTCCCCATTTTAGAGAAATTTTCAACTATTATCTCCTCAGGTATATTCTCATGGCCTTTCTTCTTGTCTTCTTCTTCTGGGACACCTTTGATTCAAATGTTAGGGCATTTAACACTGTCCCAAGGTCTCTGAAGTTGTTTTCTTTTCATTCTTTTTTCTTTTTTCCTCTCTGCTTCATTTATTTCTACCATTCTATCTTCTACCTCACTTATCCTATCTTCTGCCTCCTTTATTCTACTGTTGGTTCCCTCCAAAGTGTTTTTAATCTCAGTTATTGCATTATTCATTATATATTGACTCTTTTTTATTTCTTCTAGGTCCTTGTTAAACATTTCTTGCATCTTCTCAATCCTTGTCTCCAGGCTATTCATCTGTAACTCCATTTTGTTTTCAAGATTTTGGATCATTTTCACTATCATTATTATGAATTCTTTTTCAGGTAGACTCCCTATCTCTTCCTCTTTTGTTTGGTTTCATGGGCATTTATCCTGTTCCTTTACCTGTTGAGTATTTCTCTGCCTTTTCATCTTGTTTAGATTGCTGTGTTTGGGGTTGCCTTTCTATATTCTGGCAGTTTGTGGTTCCTCTTTATTGTGGAAGTTCCTTGCTGTGGGTGGGGTTGGATGGGTGGTTTGTCAGGGTTTCCTGGTTAGGAAAGCTTCTGTCGGTGTTCTGGTGGGTGGAGCTGGATTTCTTCTCTCTGGAGTGCAATGAATTGTCCAGTAGTGAGTTCTGAGATGTCTATGGGTTTGGTGTGACTTTGGGCAGCCTGTATATTGAAGCTCAGGGCTATGTTCCTGCGTTGCTGGAGAGTTTGCATGATATGTCTTGCTCTGGAACTTGTTGGCTCTTGGGTGGTGCTTCGTTTCTGTGTAGGTATGGTGGCTTTTGGATGAGCTCTTATCAATTAATGTTCCCTGGCATCAGGAGTTCTCTGGTGTTCTCAGATTTTGGACTTAAGCCTCCTGCCTCTGGTTTTCAGTCTTATTCTTACAGTAGCCTTAAGACTTCTCCATCTATACAGCACTGATGATAAAACATCTAGGTTAATGATGAAAAGCTTCTCCACAGTGAGGGACACCCAGAGAGGTTCCCAGAGTTACATGGAGAAGAGAAGAGGGAGAAGGGAGATAGAGGTGACCAGGAGGATAACAGGGGGAATCAAAAGGGGAGAGAGTAAGCTATCCAGTAGTCAATTCCCTATGTGCTCTTCACAGTCTGGACCCCTCAGAGGTGTTCACGGAGTTACACTGAACATCGAAGCAGGAGGAAGGAGACAGAGGCAACCAGGAGGAGAAAAGGGGGAATCAAAAGGAGCGGTACATATCCAGCCAGTAATCAGTTCCCTAAGTGTTCTCCACAGTCTGGTACACACAAAGAGATTCACAGAGTTGGGTAGAGAAGGGGGAGGGAGGAGATAGACACAAGCTGGTGGAGAAAAGGGAGAGTCAAAAGGGGAAGAGAGCAATCAAACCAGTAATCACACTCCCAAGTAAAAATGGGTACTGAAGATTGGGTTCTTAAAGGTACACAATTGACAACTAATAGCAAAAAGCAAAGATTAAAAATCTAGAGTAGAGGTTAGACTCTCAAAAATACAATATTAAATAAAACAAAGTCACAAGAATTATAAAATATATACACATACACACACACACACACACATATATATATATATGAAGTTTGCTTTAAAAATAGCATCTTTTTTTGCAAGGTAATAGTAGGCTATAAAAATGAAAATTAAAGGAGTAATAAAGAACTTAAAAAAATTTAATTTAAAAATGATAATAGCAAAAATATATCTACGAATTTCTCTGGAGCTGTTGTGGACTATGTGGGGTCAGTTCAGTTTCAGATAGTTCCTTGATCTGGCTTATATTTCTCAAGATCTACAGGCCCCTTCCAATGTAGTCTGTGCTAACTACAGGGTTTTAATCTATTGTACCTGTCACTTCCAAAGTGGTTCCATCTGTTTATTTTAGCTTCTTCTGTTTGCAAGTCTCTTCAGTGTCTAATATCCGCCCTGACACAAGGGGGCAAAGGTGCTCACTTATTTAGGCTCACTTGTTCAGTTGTGCTGTGGGTAGGGAGGAATGCGGCAAACAAATATCACTGGTGTGTGTGAGGAGTGCTCACATTGTCTTGGCCACACTGGGTTTTCCCCCACTCATGGTGTGTGCACTTTCATGGTCTACACTTCTTAGGTTCTAGGTTGCTCTGCAGGGAACTGTCAAAGGTGGGCCTTGGGTTGCGTGCATTTCCCAGGTCTACGTCCCTCAGGTTCAGGTTCTCGGGTACTCCCCAAAAGCGCAGACTCGGTTAGGTGTGCATTTTGTGCCCTTCCCAGGTCCAAGCAGCTCAGGCCACCAGGTGCTTGGCGAGCTCAGTCTCCCCCAGGTGAGCAGTGCATCTTATTGCCTCCCCCGTCCCAGCCGCTCAGTTTCCTGGGTGTGCAGTGGGTACACCTTCTCAGGTGTGCCGTGTGTCTCTTCTGGGGAACTGATCTCTGACTGTGACCCTCCCGGGAGATGTCAACTGTCCTGAATCCCATGAAGTCTTGGTTAGCAATGGAGCCTGCTTGCAGTTTGGTAAAGGATGCATCTCTGGGGCCAAGATTGCCCCTTTCTGGCTCTGGCTGCCCCCTGCCTGCCTGTCTCTGGCAGGGGATGGGCCGGTCTGCAGCCTGCCAGCTCTCCTCTGGTATTCGTTCAGTCCTTTGTTCTCTTAACAGGCCTGGCAGTGTCTTAGGTCAGGACTTTTCACGGGATAGTTCTCTCTCTCTCTCTCTCTCTGGCTATCCCACAGTTTGGGTTGCTATCTCACGTTAGTTCCCTCAGATTGCCCTCAGGGCATTCGGGCCCAGTCCTTACCCTAATCAATGCAGCCCCTGCCTCCCTGTTCAGACACCGCTTGCTGGTGGCAGCTGCAAGCCCTGGGAGTTGCCGTTACGTAATATGTGGGTTTTATTTATTTATTTTTACTCCCGGTTATGTTGCCCTCTGAGATTCCAAAACTCCCCACAGACCCGCCAGTGAGAGGGTCTCCTGGTGTTTGAAAACTTCTCTTCTTTTAAGACTCCCTTCCCAGGACAGATCTCCATCCCTACCTCTTTTGTCTCTCTTATTATCTTTTATATTTTGTCCTACCTCCTTTCGGAGAGAATGGGTTGCCTTTCTGGGTGCCTGATGTCCTCTGCCAGCAATCAGAAGTTGTTTTGTGGAATTTTCTCAGCGTTCAAATGTTCTTTTGATGACTTTGTGGGGGAGAAAGTGGTCTCCCTGTCCTATTCCTCCGCCATCTTAGGACTGCCCCTCCTTAGGGTTTTCTATGGATAGTATCATGTCATCTGAAAACACTGAGAGCTTTATTTTTCTTTTCTGATATGGATTCTTTTTATTTCTTTTTCTTCTCTGATTGCTGTAGCTATGACTTCCGAAACTATGTTGAATTATAGTGGTGAAAGTGGTCACCCATGTCTTGTTCCTGATCATAGGGGGAATATTTTCAGGTTTTCACCATTGAGAATAATGTTTGTTGTGGGCTTATCATATATGGCCCTTTACTCTGTTGAGACAGGGCCCTTCCATTTTTTGAAGAGTTTTAATCATAAATGGGTGCTGAATTTTGTCAAAGGCTTCTTCTGCATCTATTGAGATTATCATCATAGGTTTTCATCTTTTAATTTGTTAATATGGTGTATCACATTGATTGATTTGCATATATTGAAGAATCCTTGCATCCCTAGAATAAACCCAACTTGATCACGGTGTATGAGCTTTTTAACGTGTTGTTGAATTTTGTTTGCTAAAATTTTGTTGAGGATTTTTGCATCTATGTTCATCAGTGACATTAGCCTGTAGTTTTCTTTATTGTGTGTTGTCTTTGTCAGGTTTTGGTATGAGGATGATTGTGGCCTCATAGAATGAGTTTGGAAGTGTTCCTTCCTCTGAAATTTTTTGAAACAGTTTTAGAAGGATAGGCACTAACTCTTCTCTAAATGTTTGATAGAATTTGCCTGTGAAGCCATTTATTCCTGGGCTTTTGTTTTTGGGGGAGATTTTTGGCCACAGCTTTTTTTAAGTCCTTGGGTTGTTCATAATTCCTATTTCTTCAGTCTTGGAAGATTGAACTGCTCTAAGAATCTGTCCATTTATTCCAGGTTATCCATTTTATTGTGTTATAGTTGTTAATAATAGTCTCTTATGATCCTTTGTATTTCTGCTTTGTCTGTTGTAATCTCTCCTTTTTCACTTCTAATTTTATTGATTTTATTCCTCTCTTTTTTCCTAGATGAGTCTGGCTAAAGGTTGGACAATTTTGTTTATCTTCTCAAAGAACCAGCTTTTAGTTTTATTAATCTTTACTATTGTTTCTTTCACTTATTTTTCATTTATTTCTGCTCTGATCTTTATTTCTTTCCTTCTGCTAACTTTGGGGGGGAGTTTTGTTCTTCTTTTTCCAATTGTTTTAGGTGTAAAGTTATGTTGTCTACCCCATGTTTTTCTTGTTTCTTGAGGTAGGATTGTATTGCTATAAAGTTCCCTCTTAGAACTGCTTTAGCTGCATCCCACAGGTTTTGAGTTGTGTTTTCATTGTCATTTGTTTCTAGAAATTTTTTGATTTCCCTTCTGATTTCTTCAGTAACCTGTTCACTATTTAGAAATGTATTGTTTAACCTCCATGTGTTTGTATTTTTACAGTTTTTCTTTTAGTTGATACCTAGTTTCATAGTTTTGTGGTCAGAAAAGATGCTTGATATGACTTCAATTTTCTTAAATTTGCTGAGGATTCATTTGTGACCCAAGATGTGGTCTATCCTGGAGAATACTCCATATGCACTTGAGAAGAAGGTGTATTCTTCTGCATTTGGATAGAATATCCTGAAGATATCAATGAGATCCATCTCATCTAATGTATCATTTAAGACTTGTGTTTCCTTATTAATTTTCTGTTTTGATGATTTATCCATTAGTGTGAGTGCGGTGTTAAAGTACTCTACTATTATTGTATTACTCAATTTCTCCTTTTATGTCTGTTAGTGTTTGTCTTATGTATTGAGGTGCTCCTATGTTGGGTGCATAGATATTTACAATTGATATGTCTTCCTCTTGGACTGATCCCTTGATCATTATGTAGTGTCCTTCCTTATATCTTGTAACATTCTTTATTTTAAGGTCTACTTTGTCCAACATGAGGATTGCTATTCCAGCTTTCTTTTGCTTTCCATTTGCATGGAATATATTTTTCCATCCTCTCACTTTCAGTCTATATGTTTCTTGAGGTCTGAAGTGGATTTCTTGTAGACAGCATATATATGGGTCTTGTTTTTGCATCCATGCAGCCAGTCTGTGCCTTTTGGTTAGAGTATTTAACCCTTTTACATTTAAAGTAATATTGATATATATGTTCCTATTGCCATTTTCTTAATTATTTGTGGTTTGTTTTTGTAGATCTTTTTCTTCTCTTGTATTTTCTGACTATGTAAGTCCTTTTAACATTTGCTGTAAAGCTGGTTTGGTGGTACTGAATTCTCTTAACTTTTGCTTGTCTGAAAAGCTTTTCATTTCTCCATCAGTTTTGAATAAGACCCTTGCCGTGTACAGTAATCTTGGTTGTACATATTTCCCTTTAAGTAATTTAAATATATCCTGCCATTCCCTTCTGGCCTACAGAGTTTCTACTGAAAGATCAGCAGTTAAGCTGTTAAACCTATGGGGTTTCCCTTGTATGTTACTTGTTGCTTTTCCCTTGATGCTTTTAATATTCTTTCTTTGTGTTTAATCTTTGCTAGTTTGATTAGTATGTATCTTGGCATGTTTCTCCTTGGGTTTATCCTGTATGGGACTCTTTGTGCCTCTTGGACTTGATTGACTGTTTCCTTTTCCATGTTGGGGCAGTTTTCAAGTATAATCTCTTCAAAAATCTTCTCATACACTTTCATTTTTTCTTCTTCTTCTGGGACCCCAATAATTCAAATGTTGGTGTGTTTAATGTTGTCCCAGAGATCTTTGAGACTATCCTTAGTTATTTTCATTCTTTTTACTTTATTCTGCTCTTCAGCAGTTATTTCTACCATTTTATCTTCCAGTTCACTGATTCATCCTTCTGCTTCATATATTCTGTTATTGATTCCTTCTAGAGTATTTTTAATTACAGTAATTGTGTTGTTTGTCTCTGTATGTTTATTCTTTAATTCTTCTAGGTCTTTATTAATTGATTCTTGAATTTTCCCCATTCTGTTTTTTGATCATCTTTACTATCATTATTTTGAATTCTTTTTTAGGTACTTTGCCTATTTTCTCTTCATTTATTTGGACTTCTGTGTTTCTAGTTTGTTCCTTCATTTATGTAGTATTTCTCTGCCTTTTCATTAAATTTTTTTAACTTATTGTGTTTGAGGTCTCCTTTCCCCAGGATTTGAGGCTGAATTCTTTCTTGCTTTTGGTTTCTGCCTTCCTAAGGTTGGTCCATTGGTTTGTGTAAGCTTCATATAGGGTGAGATTTGTGCTTGGTTTTTCTTTTTTTTCCTCTGATGGACAGGGCTGAGTGAGGTGGTAATCCTCTCTGCTGATGACTGGGTTTGCATTTGTCTCTTTGTTGTTTGGATGAGGCATCCTGCAAAGGGTGCTACTGGTGTTTGGATGATACCATGCCTTGTACTCAAGTGGTTTCCTTTGTGGGAGTTCTCACTATTAGATACTCCCTAGGATAGGAGTTCTCTGGTAGTCTAGGGTCTTGGAGTCAGTGCTCCCACTCTAAAGCCTCAGGGCTTGATCTCTTCCAGTAGTTGGGTGATGAGAAGTCCACGTTCAGCTTCTTGTCTGCCATCTTGTTGGCACCGGACACTCCTTCCCGGCAGCGGGAACAAGGGCCTCTCAGCACTGGAGTCTGTGACGACCACTCAGCATGCCATCACTGGGCCACCTGTCAGACCCAGCTGACACCTCCTCCTACTCCTACTCCTCAGCACCACCTAACTCTGCAAAGTTCACCCCACCCCAAGCTTTTGAGACAACCAAAATGGAAGTATGACACATATATAGGGGAAAAAAACAGGCAACTTACTGTGAGCTGGCCCAGATGTTATATTAAGCAGACAGATCATTCAAAGCAGCTATAACTACAGGCATACATTGGAGATAGGGTTTGGGGCCAGAGCACTGCAATAAAACAAATATCACAACAAATCAAGTCACACAAATTTTTGGTTTCCTAGTATATATAAAAGTTATATTTACATTATACTGTAATCTATTAAGTATGTGATAGCATCATGTCTAAAAACACACAATATAAATACCTTAATTTTAAAATAATTTATTGCTAAAAATTCTAACCATGACATTACATGGTTGCCACAAACTTTAAATTTGTAAAGAAAAAAAGCAATATTTGTGAAATGCAATAAAGTAAAGCATAATAAAACAAGATATGTGTATATGTTGAAAGAATTAAAGGAAACTATACTAAAATAACTAATGGAAAATATGATGACGATGACAAAACAAATAGAGAGTCCAATAGATAAAGGTTAACTGTTAAAAAGGACCAAATGTAAATTATGGGGTTGAAAAGTTCAATCATAAAATTAAAAATTCACTAAAGGGATGCAACAGCAGATTTGAGATGTCAGAAGAAGAAAGAATCAGTGGACTTGACTATATATCAAGAGAACTACTTAATCTAAAGAGTAGAAAGAATATGATTTAGCAATTTGACTTCTGAGTCTTATTGAAGGAAATGAAAACACTAACTCAAAAAGATACATGCACCCCCACATTCATTGCAGCATTATTTACAATAGCCAAGATATGGAAATAAATAAAATATCCATCAAATATAAATGGATAAATAAAATGTGATGTGTGTGTGTGTGTGTTTATGTATATATGGGCTTCCCAGGTAGTGCTAGTGGTAAAGAACCCACATGAAAATGCAGCAAACATAAGTGATGTAGATTCAATCCCTGATTTGGGAAGATATCCTGGAAGAGGTTATGGCAACCTTCTCCAATATTCTTGCATGGAGAATCCCATGGACAGAAGTCTGGTGGGCTACAGTCCATAGGGCTGCAAAGAGTTGGACATGACTGAAGCGACTTAGCACACACACAAATGTGTGTGTGTGTATATGTGTGAATACACATGCACACACACACACACACACACACACACATATATATATATAATAGAATATTATTCAAGTATAAAAATAATGAAATCTCTGGGGCATTATGCTAAGTAAGCCAGAAAGAGAAAGACAAATACCATATGATCTCACTTATATATAGAAACTAGAAACAAAAAAAAGCTCATAGGTACAGAGAACAGATTGCTAGTTACCAGGAATGGGGCTTGGTGGATGGCAAAATGAGTGAAGGAGTCTAGTTATAAAATAATTAAGTCTTGGGGATGTAATTTAGAGCATGGCAACTGTAGTTAATAATACTGCTTTCTATCTTTAAAAGTTCCATCTAAGATTTAAGATCTAGGAAAGTAGATCTTCAAATTTCTCATCACAAGAAAATTCTGTAACTATGTATATTGACAGATGGTAACTACACATTGTAATCATCTCACAACATATACAAATATTGAATTATTATGCTATACACCTGATACTAATATAATTAATTGACATGATGCTGCATGTAATTATATCTTAACAAGAAATTTTTAAATAAGAGCAATGAGAATAAAAAATGAAGAAAAATTAAGTTTCAGAGAAACAACATAGTATACACCTAAATATACATTAAGTGGGAACGCCAGAAGGAGAGGGGAGAAAAAGGTGGAAAAATATTTGAGGAAATAATAGCCAACATTTCTGAACTGTAACAGAAACAACATATATTGATCTAAGAAGCCCAATAAAGAGAAAAGGTATCCTTAACTAGATACATCATAGTCAAAGTGCTAAAACAAAAAGAGAAAATCTTGAAAGGAACAAGAGAAAAACGACTGATCACTTACAGTAGAATAACAATATGGTAATAGCTGACCTCACACAGAAACCATAGAGATAGGACTTGAGCATACAGCGAGGTAAGGAGATGATGGGACAAATTGAGAAAGTAACACTGACATACAGTTGGAAGCTGCTATATAGCACTGGGAGCCTAGTCTGGCACTCTGTGATGACCTAGAGGAGTAGGATGAGAGGAGGGGAAGGAAGGGAGGCTCAAGCGGGAGAGGATATCTATATCTATATCTATGTCTATATCTATAACTACATCTATATATATATATACACACATATATATAATTATGACTAATTTGCATTATTGTATGGCAGAAACCAATACAACATTGTAAATCAATTATCATCCAATTAAAAAATAAATTTAAAAAACCCTAAATGTGCCACCAGAAAATCAGTAGAACTAATCAGTGAATTTAGCAAAGTTGCAGGATACAAAATGGAGAGATATACCATGTTCTTGGATTGGAAAAATCAATATTGTAAAATTATTATACTACCCAAAGCAATCTACAGATTAAAGGCAATCCCTATCAAACTACCAATGGCATTTTTCACAGACCTAGAATAAAAAGTTTAACAATTTGTATGTAAACACAAAAGACTCCAGATAGCCAAAGCAATCTTGAGAAAGAAAAATGGAGCTGGAGGAATCAACCTTCCTGACTTCAGACTATACTACAAAGCTACAGTCATCAAGGCAGTATGGTACTGGCACAAAAACAGAAATACAGATCAATGGAATAAGATAGAAATCCCAGAGATAAATCTGTACACCTATGGGCACCTTACCTTTGACAAAGGAGGCAAGAACACACAATGGAGAAAAGACAGTCACTTCAATAAATGGTGCTGGGAAAACTGGACAGCTATGTGTAAAAGAATGAAATTAGAACACTCCCTGACACCATACATAAAAATAAACTCAAAATGGATTGAAGACTTAAATGCAAGGTCAGAAACTATAAAGCTCTTAGAGGAAAGAATACTCTTTGACATAAATCACAGCAAGTTCTTCTCTGACCCACCTCCTAGAGTAATGGAAATAAAAACAGAAATAAGCAAATGGGACCTAATTAAACTTAAAACCTTTTGTACAGCAAAGGAAACTCTGAATAAGACGAAAAGACAACCTTCAGAATGCAGGGGAGGTGGCGGTGGTAATAACTGCAATGAAGCAACTGACAAACGATTAATCTTCAGAAGATATAAGCACCTCACACAGCTCAATATCAGAAAAACAAATAACCCAATCAACAAGTGGGCAGAGGACCTAAACAGACATTTCTCCAAAGAAGACATACAAATGGCCAATGAACACATGAAAAGATGCTCAACATTGCTAATTATTAGATAAATGCAAGTCAAAACTACAATGAGGTATCACCTCACACAGGCCAGAATGGCCATCATCAAAAAATCTACAAACGATAAATTTTGGAGAGGATGTGGAGAAAAGGGAACCTTCCTGCACTGTTGGTGGCAATATAAATTAATATAGCCATTACAGAGAACAGTATGGAGATTCTTTAAAAAACTAGGAATAAAACTACCATATGACCCAGGAATCCCTCTACTGGGCATATACCTTGAGAAAACCACAATTCAAAATAAAAAGCATGGATCCCAATGTTCATAGCAGCACATTTACAATAGCCAGGATACAGAAGCAACCTAGATGTCCATCAACAGATGAATGGATAAAGAAGATGTGGTAAATATAGGCAATGGAGTATCACTTGGTCATAAAAATGAACAAATTTGAATCAGTTGTAGTGAGGCAGATGAACCTAGAGCCTGCTGTACAGAGTGAAGTAAGTAGAATGAGAAAAACTAATATTGTAAAGTAATGCATATTTAAGGAATCTGGAAAAATATTACTGATGAACCTGTTTGCAGGGAAGGAATGGAGATGCAGATATAGGTAATGGACTTGTGGACACAGCAGGGAAAGGAGAGGGTAGAATGAATTGAGAAAGTAGCACTGACATATATATGTTACCATGTGTAAAATAGCTAGCTAGTGGGAAGCTGCTGTAAAGCACGGGGAGCCCAGGTTGGCACTCTGTGATGACCTAGAGGGGTAAATGGAAGGGGAGAGGGAGGTCCAAGAGGGAAGGAATATATATATATATATATACACACACACACACACACACACACACACACATACACACACACACACACACACACACTTATGGCTGATTCATGTTGTACAGCAGAAACCAACACAACATTGTAAAGCAATTATCTTCCAATTAAAATAGAAATTTAAAAAAGCCAAATGTGCACCACAAAAATAAAGAAGCCATGGGAGCCAGAAAATAGTAGAATAATGTATTCAAAGTACTGAAAGGAAAAAAAAGTCAACCAAAATTCTATATCTAGTGAAACTATCATTCAAAAATAAAAGGAAATAATGACATTCCCAGATAAATATTAATAAAAACTAAGGAGGAAATATATATATATATTTATATTTATATAAATATATAATATTTTATATATTAATATATATTTAATATATATATTATTTAATATATATTTATATAATATATATTATATATTATTTAATATATATTTATATAATATATATTATATATTATTTAATATATATTTAAATATTAATATATTTAAAATATATTTATATATTAATATATATATTTAATATATATATATAATAAAAGAGGATTTATTGCTAGCAGACCTGCCCTATATGAAATCCCAAAGGGAGTACTATACACTGAAAGGAAATTATATCAGGCATTAGCTTGAAAACATAATATGCAATGAGAAGCACCAGAAATAATAAATATATGTGTAAATACTATATATAGTATTTATACTCAAATATAAAAATGTGAATTATATATTTTTCTTAGTTTCTTTAAAATATAAAATTATTTAATGAAAAATTAAACACTTTGTATTTTGGGGTTTATAACATAAAAATATATATTGCCGGGAGCCAACACACGAGACCCTACCCCTAACAAGGCCGTAAGGGAGAAAACCTGACGGGCAAGGTGGATCAGGTTTTCAGGGGTTTTCGAAAAGGCCAGCTCACGGGATCCCACCCATGACAAGGTCACAAGGAGAAAGCCTGACAGGCAAGGCAGATCAGGTTTTCAGGGATTTCGAAAAGCTGCCCCCGGCTCTCACCTTAAAGATGATATCTGTCTTTCTGATGCCTGCCTCAATGGACTACTCCCTAATTTCTCTGACACAGGCAGGAAGGCCTTCCCCGATCTCTTCCAAAATAAGAATCAATTTAGAACTTTAATCAATAAGTTTCCCAGGTGGTGGTATTTTATGAGATTATTCACGGTGAAAGGAGTGTTCTAATTTAAACTCCTTTGCTGGTAGTTTGTTAGCCAAATGCATTTATGCCCTTGGTACTAATATGCATGATTGCTTATAGTATGCTAATCATAAAATAGCATAAAGAACCTGATTATAAAAAAGCCCTAATAGATATAGAGCCCTTTTAAGGGGTAAAGGAGTCCTATTAGAAAACATAAGAAAAATTATTCTATAGGTGGTTATTGGGTTGTGATTTGCTTGCTGTGTTTATGCTTGCTGTATTTTTGCCTTTAATGTGCTAAGGTTGTGTTATAAAAACCATTGTTAATATAGTTAAAGATCTAGAGAAATAAGAACTTAGCCCTAGTGTGGTAACAATGAGATGGTTGTTAATTGTCAGCCAGGAGTGCTAGGCAGAAGCTGCCTCACTGAAGCCGCAGAGTCTGTATGGGGTAAACTTCTTAGATAAACGCAACTGACAACTTTTGCAGAAAGATTAATTTTTGTATTAACAAGAATATAATTCTACTCTGTACTATTTCCCTATGACACTGTTACCTTTCAGTTAAGGTCACCATAAAAACGTAAAATAGGTTTACAATCACCTGACCTGCACAAAATGTTAATGGCCTCAAGGCCAGAAGATCATGTGCTAAAAATTACTATAGAATTAGAAAGCAAAAAAATCCTGCTTTTCCTAAAAATCAAAATGATGTAATGCTAATCCTGTGTAATCATGAGTAAGCATCTTGTACCTTGAAAACATTCTGTGAAAGGGTATAAAACTGGTTGTCAAAAAGTAAAACACAGATTTGGCCCTATCAAGGCTAGTCTCACGTGTCTTCTCTCTCTCTTTCACTGACGCCGTTCATCCTGAGGGTATCCCCTGGATCCTGCTGGGGCTGGACCCCGGCAATATATGAAATAATAGCATGGACTTCCCTGGTGGCACAGTGGAAAAGAACCTGCCTGCCAACGCAGGGGACACAGGTTCGATTCCTGGTCCAGGAAGATTCCACATGCCTCGGAGCAACTAAGACTGGGTGCCACAACTACTGAGCCTGCACTTCAGAGCCTGAGCTCTGCAACAAGAGAAGCCACAACAGTGAGAAGCCTGAGCACCACAACTAGAGAAAGCCCTTGCACAGCAACGAAGATCCAGTGCAACCAGAAATAAATAAAATTATTAAAAAAAAAAAAAAAGAAATAATAGCATAAAGGAGAGAGGAAGGAATTTGCTATAATGGAGCAAACTTTCTATATATTACTGCATTTAGACTTACATTAATCTGTAGCAGACTGGTTTAATTAAAATGCATATTATAATCTTCAAAGCAACCACAATGAAAATAACTCACAATAATTCAAGATGAATGAATCTCAAAATTATCTGAATGAAAGAACTCAGAAAGAAATTACATGTCATTCAATTTATATAAAACTAGGAAATAGAAACTGATAAATATGATAGAAATTAGATCAATGGTTACATGGAGATAAAGAGTAGTGAGAGGGGTTAGACAGAGACATGAATATATTCACTACCTTGATTGTGGTGATTGCTTCACAGGTATATTCATATGTCAAAAGATCAAATTGTATATTTATTTACAGCTTCCTATATGACAATTATAATAAAGCTGTTAAAATGAGTATGAGGGAATTTTTATCAATAATGAAAATGTTTTTGAGCTGGATTATGGGTGGTAATGCTTGTACTACTGTAAACACTTCCTGTAAGTTCCCTAATTAAAGAGTCACAATGGGTAAATTTTTTGGTATATTAACTATAATTGCAGTGGAACTGTTTTTTAAAAAGTTACTAGATTTTTTCCCTCCTTCCTTGATTTAGTAGGCAGGCTTATATGTTATGATTGGAGATGATAAGTGAAAGGAAAGGTCTGATGAGAGGTGAGAAATTTTGAAGAGCTGTGTGCAAAATGGAAGAGAGTACTTTCTACAGAAACACAGAAAGCTTTCCAGGGGGCATTTAGGTGAGGCACATAAATGATGCACAGCTAAGAAAGGCAGACATAGACCCTACTTTTGGGGAATTCACAGTCAGCTTGGCAAGGCAGACAACATATAATCTTCAACCATGATGAGTACCCTGTGTGATGAGCAGAATTCAGTGGGCTCTAGAAGCCCATGGACTATAATATTGCTTAAGGGTATAAGTCCATGTGCTTAAGGGTATAAGCATGTGGACTATAATGTTGCTTAAGGGTATAAGGTGAAGCTCCAATACTTGGGCCACCTGATGTGAAGAACTGACTCATTGAAGACCCTGATGCTGGGAAAGATTGAAGGCAGGAGGAGAAAGGGACAACAGAGGATAAGATGGTTCAATGGCATCACCAACTCAATGGACATGAGTTTGAGCAAGTTCCAGGAGTTGGTGATACACAGAGAAGCCTGGTATGCTGCAGTCCATGGGATCACAAAGAGTCAGGCATGACTGAGAGACTGAACTGAACTGAAGGGTATAAGTCTCCCCAAGTGACTGGTAAGTTCAGATTTATAGGATGAATAGGAGTTAGCCCAATGGAGAGTGGGTGATGAGTTGTCCAGGCAGAGGAACAGCATGAAAGAGATCTTGGGGGCCAGAGAGAGCACTCAAGGAACAGTCTTCTTCCCTAGTCACAGAAGTAGATCACAGAAGATATTGGTGTATGCAGTTGCCACCCTTTCAAAATTATCAGGACCCCAACTGCTTAACGTGAATAAGTTAAAGAACAGGGGCAATGAGCCAGACCACTTGGGTTCAAATTCCAGTCTCAGCCATTGTTTGCAGTGGGACCTGAGATGCCTTCTGCTTCCTCTGTTGTGAAATTAGGAAAATCACTGCACACACCTATGTCAGAAAATAGCTCATAATGTTCCTATGAGGATTAAGTTAGGCTAAGATATTTTTAGCTGTTTCTCCTTGGATGTTTTCTCCTGGTCAGTTTTATTCTATCCTGAGCAGATTTAGTTTTCAAATTTACGGGCAAGCAAAGTCAAGGAAATGTAGCTAGTATCTGTGTAGTAAGGAGATGACATTATTAAAAGCGTATTCATTATCAAAAACAATAATAAAATAAAGACCTGGTTTTGAAAATAGTAGCACTGGTAGATATTAATATGACTATATAAAAATCATTTTAAATATCAATGGTCTAAATATACCAATAAAAGGACAGGCAATAAAAAAGAATACCCAACTATATACTGTCTACAAGAAACCCACTTTAAATATAGAGACACAGAGGTTAAAAGTAAAGTGATGGGGAGAACTTCCAAGATGGAGGAAAAAGATGGGGAGACCACCTCTCTCCACACAAATATATCAAAAATTTATCTGCATATGGAACAACTCCTACAGAACAACTTCTCAATGTTGGCAGAAGACCTCAGACTTCTAAAAGGCAAGCCAATCTCCTTAGAACAACGTAGGGCAAAAGATAAAGATAAAAAAGAGGTAAAGGATTTCAGGACAGGGACCTGTGCCCTAGGGAGGGAGTCCTGAAGGAGGAAAACTTTCAACACACTCAGAAACCCCCTCACAGGTGGGGTCAGTGAGGAGCTTTGGAATCTCAGAGGTGAATGCAGCAACAGGTGCTTGGGAAGGCAAAACAGAAAGAATTCACCAGAGAGATCATTGCTGAACAGCACTTCCCAGATGAGAAGTGAACTGTACTCCTGCGCCCACCAAGGAGAGTGGGGGCTGGGTACTGAGGCTCAGGTTCAGTGGGTCAGACCCCAAGGAGAAAACAGGGGTTGACTGCCCTGAAGACACCCTGAGGGGGCTAGTACGACACAGCTGAGGGAGTCTAGGGTAAAGCCTCGGCCTGCCAGAGAGACAAGAGATTCTTGTCACCAGGACACTCTAACTCCATGTACTCACAGACAGTGGCTGTGCTGCCCAGTGGGTGGCCATCAAAGTCGGCAGAAGCATCAGCAGATATGACATGTCTACAGCTTATGATACCAGAGAGAGGAACATAAGTCACTGCCAAAACCAGGGAGAGGGCCTGAGGCAGCAATAAAATGCTGCCGCTACGGTCCCAACCCCAGAGGTGGCAGTTGCCACCAAGCTCTGAGCAGGCACAGATTACTGCACACACCTTCCTAGAAGTTTAAGCAGCTTGGCTTTCCCTAGGAACATACAACTGGAGGCCAATTCCTATAGGAGAAGACATGAACTGCCTCAGACTGTAACAACATCCTTCAGGTCTCCACAGCTTCAGGCACTCCTTAGTACATCCCAGTTGTGGCTTCCAAACTCCCCCTCTCCCCAGCCCAACTGAGAAAGTGAGCCCTAATAAGCCTCGGCCTTTGCCTCCTCTTGTTTGGGTGGGGAACAAACACTAGAGGGCAGCCTACAAACAGAGGTGGACTCAAAACCAAGCGGAGCACTAGGGACTGTGTGACCAAAGAAGAGGAAGCGAATTAGCTCCTGCAGCCAGAGGTACAGATTATATCGCTGCAATTAGCTGAGCTCCTGCAGCCACAGGTACAGATTATATCGCTGCAATTAGCTGAGACTGTGGACTTTAGGGGCAATTGTGCACGTTGGAAGCAAGTACGAGCTGGAGTAAGGCAAGATCTGAGTTTGCACTGACCCTGCAGTACCCACAGCAGGTCCACAGACCTTCCTAGAAATGTTGGAGGTCTTCCTGAGTAGGCATATTGTCTGGAGCACACTGTGGGAAGAGGACAATGGAGGAATTATGAGGAAATTACCTTTACTATCATTCTCTCTATATTTTTCTCTTTTTATTCTTTTTCATACTGTTCTAACACTGTTCTTTCTTTATTATTTCTTTAATTTTTATTTTTATAACCTTTTTTCTTCTTAAAACACCTTACTTTTAAATAAATTCATTTTATTTTCCTATTTTTACAATACTCATTAGTTATATCGCATTTTTCACATGTATTTTTTCAATGTTTTTGATTCTGTATTTTTGCTAGTCTAGTTTTTTGTATTCATTTTCACTTAGAGGTTTGCTCATTGCCTTGATTGCTCTATTCTTTCTTGACTCCTGATTTTATCCCTTTTTTCCTCTCCTCTTTTTTGTGTGTGAGTTTCTATGGGTGTTCTTGGATGTTGAATGTTGCTTTCACCATTAGTCTTGGGGTTTTGTCTTCTGTGATGCGTGGCCTGTGAAGTCTTGGTGCTGCAGTAAGGAGTCTGGCTTGAAGCTCCAAGGTGGGAGACCTGATTCTAGCACTTTGGACAATTAGAGAACTCCTGACACCATGGAACATTAATCGGTGAGAGATCTACCAAAGGCCTCAAGGTCCACACTAAGACCAAGCACCACCCAAAGGCCAGCAAGCTCCAGTGCAGGATGCCTTAAGCCAAATCTTTAGCAAAACAGGAACACAACCCTGCCATTAGCAGAAAGGATGCCCAAAGTCATACCAAGCCCACAGACACCTCAAAACACACTACTGGACATGGATGGCACTGCCCTTCAAAGAGACAAGATCAAGCTCCACCAACCAGAACACAGGCACAAGTCACCCCAACAACAAAAATTTCACAAGGCACTGGCCAACACCATCCACAGGGAGCAGACTCCACAACTAAGAGGACCTATAACCTTCCAGCCAGCAGAAAGGAGACCCGAAACACAGTAACTTAAAATGAAAAGTTAGAGAAACATGCAGTAGATGAAGGAACATGGTAAAAGACTACAAGACAAAACAAATGATGAGGAAATAAGCAGTCTAACTGAAAAATAATTCAGAGTAATGATAGTAAAGATGATCCAAAATTTTGGAAATAAAATGGAGGTACAGATAAATAGACTGGAGGCACAGATCAAGTATACAAGAAATGTTTCACAAAGATGTAGAAGAATTAAAGAATAAACAATCAGTAATGAACAAATCAATAACTGAGATTAAATATACACTAGAGGGAATTGATAGCCAAATAACTGAGACAGAAGAATGGATAAGTGAGCTGGAAGATAGAATGATGAAAATAACTGCAGCAGAGCAGAATAAAGAAAAAATAATGAAAAGAAATGAGGACAGTCACAGAGACCTCTTGAACATTAAGTGCACCAACATTCAAATTATAGGGGTCCCAGAAGAAGACAATAAAAAGGGTACAAGAAAATATTTGAGATTATAGTTGAAAAATTCCCTAACATAGGAAAAGAAATAGTCACCCAAGTCCAGGAAGCCCATAGACTCTGATACAGGATAAACCCAAGGAGAAACACACCAAAACACATAGTAATCAAACTAACAAAAATTAAACACAAAGAATAAATATTAGAAGTAGCAATGGAAAACAACAAATAACATACAAGGGGATCCCCATAAGGCTAATAGCTGATCTTTCAACAGAAAATCTGTAGGCCAGAGGGAGTAGCAAGATAGACTTAAAGAGATGAATGGAAAACATCTATAACCAACACTACTCTATCCAGCAATGATGTCATTCAGATTTGAAGGAGAAGTCAAACACTTTTCAAGCAAGCAAAGGTTAAGATAATTCAGCACCACCAAACCAGCTCTACAACAAATGCTAAAGAAACTTCTTGAAATACATGAGAAAGAAATGGCCTACAAAAACAAACCTAAAACAATAAAGTAAATGGTAACAGGGCCGCACACACCAATAATTACCTTAAAGGTAAACAGACTAAATGCTCCAACCAAAAGATGCAGATTGGCTGAATGGATACAAAAATAAGACCCCCTATATATGCTGTCTACAAGAGATCCACCTCAGACCTAGGGAAACATACAGACTGAAAGGGAGGGGTTGGAAAAAGATATTCCATGCAAATGGAAATTAAAAGAAAGTGGGAGTAGAAATACTCATATCAGATAAAATAGACTTTAAAATAAAGACTATTACAAGAGATAATGAAGAACACTGCATAATGATCAAGGAATCAATCCAAGAAGATATAAAAATTATAAATATATATGCACCCAACATAGGAGCACCTCAATACATAACCGTCTGTGGGGTCGCACAGAGTCGGACACGACTGAAGAAACTTAGCAGCAGCAACATGTATTAAAGAAGAAATTGACAATAACACAGTAATAGTGGGGGACTTTAACACCCCACTCACACCAGTGGACAGAACATCCAGATGGAAAATTAATAAGGAGATATAAGCTTTAAATGATACACTGGAACAGTTGAACAAAATTCATATCTATTGAGCATTTCATTCAAAAATAGTAGATTTCACTTTTTTCTCAAGTGCACATGGAACATTCTCCAGGATAGATCACATCTCAGTTCACAAATCAAGCCTTGGTAACTTTAAAAAAACTGCAATTATTTCAAGTATCTTTAGTGTATGCTGTTAGATAACAACTACAGGAAAAAAAATTAAAAACACAAACACATGGAGGTTAAACAATACATTTCTGAAAAACCAAGAAGTCACTAAAGAAATCAAAGGGGAAGTCAAAAAATATCTAAAAGAAAATGACAAAGAAAATACAACAACTCAAAACCTATGGGATGAAGCATAAGCAGAGCTAAGATGGAAGTTTATAGAAATTCAGGCCTATCTCAAGAAACAAGAGAAACATCAAATTAACAACCTAACCTTACACCTAAAGTAACTAGAAAAAGAAAAACAAGAAAATCCCAAAGTTAGTAAAAGGAAAGAAATCATAAAGATCAGCACAGAAATAACTGAAAAAGAAATGAAGGAGACAATAGCAAAGATCAATAAAACTAAAAGCTGGTTCTTTGAGAAGACCAAAGAACCTAACATAGGAACCTGGTTTTTTGTCAACAAAATTGACATACCATTAGACAGACTCATCAAGAAAAAAGGGAGAAGACTCAAATCAATAAATTAGAATGAAAAAGGAGGTTACAATAGACAACACAGAAATACAAAGGATCATAAGAGACTACAGCAAGCAACTAAATGCCAAGACAATGAACAACCTCTAAGAAACGGACCAATTCTTAGAAAAGTATAATCTTCCAAAACTGAACCAGGAAGAAATAGAAAATATGAACAGATCAATCTTCCAACAAACCAAAGCTCAGGGCCAGATGGTATCACAGGTGAATTCTACCAAAAGTTTAGAAAACTGTTAATACCTATCCTGCTCAAACTCTTCCAGAAAATTACAGGGGAAGGAAAACTCTGAAAATTATTCTATGAAGTCAGTATCACTCTGATACCAAAACCAGACAAGAATACCACAAAAAAAGAAAATTACAGGCCAATATCTCTAATGAATATAGATGCAAAAATCCTCAATGAAATTCTAGCAAACAGAAGCCAATAACAATTAAAAAGATCATACATTCTGATCAAATGTGCTTTACCCCAGGGATGCAAGGATTCTCCAATATATGCAAATCAATCATTTTGATACATTATATTAACAAATTGAAAGATAAAAACAATATGATCATCTAAACAGATGCAGAGAAATTTTTGTTTTTACAAAATTCAACACCCATTTATGATAAAAGCTCTACAGAAAGTAGGCATAGAGGGAACATGTGAAAGTGAAAGTGTTCATTGCTCAGTTGTGTCTGACTCTTTGTGATCCCATGGATTGTAGCCCCTCAGGCTCCTCTGTCCATGGAATTCTCCAGGCAAGAATACTGGAGTGGGTATCCATTCCCTTCTCCATGTGACCTTCCCAACCCAGGAACTGAACCCAGGATGAATCTGCACTGCAGGCAGATTCTTTACTATCTGAGCCACCAGGGAAGCCCAGAAGGAACATACTACAACATAATAAAAGCCACCTACAACAAACCCACAGCAAACATTATTCTCAATGGTGAAAACCTGAAAGCATTTCCTCTAAGATTAGGAGAAAGACAAGCAAGTCCACTCTCACTACTATTATTCAATATAGTTTTGGAAGTCCTAGGCACAGTAATTAGAAAAGAAAAAGAAATAAAAGGAATTCAGATTGGAAAAGAAGTAAAACTCTCACTGTTTGTAGATGACATGATACTAAACATATAAAATGCTAAAAAAAAAGCCACCAGAAAATATTAGAGCTAATCAGTGACTATAGTAAAGTCACAAGATACAAAATTAATACACAGAAATCACTTGCACTGCTATACCCTAACAATGAAAACTCAGAAAGAGAAATTAAGGAAACAATCCATTCACCAATCCAACAAAAATAATAAAATACCTAGGAATAAACCTACCTAAAGGGACAAAATAACTGTATACAGAAAACTATAAGACACTGATGAAAGAAATCAAGGTGACAAACAGATCAAGAGATATATACCATGCTCTTGGATTGGAAGAATCAATATTGTGAAAATGACTATTCTACCCAAAGCAATCTACGGATTCACTGCAACCCCTATCAAACTACCAATGATTATTTTTGACAGAACTAAAAGAAATAATTCCACAATTTATATGGAAACATAAAAGATCCTGAATAGCCAAAGCAACCTTGAAAATTAAGAATGAAGCTGGAGGAATCAACCTTCCTAATTTCAGATAACAGTACAAAGCTACATTCATCAAGGCAGGATAGTACTCGTACAAAAATAGAAATACAACCCAATGGAACTAGATAGAATGTCAAGAGATAAACCCACCAATCTATGGGCACCTTATCTTTGACAAAGAAGGCATGAATGGAGAAAAGGTAGTCTCGTCAGTGGTGCTGGGAAAACTGGACAGCTAAGTACAACAGAATGAAATTAGAACATTTCCTAACACCATATACAAAGATAAACTCAAAATGAATTAAAAACCTTAAGGTAAGACCAGAAACTATAAAACTCTTAGAGGAAAAGATAGGGCAGAACACTCTTTGACATAGATCACAGCAAGATCCTCTACGGCCTACCTCCTGGAGTAATGGAAATAAAAACAAAAATAAACAAATGGGACCTAATTAAATATAAAAGCTTTTGCACAGCAAAACAACCCTCAATTTGCTGGAGAAAAATAACAGCAAATGTAACAACAGACAATGGATTAATCTCCAAACCATACAAGCAGCTCATTCAGCTCAATACCAGAAAAACAAACAACTAAAGCACAAAGTGGGCAGAAGACCTAACCAGATATTTCTCCAATGAAGATATATAGATGGTTATTAAACACATGAATAGATATTCAACATCCTTCATTATTAGAGAAATGTAAATCAAAACTACAATGAGGTATCACCTCACACCAGTCAGAAGGGCCATAATCAAGAAATTTACAAACAAAAAATGATCGAGAGGATGTGGAGAAAAAGGAACCCTCTTGCACTGTTGGCAGGAAAGTCAACTGATATAGCCACGATGGAAAACTTAAAAAACTAGGAAGAAAACTACCATGTGACATGATAATGCCACTACCGTGCATATACCCTGTTCAGTTCAGTTCAGTCACTCAGTCGTGTCTGACTCTTTTCGACCCTATGAACCACAGCACACCAGGCCTCCCTGTCTATCACCAACTCCAGGAGTCCACCCAAACCCTTGTCCATTGAGTTGGTGATGCCATACAACCATCTCATCCTCTGTCGTCCCCTTCTCCTCCTGTCCTCAATCTTTCCCATCAGGGTCTTTTCAAATGAGTCAGCTCTTTGCATCAGGTGGCCAAAGTATTGGAGCTTTAGCTTCCACATCAGTCCTTCCAATGAACACCCAGGACTGATCTCCCCCAGGATGGACTGGTTGGATCTCCTTGCAGTCCAAGGGACTCTCAAGAGTCTTCTTCAATACCACAGTTCAAAAGCATCAATTCTTTGGTGCTCAGCTTTCTTTATAGTCCAACTCTCACATCCATACATGACCACTGGAAAAGCCATAGCCTTGACTAGACGGACTTTGGTTGACAAAGTAATGTCTCTGCTTTTTAATATGCTGTCTAGGTTGGTCATAACTTTCCTTCCAAGGAGTAAGCGTCTTTTAATTTCATGGCTGCAATCACCATCTGCAGTAATTTTGGAGCCCAGAAAAATAAAGTCAGCCACTGTTTCCATTGTTTCCCCATCTATTTGCCATGAAGTAATGGGTCCAGATGCCATGATCTTAGTTTTCTGAATGTTGAGCTTGAAGCCAACTTTTTCACTCTCCTCTTTCACTTTCATCAAGAGACTCTTTAGTTCTTCTTCACTTTTTGCCATAAGGCTGGTATCATCTGCATATCTGAGGCTATTGATATTTCTCTCGGCAATCTTGATTCCAGCTTGTGCTTCCTCCAGCCCAGTGTTTCTCATGATGTACTCTGCATATAAGTTAAAAAAGCAGGGTGACAATATACAGCCTTGACGTACTCCTTTTCCTATTTGGAACCAGTCTGTTGGTCCATGTCCAGTTCTAACTTTTGCTTCCTGACCTGCATACAGGTTTCTCAAGAGACAGGTCAGGTGGTCTGGTATTCCCATCTCTTACAGAATTTTCCACAGTTTATTGTGATCCACACAGTCAAAGGCGTTGGCATAGTCAATAAAGCAGACATAGATGTTTTTCTGGAACTCTCTTGCTTTTTCAATGATCCAACAGATGTTGGCAACTTGATCTCTGGTTCCTCTGCCTTTTCTAAAACCAGCTTGAACATCTTAAAGTTCACAGTTCACATATTTCTGAAGCCTGGCTTGGAGAATTTTAAGCATCACTTTACTAGTGTGTGAGATGAGTACATATACCCTGAGGAAACCATAAATTATTTGAAAGAGCACATGTACCCCAATGTTCACTGAAGCACTATTTACAATAGCTAGGACATGGAAGCAACCTTGATGTTCACCAACATATGAATGAATAAAGAAGTACTGGTACATATATACAATGGAATATTACTCAGCCATAAAATGAAATGCATTTGAGTCAGTTCTAATGAGGTGGATGAAACTACAGTTTATTTTACAGAGTGAAGTAAGTCAGAATGAGTAAAACAAATATCATATATTAATGCATACATATGGAATCTAGAAATATTGTACTGACTAACCTATTTGCAGGGCAGCAATGAAGATGTAGACATAGAGAACAGACTTGTGAACACAGAGGGGTAAGGAGAGTGTGGGACGAATGGAGAATAGCATGGCAACATATACACTACCATTTGTGAAATAGATAGCCAGTGAGAATTTCATGTGTGACTCATGGAACTCAAACCAGGGCTCTGTGACAACCTAGAGGGGTGCGATGGGGTGGGAAGTCAGAGGGAGTTTTAAGTAGGAGGGGCCATATGTATACCTATGGCTGATTCATGTTGATGTGTGGCAGAAACCAACACAATATTGTAAAGCAAGTATTCTTCTATTAAATATAAGTAAGTTTTTAAAAAAGAAGTTCACAGGCTCAGAGAGGTGAGAGATTTGCCCCAAATCACAAACCAGTAAGAGGTGGTGCAAGGAATGCCTCACCCATGGCATTACTGCTAACCTAAGCTACCGTTAGCTCTAGCAGCCCACAGTCTACACCATCTTCCTAATTGGCCTATAGACTCACTGGAGGTCAAAAATACTGTTTAGCTCTCATGTATACTCTTGGACTGAATTCACTCTCAAGCGCATACTTGGGGAGAGGATTTCTCCCTTTAACCTGGAAAGAGGGGTTCCTTTCAACATTTCAGAGAGCTTCTAGAAACAAGTTACATGAGGTGGTTCTCTAAGTATACACTAAAAAAATCAAACATGTGATATCTGTTGACACAAGGGTTTATTTTTAATGAAATTGGATAGTTTAGTTTAGTTTAGTTTACATAGGTGGTAGGTGAAGCTATAATAAGGTGCAAGGAAGAGATACTGTGCAAGGATCAGGATGGCAGATTTCTCTATTGAGGAGACACCATTGTGGTCAGAGAGGGGAGCCGTGGGGGCTCTGTGGTTTTAATAAAATTTGAGTCACTGTTTTGGGTGGTGGTTACATAGGTTTTCACATTATAATTATTCATTATTAATCTCTGTATATGTTTCATGCTTCTTATGTATGCTATATATTACTTCAAAACTGAACCCAACAAAAGGGAATATGAAGGTCCCAAGACACAAACGCTGAGATTTGAATAAAGGTAGTAACAGCAACCCACTCTAATATTCTTACCTGAAAAATGGAACCTGGTAGGTACAGTCCATCGGGTCACCAAGAGTCAGACATGACTGAGCACACATGCATTAACATGGCTACATGAAGAAGATGTTATCAGTCAGAAGGGGTAGGTTACTCATTCATAAAACAAAACTTTTAATGCCAATCTAACCACTGCTTGGGCAAAAATGTCTCTACTGACTTGACTGTGAGTATTCCTGGTGCCTTTGTCAACATAGTATCTAGTCTGAGATAGACATATCAGATGATGTTAGCCTCATGCCATTAGCAGACCAGGAGTTTCTATGCAAGATGTCAACTCTTTCCCCATCTCCTGCCTCCTGAATTACCATAATCTGCTTCTTTATGATCTGAAACCACTACATATCAGAATTCTGCCCCCCTATCAATCACACACACACACACACACACACACACTCTCTCTCTCTCTCTCATCATAACAGTATATGGATGTTTTTTAGGGGACATTGTGATAAAATCCTCATCATCTCATGTTCATCTAAGCCAGTTATGATGCATCCATTATCACTGACAATCACTGACTTGGGGTTGGTCATGTGACTAGATTCAGTCTCATATTCTTGGGATGATGCGGGTGGAAAGCATTATGTCACAGTTTTCTTGCTCTTGGAAAAGGAACACTGGAAGATATTTTCCATTTTCCCTAAATATTACCATTTCTAGATATGAACTCTGTATTACTACAGACATCTGGGGACCAGAATGATGGAGGACACTGAGGTGGATAAGAAAAGAGGGAAAGAACCTGAACCCTTAATGACACCCCTGAACTGGACTTCTCCATGTCTAGATCCCACCCTACTTTGCACTTCCAGTCTACTTGGGAATTAGACCAAATTTGTAATGACTAACAGCTACCTGCCAGGCACTACTATTGACCCTGAAGATACTAAAGTAAACAAAATGGACATCTGTCTCTGCCTTCACAGAACTCATATTTTGGGGTACCTGTATAAACAACAAATAAATGACTGCATTGCACTGTAAGTAGGAATATTATGCTGCTATGGAAAGCAGATTAGAGCAAGTTGAGCAGGCTTTATAAATTATCAAGGAAAGAAGAGAAGTGAAAAGCAAGGATAAGGGAAAGATAACCAACTGAACATAGAGTTCTAGAGAACAGTGAGATAAGAAGGCCTTCTTAAATGAAGAATGCGAAGAAGTAGAGGAAAACAATAGAGGGGGAAAGACTAGAGATTTCTTCAAGAAAATTGGAGATATCAAAGGAAGATTTCATGCAAGAATGGGCACAATAAAAGATAGAAATGGTAAGAACCTAACAGAGGCAGAAGAGATTAAGAAGAGGTGGCAAGAACACACAGAATAACTATATGAAAAAGGTCTTAATGACGGTTTTCAACGATGGTGTGGTCACTCACCTAGAGCCAGACATCCTGGAGTGTGAAGTCAAGTGTGCCTCAGGAAGCATCACTAAAAACAAAGTTAGTGCAGGTGATGGAATGCCAGTTGAGTTATTTCAAATCCTAAAAGATGATGCTCATAAAATGCTGCACTCAATATGCCAGGAAATTTGGAAAACCGAGCAGTGGATGCAGAATGGAAAATGTCAGTTTTCATTCCAATCTCAAAGGAAGGCAGTGCTAAAGAATGCTCAAAGTGAAAGAAAGTGAAAGTGAAGTCACTCAGCCGTGTCCAACTCTTTGGGACCTCATGGACTGTAGCCTACCAGGCTCCTCCATCCATGGAATTTTCCAGGCAAGAATACTAGAAAAGGTTGCCATTTCCTTCTCTAGGAGATCTTCCCAACCCAGGGATTGAACCCAGGTCTCCCACATTGTAGGCAGACGCTTTACCATCTGAGCCACCAGGGAAGTCCATTGGCAGGTTGGTATAAACCCCCAACAGGGTTTCTGCCATAAGCCGTATGAGGTCACTGTGGGACTGCAGAACTGCAGAGCAGGGCTCCTCACTTGCTTCGCGCAGGGAATGTCATTCATTCACACAAGCACACTGTAGAGTTAGTAAAGTACAGCAGAAAGCATGTTCACTAGGAGAACAAAGAACTAGAGCTCCAAGCATCTTTACTTGTCCTGAAGAATCCCGGACGAGCCCCCAAGATGAAAGGTTGCTGCTAAACCACAAAAGACGCCAGGATTCTTGGCCTCCGGAGGAGAAGAATTCAACCCAGGGCCAGTGACGAGGTTTAATGGCTCAGAGCTTTTGTGTAATAAAGTTTTATTAAAGTATAAAAGAGATAGAGAAAGTTTCTGACACAGACATCAGACAGGGGGCAGAAAGAATGCTCAAACCACTGCACAATTGCACTCATTTTCCATGCTAATAAGGTAATTCTCAAAGTCTACAAGTTAGTATTCAGCAGTACATGGACTGAAAAATTTCAGATCTACAAGCAAGGGTTTAGAAAAGGCAGAGGAACCAGAGATCAAATTGACAACATTCGCTGGATCATACAGAAAGCAAGGAAATTCGAGAAAAACATCTACTTCTGCTTCATTGACTACACTAAAGCCTCTGACTGTGTGGATCATGACAAACTATGGAAATTACTTAAAGAGTTGGGAATTCCAGACCACCTGACCTATCTCCTGAGAAACCCATATGTGGGTCAAGAAGCAACAGTGAGAACTTTAC
This sequence comes from Cervus canadensis, assembly GCF_019320065.1. Classification (NCBI taxonomy): domain Eukaryota; kingdom Metazoa; phylum Chordata; class Mammalia; order Artiodactyla; family Cervidae; genus Cervus; species Cervus canadensis. Next base: position 62,455,788 of record NC_057419.1, read on the forward strand.
ATGCCAGAACTGACTGGTTCAAAATTGGAAAAGGAGTAAGACAAGTCTATACTGTCACCTTGTTTATTTAACTTATATGCAGAGTACATCACATGAAATGCTGACTAGATGAATCACAGGCTGGAATCAAGATTGCTGGAAGAAATATAAACAACCTCAGGTATGCAGATGATACCACTCGAATGGCAGAAAGTAAACAGGAACTAAAAAACCTCTTGATGAAGGTGAAAGAGAAGAGTGAAAAAGCTGGCTTAAAACGCAACATTCAAAAAACTAAGACCATGGCATCCAGTTCCATCACTTCATGGCAGATAGAAGGGGAGAAAGTGGAAACAATGACAGATTTTATTTTGAGGGGCTCCAAAATCACTGTTGATGGTAATTGCAACCATGAAATTAGAAGATGCTTGCTTCTTGTAAGAAAAGTTATGACAAACATAGACAGCATATTAAAAGGCAGAGACATCACTTTCCCTACAAAGATCTGCATAATCAAAGCTATGGTTTTTCCAGTAGTCAGGTATGGATGTGAGAGCTGAATAAAGAAGGCTGAGCACTGAAGAATTGATGCTTTCTAATTGTAGTGCTGAAGAAGACTCTTGAGAGTCCTTTGGACTGCAAGGGGGTCAAACCAGTCAATCCTAAAAGAAATCAACCCTGAATAGTCATTGGAAGGACTGATGCTGAAGCTAAAGCTCCAATCCTTTGGCCACGTGATGTGAAGAGCTGATTCATAGGGAAAGACCTTGATGCTGGGAAAGACTGAAGGCAGGAGGAGAAGGGATGACAAAGGATGAGATGGTTGGATGCTATTACTGACTCAATGGACATGAGTTTGAGCAAAGTCCAGGAGATGGTGAAGGACAGGGAATCCTGGCATGCTGCAATCCATGGGGTTGCAAAGAGTCATACACAACTGAGTAACTGAACAACAACTGGAAGATTGTGAACACTGGAAGCATGAGTTATAGACAAAGTGTATATATTTCTATATTTATAGACATGATTTAGCCACTGAACTATAACAACAACAAAGATCTGGAATCTGGAATGATCTGGAATCATTGGAAAGATCTGGAATGTTGAGAAATTGGAAATTTTGTTAAGTAGTCAGGATAAGCCTCACTCAGAAAGTGATATTTAGGCAAAGATTTGAAGGAGTGGGTGGGATGAGCCATTAAATATGTAGGGGAAGAACATTTTAAACATTTAAAGTCAGTTGAAGAGCCTTCAGGTAAATTGTGATTACTTAACTTAAGGTAGATATGGAGGGATTTCATGGTAGTGTATTTGGATTTCAGAGAAATAACACATCAAATCTTGCAGAAACTTGTAGGTCATGTAAATATTTGGATGTTGTGTTGTTGCACTAATCAAGGCAAGAAGTTGTAGTGGCTTAGAATTAAGTGGTAGGAGTGGAGAAGGCAAAATTTTTCATACTTCCAATCTACTTAGACCACAGAAGCAACAGGATTTCTGGATGGATATAATGGTAAGACTGATCCTAATATTTTTAAATATTTATTTATTTGGCTGTGCCAGGACTTAGTCGGAGCATCTAAGATCTTCAATCTTTGGTGCAACATGTGGGATTCTTAGTTGGGGCATGTGAATTTTTAGTTGGGGCATGTGGGATCTAGTTCCCTGATCAGGGAATTGAAGCCAGGCCCCCTATATTGGGAGCACAGAACCACCAGGGATTCCTCTGACCCCAATATTTTTAAGTGAGTATCTGAAAGGCTGATGTGAATTGAGATGACAACCAACAGAATTTGATTGACTGAAATGAAATAAGTTCATTTTTTGTATGATTGAAATGTAATGTTTATTGGATATCCATTTGTGCTTCCAGGTAGACAGTGACAACAGACTCTGGAGCCTAAGTTGGATATCAAAGCTGGGGAGAGAAGAGGGTATAGATGGCATAGAAAGCCACGGTCCTGGATGAGATCACAAAAGGAATAAGTGTAGGTAGAGAAGAAGAGGATAAGGATTCAGTTCTGAGGTTTGTCAATATGGAGAGAACACAAGGAAAGGAGAAGAACAAGCCAAGGAGACTGAGCAGCTACAGCTACATAACATCAGGGAACAACCAGGAATGTGTTGTCCTGGAACCCAGGTGTGTAGGCGTCAACCTGACTGGATCATGGGGTATCCAAATATTTGGCTAAATATAATTTCTGGGTATGTCTGCAAGGCTATTTCCAGGTGAAATTAACATCTGAATTTAATTTGGACTGGACTCAGAAAAGAAGTTTGCCCTTCCCAGTGTGAGGGCAAACAATGCTGAATAAAACAAAAAGGTGGAGGAAGGAAAATCTGGGCCTTTCCTGCCTGACTGAATGAACTGGGACATTGATCTTCTACTGTTCTCGGTGCTGCAGTTTCTCAGGTCTTCAGACCCTGACTGGAATCTACATCATTAGTTCTCTTGGTTCTCAGGCTGCTGGAGTTGAAATGAATTAAGCCACCAAGCTTCTCTGGGACTCCAGCTTACAGACACCAGATTGGGGGACTTCTCTGTCTCCACAACTGCATAAGCCAATTCCTTTAAAGAATCTCTTCCTGTATATATATCCAATTGTTTCCATGTCTCCAGAGAATGTTAAGTGATACACCAGGGGAGAAAGTAGTTCCAGGTGGAAGGAGTGATTGACTTGGCCCAAAATTATAGACAGGATACACAAGAAGGAACTGTGACATAGCCACTGACTTAGAAATATTGATGTCATTATTACGTTGATTAGAACAGTTTCAGTTCAGGTGAAGATGTCCTCGCTCAATCACAGTGAGATTAAGACAGAATGGAAGGATAGGGAACCAGAGACAGTGAGTGTAGACCCTCACTATGTGAGGTAGGCTACCAACGGGAGGAGAAATGTTCCCATAGGGAGTAAGAAATAGGGAGGCAAAAAGAAGGTTTTTTTTCTGTTTTTTAAATAATAATAATAAATCAATTTTTATTTTGACAGGAGTAATCTACCAGAGGGAGGGAAAGTGATGCAGATGTTACAAATGCTCTGAGATCATGAACTTCCTTTTCCATTGAGCCAACCTAGAAAAGAATTTTCTGCTCTTTGCAACCCAAAGGATTTTCAATAATAGAGTGAACAGCGTCTTCACACGTGTAAGTCTTCTCTGTTTTATGTACACTGAGGTATAATTTTTCATAATGCTCTCATTCTGGTGTGGGTGATAAATTATATGCTCACACTAACTAGTTATGGACATCCGTTCTGAAGCCATAGATTCCAACCCTGGGCCTACCACTTAGCAGTTGACATGTCCAGCAAATTACTTCTGTGCCTCAGTTTCTTCATATGAAAATGGGAATAACAATGGCATGTATCTTGTGGCATGTATCTTTTGCTGAACAAATGAGGTAAAGCACTTTAAAAACATACAAAAGGATGTGATATATGGTAACTATTTCATAAATATTAGGTATTATTAAATCTGCATGCTACATGATGCAATATTCTCCTTTACCATATAGAATGTACACTGCTTCCTGGTCAGTGTTTCCCTTTCACACATATACTCTTAAAGGTAATTAGTTAAAATAAAACTAACAAAGGGAACTTATCCACAGCTCCCTCTTATAGGCAAGGAAGCTGGGAAACTAAGCAGTTAATTAACAAAGAATAGGAATTTTAAAATAAATGATAACGTATGGACTGTGTCAAGATGCCTGGACTGATATCAATATTTTGCGTTAACGTGATTGGGCCATAGAAAGTGCCCAGACGGTAGGTCAACCATTATTGTAAGTGTGTCTGTGAGGGAGTTTTAGATAAGATCAGCCCTGGAATAAGTGGACTGAGTAAACCAGGTTGCCCTCTAATGGGAATCGCCCATACCAAACAGTTGAAAGCCTGAATAGAACAAAAAAGCTGAGCTTCCTTCAAGGAGGACAGAATCAAGTCTGACTGCTTGAGGTGGGACTCTGGTCTTTTCCTGCCTGTGGACTTGAACTGAACAAGCACATCTTCTTGAGGCTCAATCTCAGCACTTTTGGATTAGAATTTACACCACTGGCTCTCCTGGTTCTCAGCCTTTGGACTCAGACGAACTGTACCATCAGCTCTCCTAGGTCTCCACCTTGCTGAATGCATATCTTGGGGTCTTGTCAGCCTCTATAAATATGTGAGCCAATTCCTAATAAAAAAATCTCTTTCTCTCCTCTCTCTCTCTCTCTCTCTCTCTAAATATCCTATTGGTTCTGTTCCTCTGGAACCCTGACCAATACACTTGTGAAGGCACTAGTTACTGGTGCAAATAAAATTACATGATGACATGATGGAACTCAGTGAAGACCTGCAGTATGATCACAGAATTTACAGATACTCCATCAGGGTCACAAAACAGGGTTTTAATAAATAATTATCTGATGGTTATTAAAGGCTATGGTAGGCAGAATCCTAAAACTGGTCTCCCAAGATATCTCACCATAATCCCAGATACTGTGAATTAGAGGAGGAATCACATGCACATTTGTGTTATATATTTGCATGGCTAATGGGATTTTGCAGTAGTAACTGAGATTATTAAACCACTGACTTCAAAATTGAGAGATTATCCTGGATTATCCAAAGGGGCCTAACATAATAACAGCAGTCCTTTAAAAGAAGAGAGTTTCCCTAGCTTGCAGCAGAGGAAACCAAGAGAAATTTGAAGCACAAGGTTTTGACACACCATCACTTGCTTGAAGATTGAGGGAACCATATGATGAGAAAAACAGGCAGCCTCTAGGATCTGAGAGCAGCTTCGACAACACCCTGCAAAGACATAGTTCAGTCCCGCCACCATAAGAGAGAAATTCTGCCAATCACCTGGATGAGCCTGGAAGCTGCTTCTTCCCCAGAGCCTCAGGGTAAGATTCCAGCCACACTGACACCTGGAATTCAGCCTCGTAAGACCCTAAGCAGAGAACTTATTTGATGCCTGCAGCATGTATTATCTATGGGACTGGGAAATAATATATATGGGCTGGTTTAAGCTGCCAAATTCGAGGCAATTTGCTGTGCAACAATCAAATACTGATCACAGGTATTTAAGTTATTGGTGTATTGAATCTGTTGAGCATAAGGTAATTCTCTGCATTATCCAATCTACTGGAGAGGTTAAGGAATCATTTCTGGTCCAGTGATAATCACACGTACCTCAAAGGTGCCAATTAAAATAAGCATCACCAAAGTCACAGTGAAGAGAATTCTGACTCGAATTGTAGTGAAGACTAATTGCAAAATAGAGGCAAAAACAGGCAGCCTGCAGTGGGACAGCAACATGAGATCACATGGCTGTCAGATGGGGCCATACTCAACATGAAGGGCTTGGGCGCAGGAGCTGCCCACTCAGTCCCTGCCCTTTAGATAAGGCAGAACATTCAGTTCCCACTTCCTCTTAAGGGCAACAACAGGCAAGCACAGTCAGGGGAAATGAAGGTAGTGGTTCTCAATTAAATTGAAATAAATTATTATGAAAAAGGGTTTGATGTCACAGACATTCTTTGAGGCTTTGGAGGCAGACAGACTGGCTCCAAAACTATGATCTTAGCTGGCTTTCAGAATTCTGATTTATTAACTGTGTGTGACTGTGTCTGTATGCATGTATGTAGGTAAGACACCTCCTCCATCAACAATCCTGACAAATCTTTCCAGACCACTGGGTTTAAGATAGGCCTACATGATTCTGTACTAAGAGACCAGGCTCAGCTTGCCTGATTGCTCTAATCCCAGAGCTTACCACGGCTCACAGAATGGATGCATCTCCTGACTTTTACAGCAGCTCCCTGTCCTCAGGAGCCTCTATTATTAGTGTACTGGCGACTTCCTGGATTCATCATCACTGTTGGCCTTTCTAACATCTCTCAGCTTCTGAAATGTCCTCACAATGGGAGCCCTTGGAAATTCAAGGCTTTGCAAATAAAAAAATGACAGAAACATAAAAATCATTAAAAAACATAACTGGAGAGATTAATTAGTGAATATAAGGCTGGTGTAAGAATACAATGAGAAAGGGACGACAGAGGATGAGATGGTTGGATGGCATCAGCAATTCGATCGACATGAGTTTGAGCAAGCTCTGGGAGTTGGTGATGGACAGGGAAGCCTGGCGTGCTGCAGTCCACTGGGTCGCAAAGAGTCGGACAAAACGTAGCAACTGAACTGAACTGATAAGGTTGGTAATGTGAGTATTTAGTTGTTCTGTTGAAAATCACAAATACTCAGGATTAGGGAATTGCATCCCCCCGCAAACAGTGGAATTTTCCAATACAGGCCTTAGTGTTCACAGTCATAATATGATCTGACTTCTGACCCTACTGCCTCTCTTCATTCTCAGCCCCAATCTTTGTCTCCTCTTCCTCTTTTCCCATCTTGCACTGTACATGTACTCCGTGGATACTTCTAATTCAGAAAGTACACTTCTTTTTTGGTTTGTTTTCCTGTGAGATCCTAAGGGCTGGCACCATGGTTGCTTTGCCCTTTGCTTATCATGTAGGACATACACTGCAGGAAACATCTTAGGCATTGCTGAAGGTTTGTTGCATGTGACTCCTTCATACTGAAACTTTAACACCAAAAACATATATTCACAAACTGGGTATAGTACAGTAGACACTTTCTACACAGGTAGCATAGCTGTGGTTTATGAGTATCAGGTGCCACGCAAACTCTTCTAGAAACTCAGGAGATTTTGGAGGACAAGAACTGGCTTTTTTCTCCATGTGCCTCTACACAGTATATGGCACAGTTTTTAGCCCATAGTATGGTTAAAAGCAACACTTTCCAGAACTGAGTCATGTATATGCCTTTCCACATCTGCCACCCCCAAGTATAATGTTATAAGCTTAATACTGGCTGTAAAGGAAAGTACTATTTGTCATGAGAAAGACTCTAAAAATAAACAGAATGATGAGATAGAGAAACAGTATAGAATTTTCCAATTTACATTGGTGACTCTCAAAAACACAAGAATGTTCTTCAAATACTTTTTTAAATTGTAGAGATGTGCAGACAATGGATTGTGACAGGAGTTCTAAATCCCAACTCTGCCACTTCCTCACTCTGTGATGAGCAAGGCATCTATCCTCCCAGGCCTTAATTCCCTCATTTGTGACACTGGAATAATGGTACTTATGCTGCAGGGATGTTATGAAAATTGTCAGTGAGTTATGAAACTAGCTGACCTGCAGTAGCTCCCAAAGAGATTCTATCATCTCTTCTGATATGTAGTTAGGAAATAGCAACAAGAGAAATAGGATTCCTTTACAAGAACTCTGGGAATTACACACATCAGAAGATTCATCCAAAGCAACAAGTCATAAAGCTTTCCTGTGAGGTGTAGGCTGGTACTAAAAGCAATCTGATCAAAGTTAAAATGAAGTTTAGGAGCCAAGAGTCTAATTGGTGTCCTCTGCTAGGAGATCTTCTATTTTATGAAAACTGCTAACAAAACCACTGATTTTCAAATGTGCCCTGAAATAAATACCCGAGAAGAAGATGGGGGAAAAAGTAAAGGGGGAGCCATTGTCTACTAATCTCGAATTCCAGAGAATGATGCCGGGCTCAGAACACACGGTCAGAACCCCTCTACCATGCTGCTCACTAATGTGCATTGTCCCAGAACAGGCAGATTTTACTGAGGTCCTGGAAGGCTGTGGCCATTTTCCTGATTCCAATTTTGATCCCAGATCTTACTTGCTGTCTTTATCAAAGGAGCCTGTGAAATGTGCAGAACAGCTTGGTAAACCTGAGAGATCTGTGTTGCTTCTGAGGGAACTGGTCTCGTGGTGCGGTGCTTGGGCCTGGGGGAAAACAGCAGCACTGATCAGTAAGATCCTGACCTTCCCTCCTGGGCCAGTTTGAAGTCTTTGTGGAAGGAAAGGGCATCCTGCCAAGAACACGATTCTCACACAAGGAAACTAGCTCTACAGCAAAGGACCCTCCCCAACATACACAATCATCAAAAGTCATGAAGAAGTAAAAATAAGTTACTTTGTTCCTTCACAAGGACTCAAAACAGTCACCTTCCATCTGCCACAGCAGGGGTCAGTGTTGAATATACCAACATTTGATCAAAGGAGCTGGGGCGAAATCTCTGGGATGAAGCACTTCTGCAAGTGATATGAGCTGGGATGAAAGCTTTGGAGAGCGGATCAGTGAAAAAAGAAGGGAACCAAACAGGACTGCTCAGAGCAGATTAAGTGTGTTGGGGGTCTGCCTATGCTGTGGGCTTCCCTGGTGGCTCAGTGGTAAAGAAACCACTTGCTAATGCAGGAGATGCGGGTTCAAGCCCAGGGCCCGGAAGATCATCTGGAGAAGGAAATGGCAATACACTCCAGTATTCTTGTCTGGGACATCCCATGGACAAGGATTCTAGTGGGCTATAGTACATTTGGTCGCAAAAGATTCAGACACGACTTAGTGACTAAACAACAACAACTGTCTATGCTGTACTCGCTCTGAGGTGTGATCACCAATGAGCCCTGAATTGGGCTCTCATTGGGCTATCTACTGCCAGATCACAGGCAACTCACAGAATGTCCATGGTCTCAATATTCTCCCTTGTGAAATGGGAATGACAGTATTATCTCTTGAGGGTTTTTTTATAGGATTCAACTACAGAAGATCCATGGAGAGCCTAGCTTGGTGCCGATCTTTGTGTGTACTATTACTCCACAGTCATCTCAACTTTCGTTCAACTAGTGCATTACCTTCTTTTGCACTCACCATGTTTCATTATATGATTACCTTTTATTCTCAAAGATACAATTTTATTAGCAGAAAATATGTAAATTGCCACATGTTCTGCACAGCTAAAGCAAAGTCTATTTAGATGATGAAGGCCTGAGTTCCAGAAATGCCACCCTAAGTCAGGCTGGGTAGTAAGCCGAGTGCTAGCCTACGAGACTTCCACAGAAAATGAGTCAGACATCTGGCCACACTGACTAGCAGAGTTTGCATGGCGCTGATACGTCCATGGTTCTCACACAGATGGTGCCTACTGGAAGAAATGCAGTTTGGAAACAGGATCTTTTCTCTATTAGTGCCACTTTCACAAATTAATGCATTAATTCAGTGAATATTCAGTAGTGTCTCTCCAGCTGTATCAGAAAGTTTGCTGGACCGTGGACTGACAAAGACCCTTGGTTTGACAAAGACAAACATGGCCCTTGCCCTCAAGGGTATCACAGTGTACCAAGGGAGGCAGATACGTTCAGTACATAAACTGATATCATCTGCGTGACTACAGTGTGTTCTCAGTAATGTTCTGGGCTGGTGGAGATTGACCAGTGAGCAAGAGAGAAAGATCTCTAAGATCAAGGACCTTGCAGCTGGGAACTATGGGGGAGGACAGAGATAAGTACAACATGACAAAGAAGTAAATAAGAGTCTGTTAGGTGATAAGTGTTGTACCTAAAGGACAATGTAGGGCAAGATAAAGGCGATGAGAGAGAGGGTTGACGGTGAGAAAGGTGGGTGCACTTGCCGATATACTGTCCAGTGGCCTGGGTAGCCCTCACAGAGAAAGCAGGTAAGAACTGAGCACGGTCTCCATGGAAGTGAGGAAGTCAGCCAGGCAGATGTGGGTGAGGAGCATGTAGGCAAAGGGAAGAGCTGGGACAAAGGCCCTGAGGAGGGAGCCTAGCTGACATGACCCGGAAACTGCAGAGCCCAGCTGACCTGGAGCTGAGTGACTGAAGGGAGGCTGGTGGGGGTACAGCCAGAGAGGAGACAGGGTCAGATCCAATAGGACCTCAAACACCTCTCTTAGTGATTAGCATTTGACCCTGAGGCATGAACGAGACAGCACTAGCAAGGGTTTGGGTGCTGAATTTAGGTCGGTAGAGAGGACAGTATCGGTGAAAGACGGGGACACTGCAGTCAGGGAACCAGAGGGAGTGACCAAAGCAGCAGGAGGAATGAAGGAGTGCTTGCGGCCTCTTTGAGAGAGCAGAAACACTCACCTGGACTTGATCTCCTTTGACCTTTGCACTCACACCCTTGATCGTTCACACGTGTGCTGTTACTCACAAAATCACAAACTTAGAAGTCTTGTTTTTATCCCCATGGTTCGTTGATTAATCAAAGAGAAAGACTAGGGAGGCACTGTTTTGCTTTAATCACTTGGTGTTTGAGAAGTTTCTACTGAATGACCCACTATAGCCCCTCTCTGCGTTTCAGGGAAAAAGAGAGAATGCAAGGAACACGACGAAGCCTCCCCACATGAAAAGCCACGTACGGAGTTGCCTGTTCACTCATCTCTCATTTTATATTTGGAATAAACAATTATTAGGTGGAATGAGAACCATCCTTCATGATCCAACTAGCCTTTGTCACACTCTCACTCAATCCATATATTTTGATTCCCTGCCGGATGCCAAGTTCAGGTCACTGTGCTGACTCGGGGAACAGGTATGTATCTGGCTGGCCCCTAGCCTTTACATTTTTTTCAAACATGCAGACAGATCATCACAGCGCTCCCTGATTAAAACCATTCGACCATTCTGTCGAATTTAAGTCAAGGGAGCCTGGCAAAAAGGAGGAGGGTAATTTAATCGCAGTATAAGAGATGAGTGAGTAATGGTCAGGAAAGCCTTTGCGGGAGGGAGAAATTAATGAGGAAGGTACTTTCATTATCCCCATTTTACAGATGAGAACGATCAAGGTCCAAGATATTCATTCACTGATTTAAGACTGTACAGCTAGTGAGAGAGCGAGATTTAAATTCTAGGGCATTTGGTTAACAAAACACCAATTTTCCCCACTCACTGACTAAAATCACATTCCCCGACTCTGTTTCCCTTTAATACATCTACAAATCCTCACAGGTATGGGTGGTAACTCTCCTGAAAGCTGGAACTGGCTGTGAATGCCATAAAGCTCTGAGAAGGTCTGAAACAGTCTCCATCTGAGCCGACATCTGTTCTGGAGAACTCCTCCCTCTTAGAATTGCATTCCACTTAAATTTAATCACAAAAGAGACAACTCTAGGTTCCATGCCCATCTCACCAAGAAAGGTGCCCAACAGTGCAGGATCATGTTTCTAAATCTTGCTCTCCCTTTCCAATCTGCCTGCTCCTTCCTAACTCAGAAAAAGTGCAGAAATATGTATCCCTGACCTGTTGCTCTCAGGGCAGATCTTCTCAGTTTTAGAACATTACCTAGAAGCTATGGTCTCCTGGGTGCCTGGATCACCCAGGTAGAAAAAAAAAGTGAGAGGAAAAAGTCTGTACCATAAGAAACGACATGTACTGTGTGTGCATCTCAGCAATCTCAGCACACGTGCAATCTGTCATAGTGAAGGGAAGATTACCTTTGGAGTCAGAGTCAAGGTCTGACTCAGTTCAATGTCAATCTCTTCAAAAGAGGTGAAATTCTACTAGGAAATATACATTTTCTCTTTAGTTTTGGTTGGAATTTGATGGATGGCAGTTAATGGTTGTGTCAGCTAGCTCTTGATGCACCCCACAATTTACACAACTGATTCTTTTGCTCACAATTCTACAGCTCAATGAGTTCAGCTGGGCTCAGCTGAGCAGTCCTGCTGTTCTCAGAAGGCTGGCTTAATGCATTCGTGGTCAGTGCTCTGATAGCTAACTGGCTCTGCTGGGGGCTGGATGGTATAGGATGGTCTCACCCACACTTCTGGTAAATGATTCTCTGGCAGCTAGGGTGAAAGCGATGCATGGACCATGGATTTCGCCTCATTCACCTAGCCCAGGGTTCTTCACATTGCTATCATCTTGTTTCAAGAACAGCAAGAGAGGGCAAACCCCAGTGCACAAGCACTTTTCAACTCTCTGCTTGCTTCACACATGCTGTTGTCCCATCAGACAAAGCAAGCTCCATCGCCGAGGCTAAGACAATGTGGGAAGCATGCACAGATCACAGCTGTCGCCGTAACAGTCTACTACTACAGTGGCTCAGAAAACAACCCTGCTCATCAGTGCAGCAGCACTGAACTATAGATAAACCACGCAGTGGAGTGCTAGTCTTTCCAAAAAGATTTCTACTCTTGTGTAGAAAAAGTCACAACTGCCTTGCCCTATTGTTTTAACAGGTGGAAAATACAATTATTTTATGAAAATCAGGGGAAAAAGCTAATTTGTAAATATCCTTGGCAGTGTACTAAACCTGCAACTTGTGGATTTCTTTATCCAGAAACAATAATCCTCCTTCCATATTATAATGTTGTCTCTCCTCTACCTTCCAATAACTATGCCCCACCCCCAGCACAGACATATTGCATGGGTGTCATCTGAAGTGGGAATGGTGGAATAGACTATAAAAACGGCACCTCTGGTAAGACAAGGAGATAGGACTTGGCAATTGTGAAGCAGACCTGTGATGTAACTGCAGCCTGTTTGCTCCACACCTCCCTGAGACAGGAGAAGGAAATGGCAACCCATTCCAGTATTCTTGCCTGGAGAATCCCATGGACAGAGGAGCTGGCAGGACACGACTGAGGGACTAACACTTTCCAGTCCTAAGCAGATAGTGAAGGACAGGGAAGCCTGGCGTAATGCAGTCCATGGGGTCCCAGAGAGTCATGACACGACTAAGTGACTGAAAACAAGAAAGTACTGAGCAAGAAATGAATAATAACAATCCCTGCAGACACAAGCCCAATCTCCCAACTTTGCTAAAGTGCCTCTTGATTTACTCAAATATGTTTTAAGGCTGAGTATGAGTTTTATCATTTTCTACTACAATGTCCTAACCATATGTTTAGGATTCCTTGGTGTTTCATTTACTTTGGAGTGGTTGATACTACTACTGTGAGGTCATCATTTACCCATTCTATTTTCTACAGGCTTATTGCTGGCATACATGAAAGCTCTTGGGATTTTTAATTTTAATATTTAGTAATTTCTCTCACTTAAAGAAGTTTATTTTTACATAGTTTCTCAGGTGTTTCCCAAGAATATATTCCTACTATCTGGAAAAAAGAGTATTTTGTCTTCTTTACCAAAATGGCAGGCATTTTTCTCTTTACAATCTCATTACATGGGAAAGAAAATTTTAAATGATATGTAATAATATGGGTGATAATTGATATATTTGCCTAGATTCTGATTATGATGGATTTTGTTTTTGATTTTTTAATTGGGAGTATGAACACACTAAGGAATGCATCTTGCTGAAATTTATATATTTTCCTAGTGTACTTTTTTTTGGGGGGGTGGAGTGGAAGTCCTACCATGCAGGATAGGAAACTTTCCTGAGCAGGGATCCAACTCGTGCCTCCTGCTTTGAAGTGCAGAGTCCTAACCACTGGATCTCCAGGAAGTCCTCCTAGTTTGTTTTAGGTCATGGTATGTTGCATTCCAAAAATGTTCTTTGATCATCCATATATCATTGAAATATGGTCATCAGCAGTAGTATGGCTATTGGTTCAGGTGATTCTCTGTATATCTCTATCTTTTTCTTCCTACAGTTTTGTTCTTTCATGCCCACATACCTTTGTCATATTATGCTCAAGATAGTGAGGGTAGTCTTGCCACCAGGAACAGAACCATTTTTATGGGCTATTTGGGTATACATGGAGTGGAACAGACTCTGGGAATCTGAACAAACTTGCTATTTAAAAACCAGACTGTATGTTTCATAACCATTTTCCACATACCTTTCCGATTCAGTTGCCCCTTGAGGAATGGATTATTTCCTTGGAAAAGTGAGTTGTCATGATCCAGCTTGCCTGATGCCAGCAGAGTGTCTGCAGGTAAGAGAGACAAAGATGCCTAAGTTGCAATAAGGCAAAACGTGGGGGACATCAGAGGTCTTCTCCATAAGGTTACTGTGAGAGCAGGGAAAGAATAAGAAGAAATAAAATGGAGGGGGGAAGGCTTTAGGTTGTTATATCTGGGGTTGTGGGGAGGCCACTTCTTGGCCAAGGGTATAGGATGGCTAGACCCACTCCAGTATTCTTGCCTAGAGAATCCCATGGACAGAGGAGCCTGGTGGGCTCCTGTCCATGGGGTCACACAGAGTGGGACATGACTGAAGCGACTTAGCATGCACGCATGCATGCATTGGAGAAGGAAATGGCAACCCACTCCAGTATTCTCGCCTGGAGAATCCCAGGGACGGGGGAGCCTGGTTGGCTGCCCTCTAATGGAGTCGCACAGAATCGGACACGACTGAAGCTACTTAGCAGCAGCAGCAGCAGCAGCAGACAGAGGTGAGAGATCACCAGGTGGCCTTGCTGGAGTCCAGGCCAGGAGGCTTCTGAAACTCAAAATGTAAAATATGAAGGGACTGCCAGAGGCATGTTTCCCAAATCCTCAACCAGTGCTTCCCAATGAGAAAGAGAGAGACGTGTGGAGTGTGTGAAGCGGAGAGATTCCTGGGATTGAATAAAACACTGCTTTGGGTGGCTCTCCAGCTGTTGGGTGAATATGACCTAAAGTGCAAAGGTCTGAACCAAGCAGGTGAGGAGTTTACTGATGAGGAAACCAGGGACCAGAGGTTAGGTAAGATGGCAATAGGGGTAGGTTCAGGAAAGCTGTTCAGTCATGGACTGTTCCAAGATGCCTGGCGAAGTGAAGAACCTGTTGAAAAAACAAAACTGCACGAAATGACTCAGCAACGATTCGGCACTCTTTCGCCCAAGGATACCCAGGATCATCTTGACAAAACCGAGGCCTTCCTATAAGTAAGCCGGTACTCTTCATTGTGGGAGATGACTACGACCTTACGCACCTGACCATTGGTCTTGTGCTCCTGTGTGTAAAATGATTGCGTGTGTGTTTCCTGAGACCTGATGGAGAGGGTGAAGAGAAACGTCCGGCCGCGCCACAGCCACGTCTGGGTCAAAGGCACACGTGGAAACAAGCTGGCCCAAGTCACAATGCGGTGCATTTCACCCTGGGGGACGGACAGTCCCAGCCGGAGAAGTGCCAGGCGCCTGCGCGCTGCGCCAGAGGCGCCCGGCGCTGTGGGAGCCGCGAGACCCCCGCCCCCCGCCCTCCGACGGGAACGCGCACGTGCCTGGGGACGCGGACGCGCGCGCGAATGCGCATCACCTCGCTCAGCCTTGGTCCCGGCGGCTGAGGAGAGAAGGAGGGACGGACGGAGACGCGCACCGGAGACGCGAGTGGGCTCCTCGCGGAGTGGCGGGCTCGGGGCGGAGGCGGGGACGGGGGCGGGGGCGGCGCCTCCTCCACTCAGGCGTCTGTGCCCGGGACCCCCGGCCACGCAGGGGACGGACCGACTGACGTACCTCGCGCGCCCCCGCCCCCGTCCCCGCCCCGGCCTTATCTTCCCTGAGCTCCCGGGGCTCGTGGGCTGAGGCGCCTCTCTCTCTCACTCTCTGCCCCTCCTCGCGGCTCTTTCTCTCCGCAGCACCTTGGAGCCCCTCGACCCGGCGGCGGCGGGGACCTGAGCGGCGGCGGACGGCCTCGAAGATGAAGTGCAAGCCGAACCAGACGCGGACCTACGACCCGGAGGGGTTCAAGAAGCGGGCGGCGTGCCTGTGCTTCCGGAGCGAGCGCGAGGACGAGGTGCTGTTAGTGAGTAGCAGTCGGTACCCGGACCGCTGGATCGTGCCGGGCGGGGGCATGGAGCCCGAGGAGGAGCCGGGCGGTGCGGCCGTCCGCGAGGTGTTTGAAGAGGCGGGAGTCAAGGGGAAGTTAGGCCGGCTCCTGGGCATTTTCGAGCAGAACCAAGATCGCAAGCACAGAACGTACGTGTATGTACTGACTGTCACTGAGATTCTGGAGGATTGGGAAGATTCGGTTAACATTGGGAGGAAGCGAGAGTGGTTCAAAGTCGAAGATGCGATCAAGGTTCTCCAGTGCCACAAGCCCGTGCATGCCGAATATCTGCAAAAACTAAAGCTGGGCGGTTCCCCAACCAATGGAAACTCCGTGGCTCCGTCCCTGCCGGAGGGCGATCCCTAGTATGTACCGCTCGTGCAGACTTCTGCTTTCCGCCTACCTGACAATAAGTAGTGCCCGGAGCACCTCTCTTGTTGCCGTGTGCGGTCTCACCGGGAGGAGGGAGGCTTCTTTTGTTTCCTTGGCAGACCTCTGAATCACGCTTGCAAACTGTCTCAGTTGCCAGGCACTGTTTTCAGGCACTTTGCACGTTTTTCAGATGCTTTCAGAATCGCTTCTTGGTAGCACTATAACACATTTCAGAAAGCCAAAGCCACATGAGTTGTTTTTTAAGTTGCCTTAACTGCTCACCCAGAGTTTGGGATGTTGTGTGTATGTGCATGCACGCGCTTGTGTGCATGTGTACTTTTGGTACCAGTCTTGTGGTTTGAATTGTATTGAGGGCCTTTAAAATCTGATCACCTTGGTTGTGTGGCATTTTCATTAATTTTTTTAAGTTGTTTTCTCATTCACAGCTTTAGTCCTGTCAGCAAGCCCTTCTGTGACGGGAATTGGTTTGATGGACCAGTTTTGAATTTCAAAAAAGTATTTAAGAAATTTTACATCATTTGCTCTTTCTACACTGAGCAATAATTGGATATTCAGATATGTGATCTAATTTGCCCTTTACAGAAATTACTTTATTCATATGTTGTTAATTCGAGTTTCAGAATATTTTCACAACTGGTATTTTTTTTGTTGTTCTACTAACTCTATGAGCTATTTTTTTTTACTTCTTACTTGACATAGCCATTACCCCTTTAGCCCAAATGCAGCTTAGCAAAATATCATTTTATAAAAACCCTCTCGAAAAGGTTGTTATGTACTGTCCTGATAATGTACATATTATGAAAACTGTATTCCGAGTGTGATTTAGCATGCTCAACTTCCAACTTCCATTGCTCTTTTCTCAGTGCCCTAGAACAACTATGGTTCCCTCAGTATAAACTAGTCTTTGAAAGAAAGTTTGCGTATTTGAATTTGTGATAGTCAACTTAAACTTGTCTGAATATCAGTAGTCAAAGAAGTGGAATATCATATGGTAATTTTATCCCAATTGAGGGAGTTAGCTTTCTTGATACTCAGCTACTACTGACTCAAACTGTTAAGATACCTGAACGATCTCTTGTGAAGGTTTTCGATAAGGCTTTGTGTCGCATGACAAACTTTTTTGGGTTTCTAAGTAAAAGCTCTTACTTATATTTGTTTCAGGACTTGTTTGAAATCAGGGATCCTATCTAAAATGTATAGGTCTGTCTTCTGGAACTACCTTTATTCCTCTAGCCATGTGGGCAGTTAGGTAAAGGGAAAATCTAC
Source organism: Cervus canadensis (assembly GCF_019320065.1). Classification (NCBI taxonomy): domain Eukaryota; kingdom Metazoa; phylum Chordata; class Mammalia; order Artiodactyla; family Cervidae; genus Cervus; species Cervus canadensis. The sequence continues at coordinate 62,472,988 of NC_057419.1, forward strand.
TTTCTAAATTGGGCATCAGGTTGGAAAAGTCATTCCATACATAATACTTAAGCATTTTTAAAACACCCATCTAGTAAATAATAAGGTAGAAAGTAATAGTCATTTCAAACATTTTGTTAGTCCTGAAAGTAGCCTGTTTTTAAACACAGTTACTGCTAAAGATTTAATGGAAGTTAGCCTTTGTTAAATTAATTCATATTTTCCTGTTGTGCAACATACATGCAGAACAGTTGACAAATTTTTACAGCTTAATGAATCTTTACATAGTGAGCAGTACATGTAACTAGAGTTCAGATCCAGAAATTATTAATAGTATTACTTGTAACTCAAAAGTCCATTGCATTCCTCTTCCTAATCAGTACTCTCCCCTTCTATCTTTTAAGACCATAGAGTAGTTCTGCTTTTAAACTTTATATTGAATTTTAGAACATAGACTCTTTTGTGCTGCTCCCTGGTGTGCTGTATGTGTTTTGTTCCTCAAAATACTCAAATATTTTTTCTCTATTTGGTTGCATTTTAATTCTATAAATTAGTGACATGCTTATGTGACTGCTTCTAAAAAGTGGGTTCTGTTCCACTTTCTAAAGAAATTTGGTACTATTTTGAAAACAAATCTATTATACTTTCAAGTACAGATAAAGTGCAAGTTTCAGTTCACAAAACATTTTCTGTACTAATGCCATATAAGTAAACTAAAAAATGAGTTTTAAAAACAAATGACAGTTTAGTATCTGAATTATTTCATTTGATTAATTATAGTTATTGTGTATTTTTCAATTTTTCTCTGCAAAAGTGATCTATATCGAATATATATTTGAGCACATGTTTAATTCCAAACAACTTGACCTTTACTATTCATACAATCTCAAATAGATCCAAAGATATTTTCCCCCAATAACCTAGTTATTCAAGAGGGTTCTTAAATTCTACCTTAACATTAACACAGCAGATATACTGGGTTCTTATTTTACAGATATTTTTGCAGATAAAAACCCCTTCCATCTGAAATGCTGTCACAAATACTTTGGAGCCTTAACTTGTTATTCTTAGAGGTAATAATGCATCATCTTATTTGGTTAAGTGTCTGACAAAGGCAAAAATATACAGTATTCACCTTAACCCGTTGTTAAGAATTTAGCATATAAATACATTGTGGGTTTGTTTGCTTTTGCCAGAAACATTTAGAATATGTCATGCTATATTTTAGGATTGACTGTTAGGTTCATTTAAGTAGCTTTTGTGAAATATTCTCTGGAACTTAGCCTAGTCTAAATAGTTTAAAGCTCCAAGGAGACTTCTCTTTTTCTCTTTAAGACCAAGCCTTTCAAGCTAAACAGATGAGCAGAGATCATGTAGAAAATTTCTGCCACCTCATGTAGAAAATTTCTACTATGCTCCAAAGATTGAAGTACAGTTGATTTTTTTCCTTCTAAGAGTGTTAAAAAGTCACTTATATGTTGTTTGGTTGGTTTTTCAGCATTCCCCTTGGTAAAAAGAGAAAAAGAGTACTCTCCATAGATAATTGAGGTTTGCAGCAATGAATCAAATTCATTTTCTGCATGTTTTATAAACAGCATATATTTTCAGTTGTTCAAATATTTTATTCTTTTAATTTATAGAGAGACAACATTAGAGATTAATATAGATACATAGAATCACTGAAAATAATTAGTGCTATGTCTATAATGTATAAAAATTTTTAAATAAATTGTGTCTGTATATGTACACACACGAATATATTTGGGGGGCAAATCTTTTACTTCCAGGTGTCCCATATGGGGAAGCCACCAGGCACTACCAGAGTTTCACCAGTATTTTCCTAGTAGTTGTCTCCTGATAAACTGTTATACTATATTTAACAGATATTAAATATTTTATGGGCAAATAGCATTATGAGAATCAGAAAGGTCACTATGGTAACTGAGGTAAAACTTGTTATTTTTATGAGCAGTTTTCAACTGATTCCAGTTTTTGCTAATTCTGTAACTTCCGCCAAGTTATCTATCTGATGCTCAGGGTTTTTAATAAAAAATTGAAGATAATAAAAATAGTTACTTCATAAACTCTTCCTATGAGAAACCTTTCCTGACCACCTGGGTCAAGATACCCTCTCCTGTGTGTGTCATGGTTTTTACAATTTATTGTGCTTACCTATTTGCATGGTTGTGTGGCCACTACACCACAAACCACTACACATCAAACTTCACAAACTTTTTGATGGCTAGGAACCAGTAATTCCCATAAGCCTAGAGTCCAGAACATGAAATTTAGGATTTTTTTTAATGTCTTAGGTGACCACTCCCCCTTTTGCAAAACTTCTGATATCACTGCTTTCCAGACTTTTTTGTTTTGTAACATATATTGACTTATAACTTCCTCAGCTGCTCATCCAGACTCACATTGCAGCTGCATTACATAATTCTGTGAAAGCATTCCAAATGTGAAGTGAATGATGCAGATAATAAAGCCTTTGTAAATTTATCAATTGGAAGAATTGTTAAATTAATATAAGCCTTCTAATTGTATGTTGGTTTGTTTCTCCAGATGAACAGCAAAGATGTCCAGGATTGTTTGAAAGAATCATTGATGTGAGCCATTAATAAATGGAATTGTCAAGTATAGGTGAGCACTTCCATGCTTCCAAGGAGACAGCTCATCTGGTTTTCTTCCTGCATCTTGAGACACTCCTTCCCTGTCTGTTTTGCTGACTTCTCTTGCCCTGGTGATTGTACTTTGTACATGAACAGACTCTTATTCAGCACCTGTAGCATTTTGTTGTGCTTTTTTTTTTTGATATGTCTGCCTTCTTTATTAGACTGAAAGCAAAAACCACGTCTCCTTATTCTTTGCATATTCTGCACCTGAGACACTACTTGAAATATGGCTGACATCACTGAAGGTTCTTTGATTCAATTAATATTTTATAATCACTACGTCTAATTATAATGGCAAAACATTCCCCTTCCAATCTGGTGCTATATGCTCTCCAGGCACCACGTGTGTGGCTTTTCTGAATAAGACATTTTGGAAACTTTTCAAGGCAGTTGTAGGATATTCAAGGACAAGAATTACTACTCCTATTGCTATGTCATACCACGCAATGGCTAGCACAGTTTTAACATCACTTAGGGCAACATTTTATAGAATCAGTCCTTTGTGTAACAACTTCAGTGTTTTTGTACTGTTGTTAATTTGCTTAAAATTTTATTCAAGAATACCACTTGCTGTAAAACTAATTATAAAAATAAATACAATGAACATAATAAGATGATGTGCTTTTTATAAAAATTTTACTATATACAAATAATAAAGTTAATGTTTTTGCACTGCCCTAACCACTTCTTTCATGTAATCCTAACATTTCTTTGAAGAAAAGATTGTGTTTCTAATTTTACAGATTCAGTATACTGTATTATTTGATGTCAGCGGCAACAAAAACTGCTACAGACAGTTTCCAAAGTTAATCATGCCACTTAATTTGCCTAGGTTTCTTTATTATCTCTTACTGATTCAGTTGGCCACAGTTTTCATCCCCTTTTCCAATACACTCAGCTAGATCCTCATCCCACCTGGATTCTGTATGTGAGAATGCAGAGGACTGAAAGACAGCTACATTCTTGTCACCTGGAAAATTCAAGGTGGGGGGAACTTCTAGGAGGGTGCTGAAAATTAAAAGATTTAGAGAGGACTTGGGTCAGCTCCCTCCAAGAGAGCAACTTTAAGAAAATGACAGAGATGTTTAGAGGAAATTTTATGGAGTTCTGCCATGGGGTTTGTGATGTCAGCACTCTTCCCCATCTCCCTACAGAGGCCCTAGAGTGGCCTTAATATGGTAATTTTCTTTCTTTTGCATTGTAAAGCAGTAACATCAGAAAAAAGCTTGGGCTCCATTTGAGTGTTACACCCTTCCACATGGTACCAGTGAAATGTATTGATTATTCCCCAAATTTTTATAGAATTTGAAATAAAAACACATCTCCCTGGTGTATTGGGATTTTTTTAGGTATGATATGGTACTGTGGTTATGTTTTTTAAATCCTTATCTTTTAGGGAAATATACTGTAAGTTTAACAGATGAAAAGATATGCTACTGATATTCGCTTAGATGGGGTGAGTGAGCATACAGATGAAATTGGCAATAAATTGATAATTATTGAAGTTGTGTGATGGATATTTGGGAGTTCGTTATACTATTCTCTATACTTTTGTATATGTTTGAGATTTTTCAGAATAAAAATTGAAAAAAAATTGTTCAGAGTATACTTGTAGGCCTCCCTCTGTCCCTAAGACTTGAGAAGGTTGGTTGGAAGATCAGTTGACAGCCCAATACAGCCAGAACCTCTCCTCCCCTCAAAAAACCTAGGTTTTGTTCCTGAGCTAACATGTTGGCAGACTTTGTCTTCCCTTAATGTGAATTCTTTCCTCGGAGGTCTCCCAGCTCTACATGTAAAAAGACTTTTAGTTGCATCAGTATGTCAAATATGACCAGAAAGCTTTGAACACTACTGGTGGACATAGCTTAGGTTCCACTCCCCATTCTATAATTTAGTTTTAAAAGCTGAAAGTTTTTTTCCTCATTACAAAGTTAATTCATCTTAACTTCATAAAAGTTGGAAAATTCCCCCCAAAATTAATGAATAAAAAATCACACATGATCCCCCTACCAAGAATAGCTATGTGTAAAAAAAATATGTGTGTGTATTCTAGCCTTTTTTCTTTTCAAACATAAACACATGTAACCCAGACACAGATGGCACAGATGAGCCCCTTCCCCCAGAATAGTTCCCAAAATCCATGACTCGTTTATTGTCAAACACACACAACACAGTGTTTTAGGGTACTGGTCATGGTTGTCATGGGCTTCCCTGGTGGCTCAGATGGTAAAGAATCCTCCTGCAATGCAGGAGACGGTTCAATCCCTGGGTTGGGAAGATCCCCTGGAGGAGGGCATGGCAACCCAGTCTAGTATTCTTGCCTAGAGAATCCCCGTGGACAGAGGAACCTGGCAGGCTGCAGTCCATAGGGTTGCAAAGAGTCGGACACAACAGAGCAACTAAGTACAGCACACTGCACAGGGCTGTCATGGAATTTTCACTACTTCTTTCCTGCACAAGTGCACAGGCATGGCACAAAACTTGGGTATCAAATCCAGACCAAGTTCTCTACCAAGTGTTGATGAAGGGAAGAATGCAGGCTTGTTTTTGGTTGGTTTGGTTTTTCATCTCCTAATTCCCACACAGACTTTCTACTCACCAAGTACTGAGGCTGGTAGGGGAGGGAGAACAATCAATTCAGAGGGGTTCACATTTGTTAAGTCACACAATTGCAATATATTGGCTAAAAGTAGGCCGGCCTGCTACCACCTTGTTTTTCAGAAAGTTCCCTGTTTTTTCTGGGTCCTTTTTAAGCTGCCTTGTGTGATTCTCATGTGCTCTTCTGAGCGCAGTGATTTTTCAACTGGTAAGCAAGAACATCACCACTCTGGACTCAGGAAATGGAACCCTGTTATCCCCCTTCTATCTTTTTACCCCAGAATGTGCCCTTATCAATTTTCTACAGTGCCCCAGAGACAAGGCCATTTATTGAAGAGTACCAGATTATGTGAGGCAAAGAACACAGTTTACAACTACTGTACAGTTCAGATCTTTGCTAGGTTCCATTGCTAGAAAAGTTCCCTAATGCAGGCTGACTCCAAATTGGCCTAGGAAAGTCCGTCCAGCCCCCACTCCCCATCACTACCAAAAACCTGAGTTTGCAGTTTCAAATCATGGATAAAATGATTCCCACCATGGATAAGGTAAAGCTGCTCCCACAACTCAATCTCTAAAAAGTACTTAAGAGTGTCTCAAATTTATATTCCTAGAATCAAAGATATGAACCTTAATGGAATGGATCAAAGGACATTAAAATGTGATGGGTTGGATATAGAAATTGTCTCCTTTTACTCCAAAGTTCATGATTTATGTTAAGATGAAGAAAAACACGACTGACAGTATCTTACAGTGAATTCGGTGTTCCACCTCTTCCCAGGATAGTGAACATAAAGAATCAAGAAGCCCATACGTGGTCTAAGAAGACTTAACACCCCAGCCCTGTGTAATCCTACACAGCAGTGTGAAAAAGCAGTCCAGGACCTCTCGAACCTTAGACCTCTCTGGGGCCAGTGCTGAAGGTATAGAGGACTTGAAACAGAGGTCGTATCAATTCTCTTTTTGCCTTTTGTCTAACCACTCAAACTTAGACCTCATTTCTTGGTATTACAAGCACATAAATTGACTGCAAAATCATTCTTAGTAGGCATTACCAGTGATAGCATCATGCTCCCTAGTGGACATTTTAGGGATTAACCCAGGCTATCTAAACAGATGCATACTGTTTAAAGCAAGGAAAAACCCTTCCCAGGAATACTTTGCTGCCCTAGAGCACCCTGTTGTCCAAGTCTATTTACAATTACCTTTTCTCTTAATTAAATTTCTTAATTAATTTCTAAATTAAACCTTAATATATTATAATATGAATAAAGACGTTCTATCATCTCAGTCAATAATATTTCTAGTCTTTAAGCTGTGTTCTTTCATCTAGCTTTAACCTGGTAGGTAAATAGGAAGGTATTTGCATTTATATAGTAGCTCTATCCTTACAATTGGAGCTCTCAGTGTTGGGAAGACAGATGATAAAACAAAAAATATCAACAAAATATAGTGGTTTTTTTGTGATGGTGGGGTTCAGTGGGCTCTGCCAGCATGTAGTAAACTAACCTAGTTTAGCAGGGATGAGAGATTCTCAGAGAAAGTGCCATGTAACTTAGCACCTGAAGGGTGAACAGGGCCTAGCCAGGAGAAGTAGTGGGAGGGTATTCTTCCACAAAGGGAAGAGCCAGTGTGAGGTTCTGGATGATTTTAGGAACAAGAACTTGTTCATTATGTCTGGAACATAGTTTGAGCACATAGAGAAGAAGAAAGGATCTCCAAGTGAATGTCATGGGGTTAGAAAAAGCCAGATTATAGAGGGTCTGATATGACTTGTTTAGGAATTTGAGGAGAGGAGACATGACATCAACTTGTCTAAAGAGTAGAAAATTATTTGTAAAGGGAGAGAAGATTGTGATAGTAGTTCAGGTGAGAAATGATGGTGATCTCAACTAGGGTACTGACCATATTGATAGATGTGGACACACTTTAGAAATTTATAGGGTTTAATGGGGCATGTGTTGATTAATTGGATGTAGGGGATTAGAGAGAGGTAGATATCATGGATGTATTTAAAGATATCTGGCTAAAACAACTGAGATGATGGTACCATTCCCTTGGTGGAATCTAATAGAGGGAAAGCATTAGTTATGGAAAACTGAGGCAATGAGAGTAGTTTTACAACTGTTAGTTTCTGGTAGCCAAGAGACATTAACTTAGACATATCCAAAAGTCCAGAGATACGTAGACATGCAGCTTAGGAAAGAAGAATGAGCTGGAAGTGTAGATCCTGGAATCATCAGTTGATGGGCAATAAGTGAAGAGATAGTAAAGGTCATACAGGAGAGGGTATACAAAGAGGACAATGAAAATCTCCCTGAAGAATATCAATATTTAAGGGTGGGTGCAGGACTTCTAAAAGAGTTGTATGAGGATCTTGGTGGGCTCACTCCCTACTGAAATAACATTTAATTGGTGACAAATATGTATGTACACACACACATATTTAAAGTCCCTAAAAACTGTCATAAGGGCATACAGCAAATGGATAAACATTTGTTCAAAAAAAGATCTACTAAATCTCTGTAAAAATAGAATTTGGCATTTGAGCTATAACCTGTTCCAATCTCCCTCAGCTCTATGTGACAAGCTCTCCTCTAAGTATGGGTGTGCCCAAGAAGACCGTGGCTTATTATCCTCGCGGTTCCTAGTCTAGGGCTGTACTTTCACCCCTGGAGGAGGGCACCGATGTCTTTTATTCCATCACAGCCCTATGTTGCCAAATCACTACTCTAGGCAAGCCTGGGCTAAAGGACTGATCTTTTTGGCCCAAGTTCATTTCTAGGGTGAAGTTTCTACATGGAGATAGGAAAGATGAAATAACCAGGTGCTACCATCTCCCTTGAATGCCCAGTGGAGTGTTACTATAGAAGACGTATCCTGCTATATCCACCAGTTCAGGTCAAAACTATAATGAGATACCAGTCAGAATGGCCATCATTAAAAAGGCTACAAACAATAAATGCTGGGGAGGGTATAGAGAAAAGGGAACCCTCTTGCACTGTTGGTGGGAATGTAAATTGACACAGCCACTATGGAAGACGGTATGGAGATTCCTTAAAAAAACTAGGAATAAAACCACTATATGGCCCAGCAATCCCACTCCTAGGCATATACCCTGAGGAAACCAAAATTGAAAAAGACACATATATAGTTGAAGTTTCCCCTGGGTACAGAAGCAGGCTGTAAGCAGCACAGCAGCTGTGCCTGAAGGGATTGAATTTATTTTGGAAAAGAACCTGGAAACATTTATGCCTAAGGGCATTTTTGGAAAAACAATGAAGATCTTAACGGTGAACAATTAAGAAGGGCCTGGTACTTCCCAGTGCACCAGGCCCGAGCACTTGATATTTTAAAGTAATTAGCCTCCAACTAATAAAAATAAATGAAAGAAAAAAAAAAAAAAAAGAAGGGCCTGGTAGCTCCAGGACACCATTAGCAACAGAGGAACAACACTATAAAACATTAGACTAATTCCAAACAACAACAAAATGTACATGGATCCTTCTCCAAAAAAGACTGTATGCTAGGCCATAAACATGCCTCAAAAGATTTAAAATTGAAATCATACAAATTATGTTCTCTAACCAAAATGGAATTAAATTAGAAATCAGCAATAGAGAGAAATATGGGAAACTCACAAATATGTGGAAATTAAAAAATACATTCCTAAATAATCCAATGGGTTAAAGAAGAAATCATGATGGAAATTAGAAAATACTTTGAGATGGATACAATCAAAACACCAAAGCTTGAAATGCAGCTAAAGCAATACTTTAAAGGGTAATTCATAAGTATAAATTCCTATGAAAAGATGAGCAAAGTAAACACAAAACAAGCAAAAAGAAAGTAATACAAAAGGATAGAATGAAATTAGGTAAACAACAGAAAAACAACAGTGAAGTTAGGCAAATGGTAGTGAAAATCAATAACACTAAATGTTGGCTCTTTGAAATGATCAGTGATCTGTATTGTATCCAGAATATTAAAGAATATGTATAAGTCAATAATAAAATAAATACTGTAATTAAAAGGTGGGCAGAGGATTTGAATAGACTTCTCCAAAGATATACACAAAGGGACAATAAGTATGTGCAACGTTATTAGCTATTCAGTTCAGTTCAGTCGCTCAGTCGTGTCCCACTCTTTGCGACCCCATGAATTACCTATTAGGGAAATGCAAATCAGAACCACAATGAAATACTACTTCTCACCCACTGAAATGACTATAATGAAAAAGACTAAAAACCACAAGTCCTATTGAGGATGTGGAGAAATTGAAGCCTTCGTATGTATAAAATATCACTACCACTTTGGAAAATAATTTGGCAGTTCTTTAAACTGTTAAATAGAGTTATCACATCACCCAACGATTCTACTGCTAGATATACACCTAAGAGAAATAAAAATATATTCCATAAAAAAGATTTGTTCCACGTATTGGGTTCACGTTTATACAACCTTTCTGCATTTCCTGTCTAGAGAAGATCCTTTAGCATTTGTTGAAGAGCTGGTTTGGTGGTGCTGAATTCTTAACTCTATGGCTGATTCATATCAATGTATGACAAAACCCACTGAAATGTTGTGAAGTGATTAGCCTCCAACTAATAAAAAAAAATAAAAAAGATTTGTTCATGAAAATTGACAACTTAAAAAATAGTCACAACCTAAAAGTTGAGAATTATGTTTTATTTGGTAGTAATTTTTAGGAATTTAAGCCTGGGAGACAGCATCTCAAGTAACCTTGAGAGAACTGCTCCAAAGAGGCAGGGGGAAAGTCAGGTTATATAGAAATTTGCAGCAAAAGGCAGGTAGACTGAACATCAAAAGTATTTTTGTGAATTAAAGAAAACCAGATATCCCACATTAAGGAATTGCTGAAAACTATTCAGCAATAAAAAGGAATGAAGTACTATGCTATTACATGGATGAACAGCAGGTCAGACATAAACACATCACATATTGTACAACTTCATTTATATAATGCCTAGTATGGGTAAACATACAGAATCAAAACACAGATTAATAGTTACCTATGGCTGAAGGAAAGGGGAATGGGGATTGACCTCTAATGGGTACAAGGTTTCTCTTTGAAACGATGAAGATATTTTAAAATTAGATTATAATGATGGTTGCCCAACTCTATAAATACACTAACAACCTTTGACTTATACAATAAATAGGTGAAGATTATGGTATGTAATTTACATTGTAATAAAACTGTTAACAAAAATTTCTGGGTTGGGCAGAGAGAGAAGCGCATACAAGGGGATCATCAAAAAATGGAATAGTTATCAAAATAAGAGGGAAATGGAGAGAACATAAAGACACAGAATTGAGTGAATTTAAGGCTTAAGATAATTAATAATTGAACTGCTTCAATAAAGTGGCAGGGTGGAAAGACAGATGACAGTGGGCTAGGGAATGAGTGGGAGATAAGGAATTCGATTCAGTGAGTCTAAATGATTCATTCAAGCAGCTTAATTATGAAAGAGAGGAGAGGAATAGAAGGAATACTAGCTCAAAGGTGATGTCACATCGAAGAAGAGCTTTAATGTCTTCAAGGCAATAGAGACTTGAGACCTTTACTTGTTGATGAGGAGAAGCCAGTGTTTTCGAGTCAAGGTTGCTCTGCTCGCTGGACGACAGGCCAAAGAATCTGAGAAACAAGGTGTTGAGGCAAGGAGTATGACTTTATTCATAAAGCCAAGAAGATGACAGACTAATGTCTCAAAATAACCATCTTATTAGGGTCTGGATACCGGTTTGTATTATAGAACTGAGATGGGGGAGGTGAGGAAACAAAGTAAAAGGCCATTAATCTTGTAAATATCTCCTAGAATGGCAAGCTTCAGGGAGGGGATGTGTTAATTTCGTCTTCCCTGCCATCCACAGGTGGAGAGGGTCCTGATCAGAAGCACTTTAGTTTAGCAGTCAGGCAGAGGGGCAACATTCTCTGAGGTAGGCCATTATATATGATTACAATAACAAAAGCAGTGAAAAGCAAGTCAAAGAAATGGTTCCAATATGAAGTCAGAATTGGCTTTTCCTTCAAACACCAGTAGAGAGGGAAAACCTGAAAACATAGTAAGATGTGGTAACCAATTGAACAAGAGGGTAGAAGAACTTGTGTGTGAAGCACAGTGAATGAATTTATCTTAGATGGTGGCGGGGCGGGGGGGAGGCTACTTCCTCTACTGTACCTAGAGGTAAGGAGGAAACGTTGGATTACATATAAGTAAGGTTGTACATTTGTGCTGCAAAACTGAGGTACATTACACTTGAGAGATTCATTTCCCTTGGGGAGGTAAGAAGCAAATCATCTAATGTGTGTGAGGACAGAATGTGTAAAAGGTTAGGAAATAGAAGAGCAGAATGGATGAAGGTCTGTGGAGAATAAAAAAGAGAACTAAGAAAACAGCAAGATTTCCAGGCAGCAGTGAGAGATGAAGTTGGAAAACACCTGTGTGGTGACAAGTGGCTATACACCCATAGAAACTCTATTTAATGTGACCCTGTTTCTTTACAATTAAATGACAGACTAAACAAATTTTCACTGCTTGCACTCTAAAAACAATACTTCTGGAATCTAAGAAAATAAGACACACTTGTGAATATAATAAAAAAGAAACAGATTCACAAATATAGAGAACAGTTAACCAGTGGGGAGACAGAAGGGAAGAGGAGCAATACAGGGGAGTAAGAGGTACAAATTATGTGTAAAATAAATAAGCTACAGGATATATTGTACAGTACAGGGAATATAACTAATACTTCATAATAACTACAAATTGAGTATGGGCTTCCCTAGTGGCTCAGATGGTAAAAAGTCTACCTACAGTGCAGGAGACCGGGGTTTGATCCCTGGGTTGGGAAGATCCCCTGGAGAAGGGAATGGCAACCCACTCCAGTATTCTTGCCTGGAAAATCCCATAAACGGAGGTCCATGTGGTCACAAAGAGTTGGACACGACTGAGTGACTTCACTTTTACAAATTGAGTATAACTTTTAAAAATTCTGAATTACTATATTGTATGCCTGTTGTTGTAGTTCAGTCACTAAGTATTGTCTTACTCTTTGCCCCTCTATGGATTGCAGTACACCAGGCTTTCCTGTCCTTCACTATTTCCTGGAGTTTGCTTATATTCAAGTCCATTGAGTCAGTGATGCTATCCAAACATCTCATGCTCTGTCACCCCTTCTCCTCCTGCCCTCAGTTTTTACCAGCATCAAGATCTTTTCCGATGAGTCGGCTCTTCACATCAGGCGGCCAAAGTATTGGAGCTTCAGCTTCAGCATCAGTCCTTCCAGTGAATATTCAGGACTGATTTCCTTTAGGATTGACTGGTTTAATCTCCTTGCTGTCCAAGGGACTCTCAAGAGTCTGTACCAGCACCACAATTCAAAAGCATCAATTCTTTAATGTCCAAGCCTTCTTTATGGTCCAGCTCTCACATCTGTGCATGACTACTGGAAAAACCACTGCTTTGACTCTACGGAAATTTTGTCAGCAAAGTGATGTCTCTGCTTTTTGATATGCTGCCTAGGTTTGTCATAGCTTTCCTACCAAGAAGCAAGTGTCTTTTAAATTCATAGTGCAGTCACTGTCTGCAGTGATTTGGGAGGCCAAAAAAATAAAATCTGTCACTGTCTCTACTTTTCCCCCTTCTATTTGCTATGAAGTGATGGGACCGGATGCCATGATCTTAGTTCTTTGAATGTTGAATTTTAAGACAGCTTTTTCACTCTCCTCTTTCACCTTTATCAAGAGGCTCTTTAGTTCCTCTTTGCTTTCTGCCATTAGAGTGGTGTCATCTGCATATCAGGTTACTAATATTTCTCCCAGCAAGCTTGATTCCAGCTTGTGATTCATCCAGCCCAGCATTTCACATTATGTACTCTGCATATGAGTTAAATAAGCAGGGTGAAAATATACAGCCTTTATGTACTCCTTTCCCAATTTTGAACCACTGCATTGTTACATGTCCAGTTCCAGCTGTTGCTTCTTGACCTGCACACAAGTTTATCAGGAGGCAGGTAAGGTGGTCTGGTATTCCCATCACTTTAAGAATTGTCTACACTTTGTTTTGATCCACACAGTCAGAAGCTTTAGTGTAGTCAATGAAGCAGAAGTAGGCTTTTTCTGGAATTTCCTTGTGTTCTCTTTGATCCAAGGAATGTTGGCAATTTGATCTCTGATCCCTCTGCCTTTTCTAAATCCAGCTTGTACATCTGGAATTTCTCAGTTCATGAACTGCTGAAGCTTAACTTGAAGGATTTTGAGCATTACCTTGCTAGCATGTGAAGTGAGCACAATTTTATGGCAGTTTGAACATTCTTTGACATTGCCTTTCTTTGGGATTAGAATGAAAACTGATCTTCTCCAGTCCTGTGGCCATTGCTGAGTTTTCCAATTTGCTGACATTTTGAGTGCAGTACTTTAAAAGCATCATCTTTTAGGATCTTAAATAGCTCCACTGGAATTCCATCACTTCCACTAACTTTGTTCATAGCAATGCTTCCTAACACCCACTTGACTTCACACTGCAGGATGTCTGGCTATAAGTGACTGACCACACCATCATAGTTATTCCAGGTCATAGAGATTTTTTGTATAATTCTTCTGTGTATTCTTGCCATCTCTTCTTAATCTCTTCTATTTCTGTTAGAAGAAATAGACTACACATCAATAAAAAATAAATAAAATAAAACTTTAAAAATAAAACTGTACCTCTATTTGGATATATTTTATCCATTCTTTGGATATTGCACTTTATCTACTTAAGAAAACTCAAAGTCTACATACTGAAAGTCTATCTCATGACATCTCTTAATAGCACTTTGCCAGAGGATACTTCCAGATATAAAAGCTGGATTTAGAAAAGGTAGAGGAACCAGAGATAAAATTGCCAACATCCATTGCATCATAGAAAAAGCAAGAAAATTCCAGAAAAACATCTACTTCTGCTTCATTGACTATGCTAAAGACTTTGACTGTGTGGATCACAACAAACTGTGGAAATTCTTAAAGAACTGGGGTACCAGACCACCTTACCTGCCTCCTGAGAAAACTGTGCAGGTCAAGAAGCAAAAGTTAGAACTGGACATGGAACAATGCACGGGTTCAAAATTGAAAAAGGAGTACATCAAGGCTGTATATTGTCACCCTGCTAATTTAACTTATATACAGAGTACATCATGCAAAATGCCTGGCTGGGTGAATCACAAGCTGGAATCAAGATTGTTGGGAGAAATATCAGTAACCTCAGATATGCAATGATACCACCCTTATGGCAGAGAGTGAAGAGGAACTAAAGAGGCTCTTGACGAAAGTGAAAGAGAAGAGTGAAAAAGCTGGCTTGAAACTCAACATTCAAAAAACTAAGATCATGGCATCCAGTCCCATCTCTTCATGGCAAATAGAAGGGGGAAAAGTGGAAACAGTGACAGACTTTATATTCTCGGCTTCAAAATCACTGTGGACAGTGACTGCAGCAATGAAATTAAACGACACTTGCTCCTTAGAAGGAAAGCTATGGCAAAACTAGACGGAGGATTAAAAATCAGAGACATTACCTTGCTGACAAAGGTCCGTATAGTCAAAGCTATGGTTTTTCCAGTAGTCACATACAGATGTGAGAGTTGGAACACAGAGAAAGCTGAGCACCAAAGAACTGATGCTTTCGAACTGTGGTGCTGGAGGACTCTTGAGAGCCCTTTGGACAGCCAGGAGGTCAAACCAGTCAATCTTAAAGGAAATAAACCCTGAATATTCTTTGGAAGGACTGATGCTGAAGCTGAAGCTCAAAAACTTTGGTCACCTGTTGCGAAGAACCGACTCTTTGGAAAAGACCCTGATGCTGGGAAAGATTGAGGGCAGGGAGAGAAAGGGGTGACAGAGGATGAGATGGTTGGATGGCATCACCGACTCAATGGACATAAGTTTGAGCAAACTCCGGAAGATAGCAAAGGACAGGGAAGCCTGGCATGCTGCAATCCATGGGGTCACAAAGAATTGGACATGACTGAGTGGCTGAACAACAACAACAACAACAAAAGGATAAGACATTTGTGTGCCTGATGAAATATCAGAGGGAATATAGGAGAAATTTCTGAAGGAAAGAAGAAAAGCACACTTGGTGATCTTAGGTCTTATGACTCTCACCAAGGAGGTCACATCTTCAGCAGATCAGATACCCACCGATTAGCAGTTCTGAGTGAGCTATGTTACTGTCTGTCACGGCCACAGTTTAATGGGTGAGTCAAGTGATGACTTCAAGGGACCATAGGATTCACAGTCAAAATCTATTTTAAAGTTAAAGATAATTCTAAACTATGAAGATATACCATGACTTTTTTTTTTTTAAAAAAAAAAAAGGATTTTAGAAGAGAATATAATGGCATAATATGCATGTGTGCCAAGTCATTTCGTTTGTATCCAACTCTTTGGGATCCTATGGACTATAGCCCACCAGGCTCTTCTGTCCATGGAGAGTCTCCAGGCAAGAATACTGGAGTGGGTTGCCATTCCCCATTCCAGGGATTCTTCCTGACCCAGGGATGGAATCTACGTCTCTCATGTCTTCTGCATTGGCAGGTGGATTCTTGACCACTCGCACGACCTGGGAAGCCCCATAATGGCATAATAGCAACTACTATTTGTTATTTTCATATCCTATGAGATTTGCAATAGCCCTCTAATTATTTATTTTAAATATATTTAGAAAGCATATAGCAGTTTCTATATCCCAGGCATTGTTGCATACTATTTAACATAGTAATCATTTGAATTTTCATAACTGCCCTGTGAACTTGTCACTATTACAGGCATACTTCAGAGATATTGCAGATTGAGTTCCAGACCCACACAATAAAGCAAATACTGCAACAAAGTGAGTCAGAATAATATTTTGGTTTTCCTGGGCATATAAAATTTGTGTTTACACTGCATGAAGTATGCAATAGTATTGTTTTAAAAAGCCAATGTACATACAGTAATTTAAAAGTTTTTAAATAGTACTTTATACAAAAGTAAGAAGCTAAAAAAAAGCTAACCATCATCTGAGTCTTCTGTCTTACTCTTTTTCCTGGTGGAGGGTTTAAAATATCTGGTGGAAAATAACCAAAGTATGACACTGAGTAAAGAAGTGAGCAAATGCACCAATAGACCTCATTGACACAGGATTTCCACAAACCTTCAATTTGTAAAGAACACAATATCTGCTAAGTGAAGTGCAGTAAAACAAGGTATGCCTATATTTAATATGCCATTTTATAGATAAGAATACTTAGAAGATTAAAATTTATTCACTTTCCTATAGCAAGTAAGGGATAGTACTGAGCCTCAAAACGATACAATCCAGAGTCTCAACCACTGCGCCATATTACATCTTATACTATTGTTTTTAATTTTACCAATAATGTTGGGTTATTGGTTATTGGGAATCAAACCTTCAGCACATAAAAGTCAATGGCCTAAGGTCATAAAGCTAATGTGCACCAGAACCAAGATGTAAGCTGAATTTGGCCTGGGAAAGACTATCTTCTTCCATAGTTGCTTATTCCACTTCTTGCCAAGTACAAAACATTAAACATTATTATGATTTATTCATCTATATCTGAACCTATTGCTGTGCTTAGTTGCTCAGTTGTGTCTGACTCTTTGCAATTCCATGGACTGTAGCCCGTCAGGCTTCTCTGTCCATGGGGATTCTCCACACAAGAATACTGGAGTGGGTTGCCATGCCCTCCTCCAGGGGATCTTCCCAATCCAGTGATTGAACCCAGGTCTCCCACATTGCAGGCCAATTCTTTACTGTCTGAGCCACCAGGGAAGCCCAAGAATACTGGAGTGAGTAGCTTATCCCTTCTCCAGAGGATCTTCCTCACCAGGAATTGATCCAGGGTCTTCTGCATTGCAGGTGGATTCTTTACCACCTGAGATACCCAGGAAGCCCACATCTAACCTACCTTTTGGAAAATCCTCTCTTCCCTAATAATTTCCCTCTTCCTGGGTTCCCTGTCTTGGAAAATGACCCCACCATGTTCTCTAAAGCCAAACACCCTACCAGTATTCCATTACCACCCCTTCCCATTTAACTTTAAAATGAAATCCCACTGTGAATCCAGCAGTTTCTTAAAATACTTGTCTGACTCACTAAACTGTGACTAAGAGAGAGATGGTAGCATGGCCTATTTGTTGATGGGGAGGAGCCAGTAGAGAGTGAGCGATGAAGACATAGGAAGATGTGGTAACCAATGGAACAACAGTTTGAGAGGGTGAAAGAATTTGGGAGTGTCTGTATACCACACTTTACTCAGTATACACTTATGTGTACTCTTTCATAGTCCTTGAGTTATTTGCTTCCAGGTTGTTCTCCTACTAGACAATGAGTCCCATGGACTCTGTTTTGTACATTTGAATCTCAGGTTCCTAGTGTGGTGTCAGCATAATTTAGTCTGGCTTCTGAATGGGTCAGGTTTGCATAATTTATTGGTACAATAAAATATATTACATATACTCTGTTGTGTACCAGGATTGGGTTAGAGAAACTGTTTAGCTTTATAAAAATTGCTTTTACTGTGATTTATTTGTGTAATGTACCAGAATGTTCCTAAATAGTTATAACACATATATAGCCCTTTCTAGTTCACAAAAGTATTTCCACACATAATAATGATATCTAATACACCATCAGTGGAAAGTAGTTGCTTTACCTGATACTTTATATAAGTGGACACCAAAAATCAGAAATGTCAGGCAATTTTTCTACATACAAAGGTAATAAATGGTTGAAAATATGCCATTCAGAAATACACATATTTGGTTATGGTTTTTCTCACTAAGGCCACTGTAGAGTGTAGAGATAAATTTTAAAAAGAAGAAAATTAAGGAAAAGTTTTATTTTCATTTTTAGTTTTTTTTTCATTCTAGTAGTATTACTATTTCTCATCTGTGAAGTCCAGATACCCAAAAGACAAGTGGGAAATCATTTAAGAGTGATAGAAGCTACTTTTCTGAAGGTCCATGTATTTCGTGTATTTAACTGCCCCTTTTAAATGTGTATTTAATAGTAAATGGTAACAGTTTAATATATGCTTTTGAGCAGGATTTTCATAATACTCCAAGTCCAGATTTCACTGATATGTATAGTCAAATGGATGAATTTCAGGGAAGGAAGTCCTAGGATCTTTATAAAGATCCATATTATATTGTTATTTGATTAGATCTTGAGAGGTCATTAGGTAAGTTATAATTGTTATTAAGACTGGGTGAAGCAGCATATTGGGTGCTCCAGGCCTGGGGCCAAAGACCAGGAAGATGAGATTCGTAGGTGGTTAGAAAACCAGTGGGATTAACACAGGGCTATAGGAAACCTAGACTCTGTTCATTAAGAGTGCACATACACTTATGTATTCCCAAAACAAAGTGGAGAAAGCAGATTTAAATGGCATGGAACTCTGGCAGGTTTACTATAACCACCCTGGTGCATGCTCCAGCCTAAGCCAGGTTCCTTCTCCAACCTTGCTTGCTTCATAATGCAGCTTGATACTAGCGGGAGGGCTGCTGTGTCTAACAGGAATGGAAATGGAAACACAGCTTTCCAAAATCTATGGGATATAGCAAAAGCAGTTCTAAGGGAAGTTTAAAGCTGTGCAGGCCTACCTCAGAAAAAAAAAAAAAACAAGATAAATCTCCAACAACCTAGACTACCATCTAGAGGAATTAGAAAACTAAGAAAAAGCAAATCCCAAAATCAGCAGAAGGAAGGAAATAATAATGATCAAAGAGGAAATAAATAAGAGACCAAAAAACACAGTGGAAAAAAATCAATGAAACCAAGAGCTGATTTTTTGAAAAGATAAACATGATTGATATGTTTTTAGCCAGGCTGATCAAGAAAAAAAGAGCAAGAACCCAAATTAAAAAGATAAGAGGAGAAGTAACACTCAGTACCACAGAGGTATAAATATCATAAGATAATTCTATGAATAGCTTTATCTCAACAAACTGGACAACTTAAAAGAAATGGTCAAATTTCTAGAAACATACAACCTTCCAAGGCTAAATCAGGAAGAAATAAGCAATCTGAAAAGACTGACCACTAGTGGTGAAATTGAATTAGTAATCAAAATCCAGGACCAAATCACTTCACAGAGGAATTCTACAAATCATATATTAAAAAAAGAGCTAATACTTATCCTTCTCAAATTATCCCAAAAAAACTGAAGAGGAGGGAACATTCCAAAATTCATTCTACAAAGCCACCAGTACCCTAATACCAAAATCAGACAAAGACACTACAAAAAAATTATAGGCCAATATATCTCTGATGAGAGATGCAATATAGATGCAAAATCCACAACAAAATCATAGCAAACTGAATTCAACAACACATAAAAAGGATCATACACCATGATCAAGTGAGATTTATTTCAGGGATGCAAGGATGGCTCAGTCTTCACAGTCAATGTGATACACAATATTAACCAAAACAGAAGAATGGATAAATAGGCAGTACATATATGCAATGGAATATTATTCAGCCATAAAAACAAACAAAATAATGCCATTTGTAGCAACATGGATGGACCTAGAAATTGTCATAATGAGTGAAGTAAGCCAGACACAGAAAGACAAATATCATATGATATTGCTTACATGTGGTAGCTATAGAAAAGGTACAAAATGAACTTATTTACAAAACAGAGGTAAAACCACAGATACAGAAAACAAACGTATGGTTACCATGGATCAAGGTGAGGGTTAAATGAGAAATTGTAATTGACATATATTACTATATATAAAATAAATAACTAATAAGAACCTATTGTATAGCTCAGGGAACTCAATACTCTGTAATGGTATATATGTGAAAAGAATCTTAAAAAAGAGTGGATATATATATATATATATATGTATAACTGATTTACTTTGCTGTATACCTGAAACTAAAACAGCATTGAAAATCAACTATACAACATAAAATTGTTTAAAAATTTTTTAAAGGAAGGGTAAAAATCACACAATCATCTCAACGGGCTCAGAAAAAGCATTTGACAAAATTCAACATCCATTCATGGTAAAAATGCTCATCAAAGTTAGTATAAAGGGAAATATCTCAACATAACAAAGGTAATTTATGACAAACCCATAGCTAATATCATACTCAACAGAGAAAAAGATGAAAGCCTTTTCTCTAAAATCAAGAATAAGAAAAGAATGCCGACCCTTGTCACTTCTATTTAACATAGTATTGGAAATCCTAGCCACAGCAATTAGAAAAGCAAAGAACAAAATCCATCCAACTTGGAAGGGAAGAAGTAAAACTGTCATTATTTGCAGTGAAGAAGTAAAACTGTCCCTAATTTCCAGGGAAGAAGTAAATCTGTCACTATGGCATGATACTATATATTGTTATTGTTCAGTCAATAAGTTGTGTCTGACTCTTTGAGACCCCATGGACTGCAGCACACCAGGCTTTCCTGTCCTTCACTATCTCCTGGAGTTTGCTCAAACTCATGTCCATTGAGTCAGTGATGCCATTCAACCATCTCATCCTCTGTCACCCCATTCCCCTCCTGCCTTCAATCTTTCCTGGCATCATGGTCTTTTCCAATAAGTCAGCACTTTGCATCAGGTGACAGAATATCTTAAAGTCTCCACCAAAATATTATTAGTTTTACCAGTAAAGTTACAGGATACAAAATTAATATACAGAAACTTGTTGCTTTTCTAGTAATGAACTATCAGAAAGAGAAAGAAAGGAAACAATCTCATTTAAAATTACATCAAAGAATAAAATACTATGAATAAACTTAAATAAGGACATGAAAGATGTATATTATGAAAATTATGAAACACTGATGAAGGATGTTGAAGATGATACAAAAAATGGAAAGACATTCCATGTTCATGGATTGGAAGTATTAATATTGTTAAAATGTCCACACTACCAAAAGCAACTATAGATTTATGCAATCCCTACCATAATTCCCATGACATTTTTCACAAAACTAGAAGAAATAATCCTAAAATTTATACAGAACCCAAAATATCCCAAATGGCCAAAATAATCTTGAGGTGAAAGAACAAAGCTGGAGGTATCACACTCCCTGACTTCCGACTATACTAAAAAGTTAAAGTAATCAAAACACCATGGTACTGACACAAAAAGACACACAGATCAATAGAACAGAATAGAGGATCCATAAATAAACCCATGTGTGAGCGGGCATGATATGTCGCTTCAGTCATGCCCAACTCTACGCGACTCTATGGACTGTAGCCTGCCAGGATCTTCTGTCAATGGTAATTCTTCGGGCAAGAAGACTGGAGTGGGTTGCCCTGTTCTCCTCCAGGGGATCTTCCCCATCCAGGGATCAAAACAGCATCTCTTATGTTTCCTTCATTGGTAGGCGGGTTTTTAGTACTAGCGCCACCTGGAAAGCCCAAACCCATGTAGTTATCATCAATTAATCTATGACAAAGGAGGCAAGACTGTACAATGGAGAAAAGACAGTCTATACAGTAAGCAGCACTGGGAAGTCTGGATGCAGAGTGTACGTGCTTAGTAATGTCTGACTCTTTACAACCTCATAGACTGTAGCCCACCAGGCTCCTCTGTCCATGGGATTTTCCAGGCAAGAATACTGGAGTGGGTTGCAATTTCCTTCTCCAGTGGATCTTCCCAACCCAGGGATCAAACCTATGTCACCACTGTCTCCTGCACTGCAGGTAGATTCTTTATCACTGAGACACTGGGAAATCTGGCTAGCTACATGTAAAAGAGTAAAATTAGAACATTTTGTCATAATATATTAAAAAAAAACCTCAAAATGGATTAAAGACTAAAATGTAAGACCAGAAACCATAAAACTCCTAGAAAAAAATACAGGCAGAACACTCTTTGACATCAATTGTAGGAATATATTTTTGGATGTCTCCTAAGGGAAAAGAAACAAAAGAAAAACATAAACAAATGGGACCTAGTTTAATTTAAAAGCTTTTGCAGAAACAAGGAATCCTTTGACAAAACAAAAAGACAAGCTACTGAATGGGAGAAAATATTTGCAAATGATATGACCAATAAATGCAAGAAGGCAAAATGTTTGTCTGAGGAGGCCTTACAAATAGCTGAGAAAAGAAGAGAAGCAAAATGCAAAGGAGAAAAGGATAGATGTACACATCTGAATGCAGAGTTCCAAAGAACAGCATGGAGAGATAAGAAAGGCTTCTTAAGTGAACAATGCAAAGAAATAGAGGAAAATAATAGAACGGGAAAGACTAGAGATCTCTTCAAGAAAATTAGAGATGTCAAGGAATATCACATGCAACGATGGGCACAATAAAGGACAGAAACGGTAGGGACCTAACCAGAAGCAGAAGATATTAAGAAGAGATGGCAAGAATACACAGAAGAACTTGTACAAAAAAGGTCTTAATGACCCAGATAACCACAATGGTGTGATCACTCATCATACTCCAGACATCCTGGAGTGTGAACTCAAGTAAAAGAAAGTGTTATTTGCTCAGTTGTGTCCTATTCTTTGCAACCCCATGGACTGCAGCCTGTTAGGCTCTGCTGCACATGGGATTCTCTGGATAACAATAGTGGAGTGGATTGCCATTTCTTACTCCAGGTAATCTTCTCAACCTAAGGATCAAAACTAGGTCTCCTGCATGGCAGGCAGACTGTTTACCATCTGAGACACCAGGGTCAAGTGGGCCTTAAGAAGCATTACTATAAACAAAGCTAGTGGAGGTGATGAAATTCCAGCTGAGCTATTTCAAATCCTAAAAGATGCTGCTGCTAAAGTGCTGTACTCATTATGCCAACAAATTTGGAAACTCAGCAATGGCCACAGGACTGGAAAAAGTCAGTTTTCATTCCAATCCCAAAGATGGGCAATACCAAATAATGTTGAAAATACTGCACAAATGCACTCATTTCATGTGCTAGCAAGATAATGCTCAAAATCCTGCAAGCTAGGCTTCAACAGTATGTGAACTAAGAACTTGCAGATGTACAAGCTGGGTTTAGAAAAGGCAGAGGAACCAGAGATTGAAATGTAATCATCTGTTGGATCATAGAAAAAGCAAAGGAATTCCAGAAAAACATCTACTTCTGTTTCATTGACTATGCTTAGATCACAACAAACTGTGGAAAATTCTTAAAGAGATGGAAATTCCAGACCACCTTACCCACCTACTGAGGAACTTGTATGCAAGTCAAGAAGAACAGTTAGAACTGGACATGGAACAAAGAACTGAGTCAAAACTGGGTAAGGAGTACATCAAGGCTGTATATTGTTACCTTACTTATTAAACTTATATGCAGAGGACATCATGCAAAATGCTAGGCTGGATGAGGCTCAAGCTGGAATCAAGATTGCTGGAGAAATATCAACAACCTCAGATATGCAGATACTACTCTAATGGCAGAAAGTAAAGAGAAACTATAGAACCTCTTGATGAAAGTAAAAAGGAGGAGAATGAAAAAAACTGGTCTAAAACTCAACATTCAAAAAACTAAAATCATGACATCCAGTCCCATCACTTCACGGCAAATCGATGGGGAAAAAATGGAAATAGTGGCAGATTTTAATTTCTTGGGCTCCAAAATCGCTGAGGATGGTGACTGCAGCAATGAAATTAAATGACACTTGCTCCTTGGAAGTAAAGCTATAAGAAACCTAGACAGCATATTTAAAAGCAGAGACATTGCTTTGCCAAAAAAGGTCCATATAATCAAAGCGATGGTTTTTCCAGTAGTCATGAACAGATGTGAGAGTTAGACCATAAAGAAGGCTGAGCACCAAAGAATTGAGGCTTTCTAACTGTGGTGCTGGACAAGACTCTCGGGCAGCAAGAAGATCAAAGCAGTCAATCCTAAATGAAATCAACCCTGAATATTCATTGGAAGAACTGATGCTGAAGCTGAAGCTCTAATACTTTGGTCACCTGATGCAAAGAGCCAACTCTTTAGAAAAGACCCTGATGATGGGAAAGATTAAGGGCAGGAGAAGAAGGGAACAACAGAGGATGAGATGGTTGGATGGCATCACCAACTCAATGGACATGAGTTTGAGCATGCTCCAGGAGATAGTGAAGGACAGAGAAGCCTGGCGTGCTGCAGTCCATGGGGATCACAGAGTTGGACGCGACTTAGAGACTGAACATCAACAAAATGACCAATAGGAGATTAATATCCAAAATGTAGAAACACATCATACAACTGAAGATGAAAAAAAAAAGTGAACAATCTGATTAAAAAATGGACAGAAGGCCTAAATAAATATTTTAAAATAAACATACAGTTAGCCAACAGGCATACGAAAAGATGTTCAACATCCCTAATCATCAGACAAATGCACATCAAAACTATAATGAGATATCACCTCACAGCTGTCAGAATGGCTGTCATCAAAAGGTCTGCAAATAACAAATAATAGCATGGATGTGGTGAAAGGGAACCTTAGTACATTGTTGGTATACTAACTGAAACATCTTTAGTTTTCCTCTCATAAAAAGAAAAAATAGGTAAACTTAGACCTATTTAGCAATTAATGTTCTAGTATTTTTTTCTTATTTGAAGTGACCTGAGTATTCAGTAAATTCCCATCATTTAACTTAATTTAGCAAAACTTTAAAGTTAACAAAAATATCTGGAGAACCTTAAGTAGACATACAATAAACCATAATTATTCTTAAAGAGTTCACCTAAAAACTCTTACCTCATTTATATCTACTGGATTACAATTATATTTAGATTACCCATGAAAATTTCATGAGACACTTGACCAAGTCAGCCATCATCCTAAGCTATTTTTCTTGTTGGTTAATTTTATAACAGAGATAATGTGAACTTACTTGACTTTTATAAAGCACAGGTGCAATATAATCAAGACATGTCTGTACTAACTAAACCAACAAACAAATTTTAATACTGAATATTAACTTCAGATTGAATATTTTCCAGATCACCTGAACTTGAAATTCATTTGGGTTAGTTCTTATTACCGTTAGAAATACTTATTTGGAAGCAGGAGACCTGGGTTCATTCCCTGGGTCAGGAAGAGCCACTGGAGAAGGAAATGGCCACCGATTCCAGTATTCTTGCCTGCAGAATCCCACGGACAGAGGAGCCTGGCGGGCTACAACCCATGGGGTCACAAAGAGTCAAACAGGACTGAACGAGTAACACTTTCTTTCACCTTTAAGTCAATTAGAGTTCTTTTATAAATTTAATTTTGATAATACTATCCGAAGGTAAAAGCGTATCATGTATATATTGTATGCGCGTGTGCATGCGAAGTCGCTTCAGTTGTGTCCGACTCTATGCGACCCTATGGATTGTAGCCCTGCCAGGTTCCTCTGTTCAAGGGATTCTCCAGGCAGGAATACCGGAGTGGGTTGCCATGCCCTCCTCCAGGGGTTTTTCCCAACCCAGGGATCCAACCTGCATCTCTTAAGTCTCCTGCACTGGCAGGTGGGTTCTTTACCACTAGGGCCACCTGAGAAGCCCCATATATTGTATGTGAGTGAAGTCGCTCAGTCGTGTCTGACTCTTTGCGACCCCATGGACTGTAGCCCACCAGGCTCCTCAGTCCATGGGATCTTCCAGGCAAGACTACTGGAGTGGGTTGCCATATACACAGACATAAAAAAACAGACACAACTAGAGATCTCATAGCTTCATTTTAAAACTTAGTCATGAATTTAGCTGTTACAACATAACTTATTAGTTTATAAGCAATAGTAGGAATAAGTTAAATTTATTTTCTCAGATGGCTAAGGCTTTCTACTATTTGTGGAAAAGACGTTTACTATTTGTATTTATCCTTGACTAATTATTAAAGAGCCTGTGAATTAGATTCTGGGTGAGGAAGTCTTTCCAGCAGTTTGAGTTTAAAAAGGCCTCTTTTTCCTGTTTTCTTTGGTTTCAAGGTTTTATCTGACTGGTCTAGTTAGGCTCAGCCTCAGGTCATTATGGGCTGTGTTTCCATTTCTGACTTGTACAGATTTGTGAGACAAAGACAGTTGTTTTTAACTCTCCAAAGAACTGGTCTGCCATCTAAATATTAAAAGATTGATTTGTCTAATTACATTTCCTTTAATTTGCTTATTATTGGTCTCTAAATATTAGCTTATACTGTGTGGGCTCAGGTAACCCTATTGGGATGTTTTTGCATATTTAATTAATAATGTCTGAGGGGAAGATTTATGTGTCCTGTCTTATAATATTAGGCAGGGGAAGCATTCCACAGTGAAATAATGGCTATTCCACAATATAATTAGTCAAAAGAGATATCACCATCTTATAAAGCCCATTTAAATATACCAATTTTTATCAACTTCATCTCAATTATGTCAACTTTGTCAACAAAATAAACTCAAAATGGATGAAAGACCTAAATGCAAGACTAGATACTATAAAATTTCTAGAAGAAAACATAAATAGAACACTCTTTAGCATAACCTGCAGCAACATCTTTTTTTTATTTCTCTCCTAAAGTAATGGAAATAAAAGCAAAAATAAACAAATTGGATCTAATTAAACTTAAAAGCTTTGCACAACAAAGAAAACCATCAACAAAATGAAAAGACAACCTACAGAGTGGGAGAAAATATTTGCAAATGATGCAAATAACCAGGGCTTACTCTATAATATACAAAAGCTCATATAGCTCATTATCAAAAAAAAAAAAAAATCAAACAAACCATTCGAATAAATGGTCAGAAGACCTAAATAGACATTTATTTAAAGAAGACATATAGACTGCCAACAGACACATGAAAAGATGTTCAACATCACTAATTATTAGACAAATGAAAATCAAAATAATAAGGTATCACCTCACACCAATCAGAATGGCCATCATCAAAAAGGCTTCAAATAACAAATGCTGGAGAGGGTATGGAATAAAGGTAACTCTCTTACAATGCTTGTGGGAATATAAATTGGTACAGCCAATATGGAGAACAGTATGGACATTCCTTCAAAAACTAAGAGTAGAACTACCATGATTCTGCAATCCCACTCCTGGCATATATCTGGAGAAAACCATATTTCAAAAAGTTACATGCACCCCCACTGTTCATTGGAGCACTATTTACAATAGCCAAGACATGAAACCAACTTAAATGTATGTTGACAGAGAAAAGGATAAAAAAGATGTGTTATATAGTTCGAGAGATAATGAAGGACAGGGGAGCCTCGTGTGCTGTAGTCCACAGGGTCACAAAGAGTCTGACACAATTTAGTGAGTGAACAAAAACAACAAAAACAACATACATGTGTATTAAAATTATATACATGTATATATAACTGGGATTATATATATATATAATGGAATATTACTCAGCCATAAAAAAGAACGAAATAATGCCATTTACAACAAATGGATGGACCTAGAGATTACCATACTAAGTGAAGTAAGCCAGAGAAACACAAATATCCTGTGATATCACTTATATGTGGAATCTAAAAACATGATACAAAATAAATAGATCAGACATAGAAAACAGACTTATGGTTACTAGAGGGGAAGGTGGGGAAGGATAAATTAAGAGTTTGGGATTAACATATACACACTACTATGTATAAAATAGATAACAAGCTTAGCAGAGGGAACAATACTCAATATTTTGTAATAATCTATAAGGGAAAGGAATCTGAAAAGAAATATATATATATATATATATATATATATATATATATATATAAAATTGAATCACTTTGCCCTATGCCTGAAACTAACAAGACATGGTTAATCAACTATATTTCAATGTAAAAAAACTGCCAACTTTTATACCTTTAACTTAGCCTTCATTAGGACTCCATCAACAAAGCTTGGTTTTACAAGAGGTTCAGGAAACCCTCCTTTCTTTTTACCTTCCAACCATTTTATCTACTTTTGTATAAAAGGCTCTGGGATCCCCAGTGAGGGGTTTAGCCAAGGGACTCAGGCCTTTGCATCAATCTTTTAACTTCAACAATTAGCCTAATAGTTGCCTCAAGTAATTGTTGGTTAGGTACCTCAGTGTAATCTTCATCCAGCATTAAAGAAGGCTGGATGCTGAAGAATTGATGCTTTTGAATTGTGGTGCTGGAGAAGACTCTTGAGAGTCCTTTGGACTGCATGGAGATGAAACCAATCAATCCTAAAGAAAATCAACCCTGAATATTCACTGGAAGGACTGATGCTGAAACTCCGATACTTTGGCCACCTGATTCAAACAACTGACTCATTGGACAAGACCTTGATGCTGTGAAAGATTGAGGGCAGGAGGAGAAGGGGGTGACAGAAGATGAGATGGTTGGAAGGTATCACCAACTCAATGGACATGAGTTTGAACAAAGTCCTAGAGATAGTGAAGGACAGGGGAGCCTGATGCACTGCAGTCCATGGGGTTACAAAGAGCCGGACATGATTTAGCAACTGAACAGCAACAACATACATTCATACATACATATATATATATATATATACATATATATATATATTCAACAGGAATAAATAGAGCAGTTTTTTTGGGCCCTTTAATAGTGAGAACCAATATGGGGTCCCTTTGGTCCATCCAACCTTAGGTAGTGTATCAAAATCTTTTGAATCTCATGAATGTCCATTTTATTTATCTCATTTAAAAAAATATATCCCATTTTTTAAAATGGATATACCATTTCTTAATAACCATATAAAGATTTTTATTCTTTTGGGATGAGTCCCTTTAAAATTTCCACCTACTTGGAAACCATATTAACAAACTGAAAGATAAAAACCATATGATAATCTCAATAGATGCAGAAAAAAGCCTTTGACAAAATTCAGCACCCATTTATGATTAAAACTCTTCAAAAAATGGGCATAGAAGGACCCTGTCTCAACAGAGTAAAGGCCATATATGATAAGCCTACAGCAAACATTATTCTCAATGGTGAAAAACTGAAAGCACTCCCCCTAAGATCAGAAACAAGACAAGGGTGTCCACTTTCACTACTATTATTCACCATAGCTCTGGAAGTCCTAGCTACAGAAATCAGAGAAGAAAAACAACAACAACAAAAAAGGAATCCAGATCAGAAAAGAAGAAGTAAAGCTCTCACTGTTTGCAGATGACATGATACTGTACACAGAAAACCATAAAGATACTATCAGAAAATTACTAGAGCTAATCAGTGAATTTAGCAAAGTTGCATTATACAAAATCAATACACAGAAATCACTTGCATTTCTTTTTTTTATTTTTATTTTTTTCATTTCTATATACTAACTGAAAAATCAGAAAGAGAAATTAAGGAATCAATCCCATTCACCATTGCAACAAAAAGAATAAAATATCTGGGAATAAACTTGCCTAAGGAGAAAAAAGAGCTGTATACAGAAAATTATGACACTAATGAAAGAAATCAAGGATGACATAAACATACAGAGAGATATCTCATGTTCCTGGGTTGGAAGAAACAATATTGTGAAAATGAGTGTACTACCAAATGCAACCTACATATTCAATGCAATCCCTATCAAATTTCCAATGACATTTTTCACAGAACTAGAACAAAAAATTTCACAATTCATATGGAAACACAAAAGACTCCAAATAGCCAAAGCAGTCTTGAGAAAGAAGAATGGAGCTGGAGGAATCAACCTTCTTGACTTCAGATTATACCACAAAGCTACAGTCATCAAGACAGTATGGTACTGGCACAAAAACAGAAATATAGGCAAATGGAACAAAATAAAAAGCCCAGAAATAAACCCATGTACTTTTGGGTACCTTATTTTTGACAAAGGAGGCAAGAATATACAATGGGGCAAAGACAGCCTCTTCCATAAATGGTGCTGGGAAAACTGGACAGCTACATGTAAAAGAATGAAATTAGAACACTTCCTAACACCATACACATAGATAAACTCAAAATGGATTAAAGACCTAAATGTAAGACCAGAAACTATAAAACTCTTATTAGAGGAAAACATAGAACACTCGATGAAATAAATCAAAGCAAGTTTCTCTATGACCCATCTCCTAGAGTAAGGGAAATAAAAACAAAAGTAAAAAGGTGGGACCTGATTAAACTTAAAAGTTTTTGCACAGCAAAGGAAACTATAGTGAAAGTGAAAAGTGAAGTTGCTCAGTCATCTCTGATCCTTTGCGACCCCATGGACTGTAGCCTACCAGGCTCCTCTGTCCATGGGATTTTCCAGGCAATAGTACTGGAGTTGATTGCCATTTCCTTCTCCAGGGGATCTTCCCAACCCAGGGATCGAACCCAGGTCTCCTGCATTGTAGACGGACATTTTACCGTCTAACCTGAAACTATAAATCAGGTGAAAAGACAAACCTCAGAATGGGATAAAACAATAGTAAGTGAATCAACTGACGAAGGATTAATTTCCAAAATATACAAGCAGCTCATACAACTCAATATCAGAAAAACAAACAACCCAATCAAAAAGTGGGAAAAAGACCTAAACAAACATTTCTCCAAAGAAGACATACAGATGGCTAACACATGAAAAGATGCTCAACATTGCTCATTGTTGGAGAAATGCAAATCAAAACTACCATGATAAAAAAAAAAAAAACTACCATGATATATCACCTCACATGAGTCAGAATGACTATCATCAAAAAGTCTACAAACAATAAATGCTGGAGAGAGTGTGGAGAAAAGGGAACACTCTTACACTGTTGGTGGGAATGTAAATTGATACAGCCACTATGGAAGACAGGATGGAGATTCCTTAAAAAACTAGGACTAGAATTACCATATGACCCAGCAATCCCACTCCTAGGCATATACCCTGAGGAAACTAAAACTGAAAAAGACACATGTATCCTGCTGTTCATTGCAGCACTATTTACAATAGCTAGAACATGGAGGCAGGCTGGATGTCCATCAACAGATGAATGGATAAAGACGCTGTGGTACATATACACAATGGAATATTACTCAGCCATAAAAAGGAACAGATTTGAGTCAGTTGCAAGGAGGTGGATGAACCTAGAACCTATTATACAGAGTGAAGTAAGCCAGAAAGAGAAAGATAAATATCATATTCTAATGCATATATATGGAATCTAGAAAAATGGTACTGAAGAATTTATTTAGAAGGCAGCACAACAAAGGAAACTATAAGCAAGGTGAAAAGACAGCCCTCAGATTGGGAGAAAATAATAGCAAATGAAGCAACAGACAAAGGATTAATCTCAAAAATATACAAGCAACTCCTGCAGCTCAATTCCAGAAAAATAAATGACCCAATCAAAAAATGGGCTAAAGAACTAAACAGACATTTCTCCAAAGAAGACATACAGATGGCTAACAAACACATGAAAAGATGCTCAACATCACTCATTATCAGAGAAATGCAAATCAAAACCACAATGAGGTACCATTACATGCCAGTCAGGATGGCTGCTATCCAAAAGTCTATAAGCAATAAATGCTGGAGAGGGTGTGGAGAAAAGGGAACCCTCTTACACTGTTGGTGGGAATGCAAACTAGTACAGCCGCTATGGAAAACAGTGTGGAGATTTCTTAAAAAACTGGAAATATGACCTGCCATATGACCCAGCAATCCCACTTCTGGGCATACACACTGAGGAAACCAGATCTGAAAGGGACACGTGCACCCCAATGTTCATCGCAGCACTGTTTATAATAGCCAGGACATGGAAGCAACCTAGATGCCCATCAGCAGATGAATGGATAAGGAAGCTGTGGTACATATACACCATGGAATATTACTCAGCCGTTAAAAAGAATTCATTTGAACCAGTCCTAATGAGATGGATGAAACTGGAGCCCCTTATACAGAGTGAAGTAAGCCAGAAAGATAAAGAACATTACAGCATACTAACGCATATATATGGAATTTAGAAAGATGGTAATGATAACCCTATATGCAAAACAGGAAAAGAGACACAGATGTACAGAGCAGAATTTTGGACTCTGTGGGAGAAGGCGAGGGTGGGATGTTTCAAGAGAACAACATCAAAACATGTATATTATCTATAGTGAAACAGATCACCAGCCCAGGTTCGATGCATGAGACAAGTGTTCGGGCCTGGTGCACTGGGAAGATCCAGAGGAATCGGGTGGAGAGGGAGGTGGGAGGGGGGATCGGGATGGGGAATACATGTAACTCCATGGCTGATTCATGTCAATGTATGACAAAACCCACTACAACACTGTAAAGTAATTAGCCTCCAACTAATAAAAATAAATGAAAAAAAAAAAAAAAGAAGGCAGCAATGGAGAAACAGACATAGAGAACAGACTTATGGACATGGGCAGAGGGAAGGAGAGGGTGAGATGTATGGAAAGAATAACATGGAAACTTACATTACCATATGTAAAATAGATAGCCAAAGGGAATTTGCTATAAGGCTCAGGAAACTCATACAGGGGCTCTATATCAACCTAGGGAGGTGGGATGGGGAGGGAGATGGGAGGGAGGTTCAAAAGAGAGGGGATATATGTATATCCATGGCTGATTCATGTTGAGGTTTGACAGAAAACAAAACTCTGTAAAGCAATTATCCTTCAATAAAAAATAAATTAATTAAAAAAGATTTTCCACCTTGTTGGAAAGAAGTCCCTAGGCTCTCTCCTCAGTTTTTTTCTTTCTTTCCCATTACTTAACCAAATTAACATTAATTACCTAATGCTTTTATTAGCATATGTTAGACCCATTAAGGTGAAGCAGAGACTACAAATAAGGTTTGCTTAAATTAAGGGAGCTCTTAGGTTAGTCACCTAAGTTCTTAGGTAAATCCATCTTCTAATTTGTTTTTTTTTTTTTTTTTGCCATAGGCACCAGTAAAACAGCTGTTTATAAAGAGAGCTTCCTAAAAATTTACTAATTTATAGTTAATTTAATTAGATTAACTTTAGTAAATTAAATCAAATTTAGTAAATTAAAGGCCAGATGGCTTGTTATAATAAGTAAACTTTATTCTAATTTATAATTTACTAAAAGCCAGATAAACAATCCATTATCTGGCCTTCAATGATTAGTATATAAATAGCAACTTGAACCAAAAAGACGCAAGAGGAATCCCAACAAGAAAGTACAAAAGCTGTAGCTTTTAAATATCTTAATAGTTTATTCCCCAAAATAGCCTATGAAAGTTAAGCTTTTGGGAGTTCCCTGGTGTCCTAGTGGTTAGGATTCCAAGCTTTTACTGCTGTGGCCTGGGTTCAATCCCTGGTCAGAGATCCCACAAGCTGTGCAATGTGGCCAAAAGAAGAAAAAGAAAAAAATTGTTGCAGAAACCAGTACTCAAGAAACCAAGCACCACACTCGGAGAGTTGGAGAACTCAGGTTTATTACACTGGCGGGCCCAGATGAGTTAACACTCCAAGCTCTGAGCCCCGAACAAAGGGGTTACAGAGCTTTTATACACTGCTGCTGCTGCTGCTAAGTCGCTTCAGTCGTGTCTGACTCTGTGTGACCCCATAGATGGCAGCCCACCAGGCTCCTCCATTCCTGGGATTCTCCAGGCAAGAATACTGGAGAGGGTTCAGACAGGCATAATTAAGCAGGTTTGCAGGGGCTGGGTGATTGCAAAGAGAAGGACAAGGGTGAGTGAGATAAGCTCCAGTTCCTAGTATTTTGAGTTCCCACTTTCTGAGACTACATGACTTATGTGATCCACACTTTGCAAGGAGCAAGCTGAGTTACAGAGGCAGAAGGAGCAGGGGGTTATGTAAAATTTTAACTTTTCCTCTTCAAATGTAAAGGTTTTTGTCATACAGGTAGACACATTGAAGGTTAAGATGACAAAGGTCCCTGAGAGTTGGCACAGCCAAACAAAAAGACTACTCAGGATCCCAATCTATTTGACTGGTTGCCAAATGTACATCATGTGTGTACCTTCTGGATGGAAGAGATCAATCTCTAAACACAGGAAAAAATGCCTAAGTAGATCAGATAGAATATTTACATCTCAAAGACAAAGGGAGAGAAATGCAAGTTCCCTCTAGAAGGGTGTTTGTTTCTTTAATGTTTTTTAGGGAAATTAAATAAATAGTCTTGTTTAGGCTTCAGAGACAAAGCAAAGCAGGCCTCTGATCTTGCTTCTAAATTGCCTGGACATCGCCCTGACTGGGAGTCATTGCCTGCTGTGAATGCAAGACTTGTGGAGATCAAACCAGTCAATCCTAAAGGAAATCAGTCCTGAATATTCATTGGAAGGACTGATGTTGAAGCTGAAGCTCCAATACTTTGGCCACCTGATTCGAAGAGCTGACTCATTAGGAAAGACCCTGACGCTGGGAAAGATTAAAGGCAGGAGAAAAAGCGGAGGATAGAGGACAAGACAGTTGGACAGCATCACCAACTCAATGGACATGAGTTTGAGCAAGTTCTGGGAGGTGGTGAAGGAGAGGGAAGCCTGGCATGCTACAGTCCATGGGGTCACAAAGAGTCAGACACGAGTGACTGAATGACAGATAGGATGGGGGAAGAATTTTGAGATTGTTGAGCCCCTGGAGGGGGCCTGGCCAACCAAGCCCCAGGCTTAACAACATTTCAAGTTTTACAAGACAAAACAAACAGCATTAACATGAATTGGTCAGAGATTGATGATGATATCAGTTTGTGTGCTGGAATTATAAACAGGAACCCAAACTGCAATCTTTGAAGTCTCACCTATGGAGCAGATGTGCTGCCTGCGACATTTTCCCAGTTGGGACTCCAGATGTACTGTGACATGGGGATTCACAGCACTGTTTAAGTCTGGATGTTGGTCAAAACCCAATTTGGTGATGTATCCTCTGCTCCTTCTATTTCTCTTTTCTTTTAATGTTAGTATATTGAAAATAAGCTAGATAATTCTCTATAAATATTTGCATTATTTATTTGTGTATAGCAAGTGACTTATTTTGTTAACAAATCTTTTGAACCTGAGACAAAAGTACACTTAGGTTATATAAGGTTTTCACAAAAACTGGGTCCTTGGCTAAGAGGAGACTCTGCCTTGGGCCCACCGGTGTAGTGCATTCCACTATCTGCATTGCCCTTCTGAGTGAGTTTGTTTGCCAGAATGCGTGGCTACAACAATTGGTGCATTGGCTGGGAAACTCCTCACTTTGAGGAGACAAGTCCCATTTGGGACTACTTCGAGGCCTTGCAGCTCGAATCTTCTAGAGGGGGGAAGGTGCCTCATCCTTCTGGAAGGATTCTGCTTCTCAATGCCCAGACCTTTCATGTTAGCAGGTAGTGGATGGCAGCAGGGGAACTGAGCACTCAGGTGAGGAGGAACCCACCCATTAGGGTGGAAGAAGGGGCTTGATCACCCCCCTCGGAGGGACCAGAAGGGGCACGGACCCACAGGAGACTGGAACAGGCAGGTGGCAGCAATTGCTTGGTACACAGGTTGACGAGCGTGTTAGGGCTTAGGAAGGAAATTTGTGAATGTTATTTAGGAGGTGGTATCCACGCCGTCTTGGGGAAAATTATTACCAAGCAATTGCCAGGGGACTGTTAGGAGAAGAAACTTGGTCTTTGTGTGCTTGTATTCTGCCCTCCCTGAGGAGGTGTCCCATATGCTGTGAAATTCTTGACCACCTCGGAATCGTCAGGCTAGAAGGAGGGGGATACATAAGTGAGTACGAATTGGCTTTTCCTGAGACGACCTGGGACGTGGGATATTTAACCCATCTGTGTTTTCATCTGCACCTGATCAAGCCCACCAAGCCAGAATGGACTTTAAAAGTTAAGGGAGAAACAGTCTTGGACCACGTGGTGTACTGGTTCAGCCATGCCAACTGGCACGCTGATCCTCCTTCTCCCTCTGGGATCTGGCAGGTAAGGCTCTTCTCACCCCAATTAGGAACAGTAATATAAGTGTTTCATTGAATGGAAATATCAGAAGTACATAGGGTACCGAGAACTTTATAGACAGAATGAAAAGAAAAAGTAGAAAACGGTCTGAGAAGATAAGCAAGATGGGAGGAAATGAATCTAAGGCAACTGTATTGGAGTGCATGATTAAAAATTCAAAGAAGGGATTTGGAGGAGACTGTGGGTTGAAGATGACGCCTAACCGCCTCCACATATTTTGTGAGGTCAAATGGCCCCCTGTGGGAGTAGGATGGCCACCAGAGGACACCATGAACTTAAAAATAGTGGCAGCAGTCTATACAGTAGACACAGGAGAGCTGGGATACCCGGATCAATACCCATATATTGACTCATGGCTAGGGTTAGCTCAAGACCCTCCTCCTTGGACAAGGTTCTGTATCCAGAAGGGAAAAGGGAAAATATTAATGGCACAAAAATTGACTGATGATAAAAAAGAAATTCTACATGATTTGGACGGGGATGACCTGCCCTCTCCCCCTTACTGAATGAGACACTCCTGCCACCCAGTGCTCCACCAGGACCGGAGACTGCCTTAATGCCCAATCCAGGGCCAGGTGAAGTTCCTGCAGCAGCCGCTGCTCCTCTGCCAGCTCTCCCAGAGATCTTAGAGCCACTGTTTTGGCAGGCTCCAATCCAAGCAATGGAGACCTCTGGTCAACACCCCCAGGATTCCACCTCAGGCGGATCTCCTAGATTGTATCCACCTCTCCCAGTGAGTACTCATGGGAAGGGGGAAGAAAACACAGGAATTAGAGGCTGTGTTCCACCAAAGAACAGGGGGAAAGACCCCTACTACAGATGCCCCTCAGAGAGCTAAAACAGCCTCCGGTTCAGGACACATGTGGGCACTACCATCAGCCCCCTGTAGCCTATTATTACCAGCCATTTTCCTCTACAGATATGTTAAACTGGCAGAGACACACTCCACTGTACTCGGGGGAGCCACAAGCCATGATTAGGCTAATGGAGACTATTTTTGGAACCCACTGCCCTACATGGGATGACATAATCCAACTAATAGTCTCCATTTTCAGCAGAGGAAAGACACAGGATCCTAACTGAGGCCAGAAAATAGTTAAGAGAAATGGCACCTGAGGGTAGTGCAAACCTGCAGTGGTGGGAAGAACTAGCCATCCCTGATGAGAGGCCCAATTGGAACTGTAACACAGAGGAAGGGAGGGGCCACCTGGAGAGATACTGGGAGGCTATTTTACAAGGCCTCAAGAGGGGGCCCTAAAACCTATGAGTATGGCAAAACCCTCTGAAGTAATTCAAAGGGAAAGTGAAACACCCTCTGAGTTCTACGAAAGACTGTGCGAGGCCTATAGACTTTATACACCAATAGATCCAGAGGCTGCTGGGTCTCAGATGGTGATAAATGCAGGCTTTGTGTCTCATGCCTACTCTGAAAATGTCAGATGGGGGGATACCAAGTGACTCATGAATTTTTATACATCCCAGAATGCCCAGTACCTTTGTTGGGAAGAGACTTGCTGTCTAAATTGGGGGCACAAATGACATTTCCCCCCAACAAAAGACCCATTCTTCGAGTGGGCTCAACCACCTATTACTCTTCCTCTCGGTAACCCCTCAAGATGAATGGAGATTGCACGATCTCCCGGAAGGAAAACCGGACAGGCTAAACGGTCAAGAGAGAGAGTTAATTCAACAATTCCCTGAGGTCTGGGCGGAAGACAACCCCCCCATCCCCCCGCCAAGACTTGTAAAACAAGTCCCAGTGGTAATAGAACTCAAACCCGGTACAATTACATCAGCACCCGCCTTGGGCCTGCCAGACCTTGCTAAGCCATTTACTCTTTACGTGACTGAAAAGGACAAGGTGGCTATGGGAGTGTTGTTCCAGACTATGGGGACATGGGACAGACCTGTGGCTTATCTCTTGAAATGGCTGGACAATGTTGCCATTGGGTGGCCAGGATGCTTACAGGCAGTTGCTGCGGTTGCCTTACTGGTTTGGGAGGCAACCAAGCTGACTTTGGGCCAAGATTTGATCATAAAAGTCCCGCATGAGGTCAACAATCTCCTGTGAGGGGACCCCCATAAATGGCTGTCAACATCCCGGATTACTCAATACCAGGGACTGTTATGTAAGAACCCCCATGTTACTATTGAGCCTTGTCAGACCCTGAATCCAGCCACTCTCCTTCCTGTGGGAGAGGGTGGGCCCTCACATGATTGCAAGGAAATCCTAGAAGAAGTTTACGCCAGCAGACCTGACTTGAGAGACCAGCCAATCCCGGATCCAGATTTGGTCCTGTACACCAATGGCACCAGCCTGGTGAAACAAGGACAAGGACTGTCAGGATGTGTAGTAGTCATGGAAGAAACCATCATTGAGGTTAGCTCTCTGCCATCACACTGGTCTGCTCAATGGGTCAAACTATATGCTCTAATCCAGGCCCTCAAGCTGTCAAAAGGTAAGACAAACATTTACACAGACTCCAGGTATATTTTTGCTACTTGACTTGTACATGGGGCTTTATATAAAGAGAGAGGTCTTCTGACAGCCAACAGAAAGGACATTGAAAACAAAGAAGAAGTCTTGACTCTATTAGATGCTGTATGGGAACCTGAAAAGGTAGCAGTGATGCATTGTTGGGGTCACCAAAAGAAAGACACCCCACAAACATGGGGAAACCGACTAGCAGATAAAGCTGCAAAACATGCGGCTGAGAAATTTGGGGCTGCTGGTGGGGGATCTATCAGAACCTTTGTACTCTCAGAAATGCCTGAGTTAACTTTGACTCTCCCACCATATACCCTGGCCCAAGACCAGCTGGCTGAAGCAGAAAGGGCCACCAAAAATGAAAAAAGTCAATGCTGCCCATGGACATAAACTAAAACCTCCAGGAATACAGTTACAAGGCACTCTAAGTGGACTTTAAACCCTGCCAACACTTAAGGTATGTACCTTCTCAGGATGGGTGGAGGCCTTCCCTACTCGAACTGAAAAGCAAATGAAGTGGCTCGCTGTCTGCTTCGAGAAATAATCCCCAGATTTAGGCTCCCAACCAGTATAGGATCAGACAATGACCCTGCCTTTGTAGCCGACTTAATTCAACAGGTAAGTAAAGCTCTAAATATCAAGTGGAAATTACATACGGCATATAGGCTCCAGAGTTCTGGGATGGTGGAATGAACCAACTGGACACTTAAAAGGGACACTCTCCAAGTGGATCATAGAGACTGACTGCTCCTGGGCGGACTTGCTCCCAACGACTCTGCTCAGACTCAAGATGGCCCCATAGTCCCATGGCTATCCTCCGTATGAAATTGTGTATGGGAGACACCCTCCCATAATAAAACAGGTGTCAACAAATTTGCCTCAGGAAAGAGGAGACGAGATTTCACAGCAGATGGAACAACTGGGTAAGGTAATAAATGAGGTAACTAAGTTTGTACAAGAAAGGGTGCTGTTCCCCCTTGGGGAACAGATTCACGAATTTGTGCCCAGGATCAGGTGTGGGTCAAGGACTGGAAACATGACTCCTTGGCCCCACATTGAAAGGATCCATAAACTGTTGTTCTAACCACCCCTATGGCAGTTAAAGTTGCAGGTGTCACTCCCTGGATCCACCATATGAGGGTGAAGAGAGCATACCACACAGACCTGGAGGGTGCCGAGTGGACTACACAAAAGGACCCCACTGATCCCCATGAAACCAAGATCATCTTAAAGAAGAAAAAGAGATGAAGCTCTATAATCAACTGCTGCTATAAGGACTTGCCGGTATAATCTTGAGATTAACCATAGTTTCAGCACAAGTAGGGACCTGTACTATAATTAAAGTTAAATGTGTATATATTCCTGATTTATCTGGCAATATGTCAGCCACCCTAGATAACATGAAAGGTCAGGTAAAAGATACGTCTGATGATAATCTTCCTTTTTGGACTTCGGTCCTATCTTGGGTGAAGGGTGATTGGTGGAAAACTATATTTACCATTGTTATAGTTGCCTTGATACTTCTGGTCTGTGGACCCTGCATTTTACAATGTATTATGAACTTTGTAACCCAAAGGTTGGTGTCGTTCTCCCAAATTGGCAGTTGGAGAGCCAGGGTGCAATATATCCCTATGAATGATGCTCATACTATGAGTTAAGAGCATCAAAAAGGGGGAATGAAGGAGGAAACAGAACACGCTCCATCTTGAAAGCAGGACTTCATCATGG
This sequence comes from Cervus canadensis, assembly GCF_019320065.1. NCBI lineage: Eukaryota > Metazoa > Chordata > Mammalia > Artiodactyla > Cervidae > Cervus > Cervus canadensis. Next base: position 62,513,314 of record NC_057419.1, read on the forward strand.
GCCAGACTGTGGACTTTGAGCTATATGCCCAGTATCTATGGAAACGACATACCAACTGGAAAACCAGGCCCCCTGGATGGAAGAGCCCCAGGGCTCCTACCTAGACTCTCCATTGCCTAAAAGAAAATCCTAATTATCTGTGTAACTGAATAGAATCAAAAATTCTATTATGCTTATTGGGGTATGACGACAGGCCTATTGATAATTGTCCACTGTTAACTACCTAGACTTAAGGCATATGAATCACGGGTTAACTTTGAGTGTATCTTTCTTTTCCTTTGTTCAACTAGTTTCAGGGAATTTGGGGAGGTGGGTTTGGGCACGTACACTTAGGGTATATAAGGTTTTCACAAAAACTGGCCAGGGTCCTTTGCTAAGGTGAGATTTTGCCTTGGGCCCACTGGTGTAATAAACTGCACTGCACTGTCTGCATTGTCCTTCTGAGTGAGTTTGTTTCCTGGAATGCATGGCTATAACACTGACACCAACGCACTAATTCCTCATAGAGTTCAGGAGAAGGAAAGAAGTGTGCTCTAGGTCCCTTTGTGGTCACCAAAACAGTCAACTGAAAATAAAGCACAACGTGAAAGTTGAGAATTATGTTTTATTTGGCAGCTTTACTGAGGAATATACCCTGATATGACAGTCTCTCAGATAGCTCTGAGGGAGTGTTCCAAAGAAATAAGGGAGGAGCCAGGATATATAGGAGCTTTTAGAGGGAAAATCTACAAGTAGTAGAATATCAAAAAACAGGGATCTCAAGTTAATGATCTGAGAGCTTTTCTCTGAATGGGAAGATTCCAGAGTCTGGGCCCATTGAATTCATTACTGTATATGCATCTGAACTATCCAGGGTTAGTATCCTGTATTTTTCCATCCAGAGTTCTCTTCAGGGGGCACTGTGGGGACAGGGCGGGGGGCGGCAGCAGTGACTGATAACTTCATGGCTGCAACAGCTTTTGTTTACTGAAATAGCAAGTGACATCCTTTGTCTACACGTGTTACAAAGTTTGTGCTCACTCAGTCATATCTAACTCTTTGAGATGCTATGAACTGTGGCCCACCAAGCTTCTCTGTCCATGGGATTTTGCAGGTAAGAATACTGGAATGGGTTGCCATTTCCTGCTCCAGGGAGTCTTCCCAACCCAGGGATCAAACCCATGTCTCCTGCATTGGCAAGCAGATTTTTTACAACTGAGCCATCTGGGAAGCCCTACAAATACAACAAAATATTACAAATATTGCTTTATGTATTTTCTAAAGAAGTTAAGAGAATAAAGAAAAAAAATATAGCATTTTTATATCAACCTTATTTTTCATTTCTGGCTCTTCATTTCTTCTGGTGCATTCAGGTCAACATGTGGTATCATATCTTTACTTCAATATCCTTTATTTCTGATCCCCCATTCTATGTGCTGCTTTATTCTATATTTTACATTTCTCTATGTGAAAGACCAAATATACAATTATATAGAACTTTATATAATACTATCTTAAATCAGGGAAGAAATTAGGAATTATACCATTCATTATAATTACCTACATATTTATACTGGAATTCTCTGATTTGATGTCTGGATTTAAATTATTCTGTAGTTTCCCTTTCTTGCAGCCTGAAGAACTACTCTTAGTATTTCTTGTGAATCAGGTCTGTTAATATATTAGTTTTCTATTGCTAATGTAACAATTTACCACAAACTTAATGACTTAAAACAACACAAATTTGAGACTTCTATTTCAAAACGGCAGAGTAGAAAGACGTGTGTTCATCTCCTCCTATGAGCACCAAAATCATGACTAACTGTTGAACAACCATCGACAGGAGGGTGCTGGAACCTACCAAGTAAGATACCCTACTTCCAAAGACCAAGAGGAAACTGCAGCAAGACAGCAGAAGGGGCACAATCATGATAAAATCAAATCCCATATCCAACAGGTGGGCAACCCAAACATTGCAAAACAGTACCAAAGAACTTCTCCCACCGTTGTGAAGATTCTGAGCCCCATATCAGACTTCCCACCCTGGGGATTCAGCAAAGGGACTGGGAATCCCTAGGGAATCTGACCTTGAAGGCCAACAGGATTTGATTACAGGACTTCCACAGGACTGGGGAAAACAGACTCTATTCTTGGAGGGCACAAACAAAATCTTGCATGCACCAAGACACAGGGGAAAGGGGCAGTGACCCCACAGGAGATTGAACCAGACCTACCTGATAGTGTTGGCTAGTCTCTTGAGGAGATGTGGGTTGGCAGTGCCTTGCCGGAGGGACAGGGGCACTGGCAGCAGCAGTCCTTGAAGGTGCCCCTGGGTGTAAGTCCTCTTGGAGATTGCCATTAACCCTACCATGGAGCCCATATGTCCCGGGGTTGTATTGCCTCAGGCCAAACAACTAATAGGGAGGCAGCATGTCCCCAAGGGAACATTTCATGCAAACATGGGTTCGATAAAGGACAGAAATGGTATGGACCTAACAGAAGCAGAAGATATTAAGAAGAGGTGGCAAGAATACACAGAAGAACTGTACAAAAAAGATCTTCACTACACAGATTATCACGATGGTGTGATCACTCACCTAGAGCCAGATATCTTGGAATGTGAAGTCAGGTGGGCCTTAGAAAGCATCACTATGAACAAAGCTAGTGGAGGTGATGGAATTCCAGTTGAGCTATTTCAAATCCTGAAAGATGATGCTGTGAAAATGCTGCACTCAATATGCCAGCAAATTTGGAAAACTCAGCAGTGGCCACAGGACTGGAAAAGGTCAGTTTTCATTCCAATCCCTAAGAAAGGCAATGCCAAAGAATGCTCAAACTACCACACAATGGCACTCATCTCACACGCTAGTAAAGTAATGCTCAAAATTCTCCAAGCCAGGCTTCAGTACTACGTGAACCGTGAACTTCCAGATGTTCAAGCTGGTTTTAGAAAAGGCAGAGGAACCAGAGAGCAAATTGCCAACATCTGCTGGATCATCAAAAAAGCAAGAGAGTTCCAGAAAACCATCTATTTCTGCTTTATTGACTATGCCAAAGCCTTTGACTATGTGGATCACAGTAAACTGTGGAAAATTCTGAAAGAGATGGGAATACCAGAACACCTGACCCACCTCTTGAGAAACCTATATGCAGGTCAGGAAGCAACAGTTGGAACTGGACATGGAACAACAGACTGGTTCCAAATAGGAAAAGGAGTACATCAAGGCTGTATACTGTCACCGTTTATTTAACTTATATGCAGAGTACATACATCATGAGAAACGCTGGGCTGGAAGAAGCACAAGTTGGAATCAAGATTGCCAGGAGAAATATCAATAACCTCAGATATACAGATGACACAACCCTTATGGCAGAAAGTGAAGAGGAACTAAAAAGCCTCTTGATGAAAGTGAAAGAGGAGAGTGAAAAAGTTGGCTTCAAGCTCAACATTCAAAAACTAAGATCATGGCATCTTGTCCCATCACTTCATGGCAAACAGATGGGAAAACAGTGGAAGCAGTGTCAGACTATTTTTTTGGGCTCCAAAATCACTGCAGATGGTGATTGCACCCATGAAATTAAAAGACGCTTACTCCTTGGAAGGAAAGTTATTACCATCCTAGATAGCATATTAAAAAGCAGAGACATTACTTTGCCAACAAAGGTCTGTCTAGTCAAGGCTATGGTTTTTCCAGTGGTCATGTATGGGTGTGAGAGTTGGACAGTTAAGAAAGCTGAGTGCCGAAAAATTGATGCTTTTGAACCGTGGTGTTGGAGAAGGCTCTTGAGAGTCCCTTGGACTGCAAGGAGATCCAACCAGTCCATCCTAAATGAGATGAGTCCTGGGTGTTCATTGGAAGGACTGATGCTGAAGCTGAAACTCCAATATTTTGGCTACCTCATGCGAAGAGTTGACTCATTGGAAAAGACCCTGATGCTGGGAGGGATTGGGGGCAGGATAAGAAGGGAAGGACAGAGGCTGAGATGGCTGAATGGCATCACCAACTTGATGGACATGAGTTTGAGTAAACTCCGGGAGTTGGTGATGGACAGGGAGGCCTGGCGTGCTGCGATTCATGGGGTCACAGAGAGTCGGACAGGACTGAGTGACTGAACTGAACTGAACTGATGACCCCACTCATCAGCAGATAATTGGATTAAAGCTTTATTGAGCAAGGCCCTGCCCACCACAGCAAGACCCAGTATTTCCCACCCAGTCCCTCCCACCAGGAAGCTTTCATAAGCCTCTTATCCTGAACCACCAGAGGGCAGACAGAAGAAGTAAGAAGAAACACAATCCCACAGCAGTTAGAATGAAAACTATGTTACAGAAAGTTAACCAGGATGAAAAAACAGAACCTTATGTCCCAGATGAAAGGACAAGATAAAACTCCAGAAAAATAACTAAATGAAGGGGAGATAGGAAACCTTCCAGAAAAGGAATTCAGTATAATGAGAGTGAAGATGATCCAGTATCTTAGAAACAGAATGGAGAAGATGCAAGAAATGTTTACCAAAGACCCAGAAGAACTAAAGAACAAACCAACAGAGATGAACAATTCACTAGAAGGAATCAATCCTGGAATAACTGAGGCAGAAGAACAGATAATTGAACTGGTAGACAGAATAGTGGATATCACTGCTACAGAACAGAATATAGAAAAAAAGAATGAAAAAAATGAAGACAGCCTAAGAGACCTCTGGGACAACATTAAATGCACCAACATGGGCGTTATAAGGGTTCCAGAAGGAGGAAAAAGAGAGAAAGTTTCTGAGAAAATATTTGAAGAGGTAATAGCTGAAAACTTCCTTAACATGGGAAAGGAAATAGTCAACCAAGTCCTGGAAGCACAGAGAGTCCCAGGCAGGATAAGCCCAAGGAAGAACACACCAAGACACATAGTAATCAAAATGACAAAAATTAAAGACAAAGATAAAATATTAAAAGCAACAAGAGAAAAATGACAGATAACATACAAAGGAACTCCCATAAGGTTATCAGTTGATTTCTCAACAGAAACTCTACAAGTCAGAAGGGAATGGCATGATATATTTAAAGTGACAAAAGGGAAGAACATACGACCAAGAATACTCTACCTAGCAAGACTCTCATTCAGATTTCATTCTAGATAAGCAAAAGTAAGAGAATCAGCACCACCAAACCAGCTTTACAAAAAATGCTAAAGGAACTTCTCTAGGCAGGAAACACAAGAGAAGGAAAAGATCTACAGAAAATAAATCCAAAACAATTAAGAAAATGGTAATAGGATCATGTGTGTGTGCTCAGTTGCTTCAATCATTTCCAACTCTTTGCGACCCTATGGACTGTAGCCTGTCAGACTACTCTGTCTATGGGATTCTCCAGGCAAGAATACTGGAGTGGGTTGTCACGCTCTCCTCCAGGGAATCTTCCCAACCCAAGGATTGAACCAGCATCTCCTGCCTCTTCTGCATTGCAGGTGCATTCTTTATTCACTGAGCCACCTGCGAAGCCCAATGTGTGTGTTAGTTTCTCAGTCATGTCCAATTCTTTGTGACTCCATGGACTGTAGCCTGGCTGTCCATGCAATTCTCCAGGCAAGAACACTGGAGTGAGTTGCCATTTCCTTCTCCAGGGGATCTTCTCAACCTACAGATTGAACCCAGGTCTCCCACATTGCAGGCAGATTCTTTACCATCTGAGCCAGAAGGGAAACCTAAAAATCTTACTGGAAGATTGTGTGTGTGTGTGTGTGTGTGTGTTAGTTGCTCAGTTGTGTCCCACTCTTTTGGGAAGACCCATAGGATCATATATATCAATAATTAACTTAAATGTAAATAACCCTATATGCAAAACAGAAAAAGAGACACAGAAGTACAGAACAGACTTTTGAACTCTGTGGGAGAAGGTGAGGGTGGGATGTTTCGAAAGAACAGCATGTATATTATCTATGGTGAAACAGATCACCAGCCCAGGTGGGATGCATGAGACAAATGCTCGGGTCTGGTGCACTGGGAAGACCCAGAGGAATCGGGTGGAGAGGGAGATGGGAGGGGGGATCGGGATGGGGAATATGTGTAACTCCATGGCTGATTCATGTCAATGTATGACAAAACCCACTGAAATGTCGTGAAGTA